>NW_006299714.1:659020-684826 GCF_000327345.1 Myotis davidii
CTTTGTTAAAAAAAAAGATTTTTTGCAATTGCAGTTGACATACAGTATTATATTAGTTTCAGGTATACAACATAGTAATGAGACATTTATACAACTTACAAAGTGATCACCCAAATAATTCTAGTACCCATCTAACATCATACATAGTTATTACAATATTATTTTTTAATATATTTTATTGATTTTTTTACAGAGAGGAAGGGGGAGGGCTAGAGTTAGAAACATTGATGAGAGAGAAACATCGATCAGCTGCCTCCTGCACACCCCCCCACTGGGGATGTGCCCACAACCAAGGTACATGCCCTTGACCCAAATCAAACCTGGGACCTTTCAGTCTGCAGGCCAAAGCTCTATCAACTGAGCCAAACAGGGCAGGGCAGTTATTACAATATTATTGATTATATTCCCTATGCCAGCGGTCACCAATCTTTCGGACCTCATAGACCACCAGTGGTCTACGGACAATCAGTTGGCGATCGTTGCCCTATGCTGTACTTTATAGCCCCCGTGACTGTTTTTATAACTGTCAATTTAAGTATCAAATCCCTTCACCTTTTTCATCCATCCCCCATACTCCCCTCCTATCTAGTAACTATCAAAATGTTCTCTGTTATCTATGAGTTTGTTTCTGTTTTGCTTATTCATTTCTTTTATTCTTTTTTTTTAGATTCCACATATAAGTGAAATCATATGGTATTTATTTTTCTCTGTCTGACTTGTTTCACTTAGCATAATACTCTCAAGGTCCATCCATGGCAAAATGGCAAAATGGCATTATTTTTTATGGCTCAGTAATATGGACTATTGCAGCAGTTCTCAACCTGTGGGTCGCGACCATTGGAAAACACATATAGCATATCAGATATTTACATTACGATTCATAACAGTAGCAAAATTACAGTTATGAAGTAGCAACGAAAATAATTTTATGGTTGGGGGTCACCACAACATGAGGATCAGTATTAAAGGGTCGCGGCATTAGGAAGGTTAAGGAACACTGGACTATTGTATATATAAACTATCTTCTTTACCCTTGCCTCTGTGGATGGACACTTAAATTGCTTCCATATCTTAGCTATTGCAAGTAATGCTGAAATAAACCCAGAGATGTTTATGTCTTTTCAAATTAGTGTTTTGGGTTTCTATATATAAATACCCAGAAATGGAATTACTGGGTCCTTCTTTGTCTCTTGTTATAGTGTTTAAAGTCTATTTTGTCTGATATAAGTATTGCTAACCCAGCTTTTTCATGCAAATGGAAACAAAATAAGTTTATTTTCTAGCTACAACAAAAGAAGGCACTTCAAAGCAACTGTGTAATGACTCTCAGCAAACAAAGAAAGAGACAGGGTTATAGGATTCATGGAAAGGGTGAAGTTTAGGTAAAATTTAAATGAAACAGAGCTTTTATTTGTTCAAAGTGAAGCAAGGGTTTGATGAAAGAGGTTTGCATCCTGTCTGGACTGCAAAGTGGACTCAAGGTTCTGTTTCCTTGGAAACTACAAAGTTAAGATAAATTTAGCATGTTTTATTTAGAAACTCCTCATCTATAGCTCTGAACATGAATTAGTAATTCCAGTTCTCTCAAAAATACTCTTTGTAAAATGGGTTATTCCATTCTAACTGATATGGTTTTCAAACAGCAAAGTTTCTGACAGTCTATGATTTTAGAAAACAAAATAAAATATCAACACTACCTTCTTTGTGTTAATCAACAAACTCCATTTTTGCAGATTCATAGTTTCCTCATTCCCACCTCCATTAGATTTACCTCCTAAAAGACAATGGGAAATTATAATCTCTACCCCCTTTCTCTATCCGGTACCCTTAATATGTATTGCATACCCACTATAAACTAATTATATACTATAAGTGCAGTAGGGAGGGGAGAAGGCAGAAAGCAAAAAACCCAAACAAAAATGATCCTTCAAGGAGCATCCCCTCACTTCACATAAGAATGATAAATAAGTCATACTTCAGGACACCCTTTATATGAGACTAGTGGCCCGGTGCAAGAAATTCATGCACTCAGGGGAGGGGGTCCCTCGGCCCAGCCTGCACCCTCTCACAGTCCAGGAACCCTTGCGGGATACACAACTGTTGGCTTAGGCCCGCTCGCAGTTGGACATCCTTAGCGCTGCCTTGGAGGTGAGAGAGGCTCTTGCCACTGCCACTGTGCTCACCAGCTGTGAGCCCAGCTTCTAGCTGAGCAGCGCTCCCCCTGTGGGAGCACACTGACCACCAGAGGGCAGCTCCTGCATTGAGCATCTGCTCCCTGGTGGTCTGTGCATGTCATAGTGACCAGTCATTCTGCCTTTTGGTCGATTAGCATATTAGCCTTTTATTATATAGGATTGTTACCGGGAAGGGTTGGGGGCAGAGGGGAGTGTGTCCTGGCACAGCTTGGAATGTGTGGGTTTTTGACTTCATGCAGGAAAGATCTCAAAACGGGAATCCAGGGGATTCTGAGAATACCTTTCTTAAAGCTTGGGACAGTGAAACAAAGGAAGGGCTTAGAATAGAGGAAGCAAAATCACAGGAACAGGATTGAGTCTAGGAGGAGCTGCTTTAGCCCTTTGAAAAGTTAGGCAAGAGAAAGGCCCTAGCAGCTTTGGAGAAAGTAGAAGGTCACGCCTGAGGAAAGGGAGGTGTGGGCATGCTCAAGGGAGAGCGAGCAGTGGGTCCTCTGTTGTGAGAGTTTTTATTTGTTTTTCTGCACACAGGAATTTTAGGGGAGGTCTCAATCAGAATATTCATCAGCCTTCCAGACGTGTCCTTTAATATACATCAAAATTACCAGATAGTGGGTTTTGGAATCATTCTCTGGTCAGCTTCACCTCTATCTTGGATTTGACTGGCTCTAATTGGATTTTCATTTAGTCCCCTGACTTCATCAGTTCTTGGGTTTCGTTGGCACTCATAGCCCTAATTGGGTCTCTGTTTATCTCCCTGACTACGGTGATTTAAGCTACTTGCTCTTAGGGTGAGGAGAAGAAATATAAACCATCTGCTCTTCAGTGTCTTTGGCTAGGGCTGATAGGGTCTTACAGATGGCTGTAAATTGCTCAGCAATTTGTTTAACTGTCTGCCTCAGTTTCTCCATTCCACTGGTCAGGGAGTTTTCCTAACATCTACTAACGTGCCTCAAGTTGATTTCTCTAAGCTTTTGTATCTTTTGTTAACCTGACCAATAGAAGTAAAAGAATGAATGAATAACTTGCCAATGTTGCCATAAGCAAGGATCCTAAAATCAGATGTGTTGGCTTTAAATTGGTCCTACTCTGGGCCAGTTAAAATGAACCTGAAGATACACAGGTTCTTTAGGGGAAAACAGCCTTGACATTGGAGGAAGTGAGATTATTTCTCAACCTTCCTACAGTTGGAAGGATATGTCTCTTTGCCTTCATTGGTCCAATTACTAATCATCTTCCAAGGCTTTTATATGTCCCAGCTTCTCTGCTAATTCTTCCTTAACTACTAGATGCCACCTGATTTCTCTCAGCTGAGTGACTTCTTGGTTGGAATCAATATCAACCATTGTAAACTCCCTGTCTCCTAAGTGGCTGATTACTACAGGTCTAAGAAATCAGGTTTCTTGATATACTCTGTACAGTATAATTACTTTCTTGTGACTATGATACTGTATAAAGAATGGACAATACATAAAGCAGATCAACTATAGGTGGTGGTCACCTATGTATTCCAAGAAACTAAACAAATTTGAATAAGTCTGTTGAATAGATGGAGGAGTAGATAGACGCAATTCATTGTAGTTTCTGATAAATAACTGCATGCCCCTTTTGTTGGATTACATTTTTAAGGTGGCAATACATGGCAGTTTATGTACCTGCAATCATTTCAAAGTCACTTATCCAAACAGGATCCTGGAATCCTGACATTTGAAGGGAAACCTTAATTTGACTCTATTCAAGAAGGGTAATGAATGGTCTCCTTGAGAAAATGTAACTAATGGGCATAAATATATGGCAAGATTGGGACAATTCAAACCTTGGGAAAGGAAACAGAAAAGACATTTTAGGAATATTTTTACTTCTTACAAATAACAATTTTAGCCTAATGTTTCAGGCTGAGATAATAAAAATTAGGGTGATCTGAAGAGAAGAGGATGGGACTGAGGTAAGGAAAACAATTATATGGTGGTAGTGTTTTTAGTGGGGGGGAGGGAGCGGGGGGGGAATAGGCAGAATAGCTTTCTGTTGCCAAACCTCAGACTTGGCTATACAAAAATTAGCTTTCATATTAGGACAAGGTGATGATGTCAACTGGTAGTTAGGCAATTATTTTTAACTAAAGGCCTGGTACACGAAATTCGTGCAGTGGGGGTGTGTCCCTCAACCCAGCCTGCACCCTCTCCAATCTGGGACCCCTCGGGGGATGTCTGACTGCTGGTTTAGGCCCGATCCCACATGGATTGGGCTTAAACCGGCAGTGGGACATCCCTCTCTCAATCCAGGACTGCTGGCTCCTAACTGCTCACCTGCCTGCCTGCTGATTGCCCCTAACTGCTTCTGCCTGCCAGTCTGATCACCCCCTAACCACTCTCCTGCCAGCCTGATTGGTGCCTAACTGCTCCCCTGCTGGCCTAATCGCCCACAACTACCCTACCCTGCCAGATGATTGCCCCCAACTGCCCTCCCCTACCTGCCTAGTCACCCACAACTGCCCTCCCCTGCTGGCCTGATCATCCACAACTGCCCTCCCCTGCCATGACCCACCTCCTCCGCCAGGACCCGCCTCCTCCATGCTGTGCAGAGCCGTGGGACCCCCAGGCCTCACCATGCAGAGCGGCCACTGGGCCCCATCTCTGCTGTGCACGCGGCCAAATTGTGGTGGCCATCTTGTGACGACGTCACACGAGGGTGTGATGCCACCTAGGCTTTTATTATATAGGATGGCATGATCTATCTTTTCCTTTTTTTGGTGTCATGGGCACATAATACATAAGTGCTGACTGATGGAAACTATGGTTCTACCTAATTCTCTTCACTGCCATTTTGCCCAGAATTTGGTATGCATCACACTAACTTGCTAAACAATAAATAAAAAGAGGTTATACATTTCTGTCACCCTTGGGGAAGCACATTCAGTGTCAATCCCTGAATAGCTAGGAGAAAGAAGATACCCCAATGCCTTTCTGTCTAGATCAATAGAAATCAAAATAAGCTAATTCCTAGTAGATTCACCAACTCCACCAAGAAAACACAATGTGTGTACTGAGCCCAGAGACAGACAAAATTAAACATAGACAGTACTCAACACTGCATGAACTGGCCCTTTCCTTCCTCTCTAGTCGCTCTTCCTCCTCCTCCTCACCCGCATCATTCTCTGGGTTGGTTCCTGTTGGTCTAAGGATCACTTTTCCTGGGAGGCTGTAATGTTCGGTTCTTGTGATTTAAATTCCAAGATATCTACAACTAAAAAAATTAAAAGCCTCCAAGGATTCCACAGGCACTGCTTTAAAACCCTGCTTTTTATTATTGTCGGTTGCATTTGTGTTCTTCCTTCTAGGCTGCTTCAGACTGGTGTTTATATGTGTCACTCACTTTGATATCATGTGTAATGTCTATCAAAGTGCCCTGATATTAAGAACTGAGTAAATGTTTACTAGATTTAAAGAAATAATTCCAAGAATTTTCACAATTTTCAAAGTCAGCAGAAAGTTCTTTTTGCTAGTTTTCCATTGAACATTTACATGGCTCACAGATGGCTTGAAAACACCAATTTGAGAAATTGACTTCTGATCATATATATATTCTAGGACCTTTTTTCTGCAACCAATTTTCCCTAAATCTGTACTAAAATTATTGCCCTCCTATTAAAAATTAAAGCCCCAAGGGGAGAAATATTGAAAGTGATATAAGATGTTTTAATGCTGTGGACAGAAAGAGGCCATGAGAGAGCCCAGAATGAAGACCTCCAGCCTCTTTGGGAGCAGCTGAGGGGAGAGAGGGAATCAAACTGGAAATTATAGTGCTCCCATCTGATGTGGGATCAGGAAACAGTCAGACTCCCAGAACAAAGAATGATGAAAGTCAAATACCAGCGAAGAGTCCAGCTGGAAGTCAGATGCCTACACAAGTGAAGTAAAAAGAATGCTGTCCAGGTTGTAGCAAATGTAACTGTTCCCTGCTGGTTCTCAACCACAGAGGATAAAGCAACATTCCTGGGGCAGTTTTTTCAAATCAAATGACAGATCCCTCCTACCACCATGGGCCAGATCTTCCTCTGGGGAGGAAGATCTAAGACACATATTTTGAAATTTTCTCTTTATAATTCAAAAATACTAATTAACACATTTCCCCTAATCAATCCCCCATATACACAATTCTTTCAGTTAAGAATTACTAAACAATGAAAATAAAAGAGAGTAAGAGAAAGTTTATCATAATAGTTAAGTGTTGAGTTCTAGAGTAAGACTGTAGTAGTGAAATGTGGGGTTAAGGGTGAGGACTTTTCTTCTGTAGGTCCTTGTCCAACAAAGTTGAAGAATAAATTATCAGAATAAAAGGCATCTATAATAATAAAAGCATAATATGCTAATTAGACCAGACGTCCTTCCAGACAACCTTCCGGACAAAGCCAAGGCTGCAAGGGAAGCCCCTGTCTAGGGTGACTGCCGGCAACCAGAGGGAAGCCAGTGCTGGCAGCCGGGGGAAGGAAGGCCTACTCTTGCACAAATTTCGTGCATCAGTCCTCTAGTCTTTAATAACAATGTGGAAGTTTATTGGAAACATATACAAACGCTGCTTAGAGAGGGGTCCCCAAATAGGAAAAACCTGCTCTCACTCTCTCTAATGAGGGGAAAAAAATCAATCTAAAAAATCTGTCTCATTTCATTTTGTCTCTAGTTTATATATGCTGTAGTTCTTTGACTGAATATGACCTTTTCTAATTGGGACCTTCCTTAATTTAGGACCCCCAGTGCTTTTTTCATTGGTCACTCTGCTACACAGTATCATTTCAAAGTCCCAAGTCCATGTGATGCTCCCCTCTGTGTCTCCCCCTTATCTTGCAACTTTCCTCTATCCTCTGTGAGTGCTCTGTGAATGTATGCCTTCCTCTTCCCTTATCCTGTGGCATTTCTTTATCCTCTGTGAAAATATGTTTCACTCTGCCGGGAGCCAGTCCATCCTTGTTGTTTCAAGGGACCTGGCATATATGGCATACTGTTCTTAATATGTTTGGTCACCTTCTTGGCACTATGTGTTTTAACCAAGGTCACCTCTCTGAGAAAGGTTGTTTCCCCAGGTAGGGATTTTCCCCTGAAGTTAGGGAGGGAATAAAACCTCTGAACCTGGCGACTGAACCTGGCTGGAGAACCTAAGCCAAACCTGGCTGGAGAACCTAGCGAGAGAACATGGCTACAGAACCTGACTGGAGAACCTGGAGAACATGGCTGGAGAACCTAGCAAGAAAACATGGACACAGAACTTGGCTGGAGATTGTGGCTAGAGATCCTGGCAAGGCTGCTGATCAACTGAACGCTGTCTCTGTGTCATTCCTTCTTCGCCAACTCCGTCCACACCTTTGGGGACCCCTGGACCCGCTGGGGTTGTACCCCAGCATCACTCTTCCCAGTACTTTGTGACTTTATCCTCTGTGAAAGCATTTTGGTGTCTTGGAGCTATTTCTGCCCTTCACATATGCATTCCTCTCCCATGGGCCCTCTTTATTCCCTAACACTGCCTGTCCTGTCTCTAAAATTCCTTTCAGTAGTTTCAGCTCTACCTGGTGGGGCCTGTATAACCTGGAATAATGTAGGCTTTCAAGCCCTGTTTCATTTCCTGTTGAATAGAGAAAATAATAGTGCCTGACTTTGAGAGGACTAAACGAGATGCTCCCTCTAAGACACTTGACACAGTGCCTTTCATAGAATAAAGCTCAATAATAGTGGCTGTAAATAGTAAGAACAATACAAATTATAGCCAAAAGCTACAGACTCTGGTAGTAGAGAGATTTGTTCAGGGAAGGTCAACAGTACACATAAGGAAATGGAAATGGAGGCTGCACAGGCATCTCCAAGATGCAGCTTCTTCACAGCAAATGAGACACAACCACCAAGAGACGGTGAGGTGAAGGATAGATCCATGTTGGCTACTTTATCCCCTGTACTTATTATAACACTCAGAAAATACTTTTTAATAAATAAAGAGCAAAAATACTCTTTAGCAATCTGTATGTTATGTCAGTATGACATCCTCACTTGAGCAAAAAATACTAAGCACAGCAAAAGAAATATGAGTAGAAGCTTGTAAACCAAGTCAGAGGTCCCACTCACGGGCAACAAATTTCACAACCAAACTGTGGGTCACCCACAGTCACAGAAAATAGCATTTCCAGGATTCTTCTCCTTAGTCATGTTTGAATAGAAAAGAAAAAAATCAGGTAGAGGTCACAGAAATTACTGACAATCACTACTCAAAAGGTCAGAATAAGTATCTTCCCTTTTGGTGTGTGGTTCAGTCATCAAGACTTCTCAGCAAAGCATAAATGTTCACCTATGCCCACTACTCAATACCATGATTCCCCTCACTCCTTTCTTCACAGCACCTAATAGGAAGACAAAGAAACTTTCAGGTTACCTAGGGCTGTGTGGAACAGTGACCAGCACATTATTAAACACTTATTCCCAATCGAATAGACTCTAAATAAGCAGTCAGTGAACAAAGACTGACTGATGTTCTTGTGACCTGCACCTATTCACCACTTGCTTTAACAAACCACGTAATGCTGAGGGAATTATTAAAATGACCATCAAAGATATTTATATATGTAAACAATAACAAGATGGATATTTATATAAATATTCACATATTATTGAACATTGTAAGTTTTATAATGAGTTGAAAATGTGTAACTTGTCTTTCAATTTACAGACTTAAGAGAAATTTGAGTATTGCAAATGCTGCATGCATATTTTCATCTGAGGCTTGAATGTACTAAAATAATGTCAGAATTTACATTCAGTGTAACAGAAGTGCTGAGACAGACAGGTAAAGCTTAATTTAGACCTCCATTTGTTTTGAACTACTCTGTGGAGGACCAGTCTTTTCTCCGGGGACACCATCTTTCTCATGCCCTTTGCACACATGGATTACACTTTAACTTTACTGGGTGTTTATTATGCATAAAGGTTGATTAAGCCCTCTGTGGGAACATGAATTATAGTAAAGCCCACTTCAACTGCTCTAATTACAGTTATTTAGGGCTTCCTAGGTAAGGGAATTGATACTGATTTTTTTTCTAGATGAAACTTTTACAAAAGATTCATAAATTCAGTGCTTTTAAAGCAGATATAGTTTTCAAAGGTGATTATATTTTATAGTAGTTGGTTAAAACATGTCAAAATAGTTGTAATCATTTTACCAAACATCTTTGTTGATTTCTTTTAACAGTAGCTATAGTTTTGATTCAGGACACTGGAGATGACTAAAACTAATTCAGTCTTCCTTAAATATAACTATTGAAAAAAGGGGAAGTGGTGCTAAAGTGAAAATAGCTGATAAGAACTCAAAATCCATTCGTTTTCGTATTGCATCACACAAGTAGTGCATTCACAAATCAGGATCTGACAGATGAAAGCATCACATTGACAATGTTTACAACAAAAAAATAAATTTTCATATGATTGTCTTGACTATTCTCTTTTGAAAATAACCAAAATGAAATGTGACCTTAATCATTGACTGATTCTATCACCGTGTGTAGACACCATTTAGGTGCACCAGTCAACTTCATCCCTGATAAATCCATCATGATGATCTTCAAAGCACTTATCATTAGAACCATCCTCCCACCATGGACAACACAATTTCTGAAGAAATGAGATTGGCCCAAGGCTACAATGAGAAGCTATCTGATGTGCCACTTCATTTAGCACACTAGAACATTTCTAAGGTTCTAAAACACCATATAAATATTATTTTTAAAATATATATTTTTATTGATTTCAGAGAGGAAGGGAGAGGGAGAGAGAGATAGAAACATCAATGATGAGAATCATTGATCGGCTGCCTCCTGCACGCCCCCTACTGGGGATTGAGCCTGCAACCCAGGCATGTGCCCTTGACCAGAATCAAACCTGGGACCCCTTCAGTCCGCAGGTTGACGCTCTATCCACTGAGCTAAACCAGCTAAGGCAACCATAGAAATATTATTAAAATAATCATCACGATAATGGCTAATCCATTGAGAAGGCTTGCTATCTGCCAAACACTTTTCTAATATATTTACATATGTTAACCTACTGAAATCTTACAATAACTCTATAAGATACCCACTGTTACCCCACTTACAGATTACAGGAAAGTCATTCACAAGAGAAGATATGTAACTTGTTTGAATAGAATATTGCATTTATTGGAATTCCTCCCAGGGCAAATAGCCTTTGTTTTAAGAAGGAACATTCTGATCAGCCACTTGGTATAGGAAATAAGATTACCAATCCCTCCTGAACCAAACAAACACACACAAAAGATTTGCTTAAAAAATAAATGGTCACTAATTACCCTCTCAAGAGGATGGATCATGCTAACTGTGGGGCTTTGGTTTTTCTGAGCGGAGTAGACAAATTTTGTTCCAAAGCTATACTGATCTGAGCCACCTTATTCCTTTCACTCCACTTATAGAGAAACCTTGGGTTTTGAGGGCGGAGGTGTTTCCACTGTTTATATTTATTTCCTGTTCAGAAATTCATTGGGCTTTGAAACTTTAAACTAAAATGTTGAGAGAACAGATGAGAAGAAATGAAAATAAGAGAAAAAATAATAATCTCCACTGTCAAATTTACTTTGTAAACTTCCCACTGATGCAGATATAGCAAAAGAAATTGTGCAATCTGAAAAACTGAAAGTAAAATAGTCTGAATAAAATTGAACAAAGTCTCAGAAAACTGGAACAAATTCAAATGTACCAATACATGTGTAATAGTAGTCATAAAAATGAAGGAAGGAAAATAAGAAAATTGTTTAATGAACTAATTGCTGGAAATTTCCCAGTTTTTATGAAAAAATATATATTATATTGATGCAAAAATTATAAGGAACCCAAGTAAGATCAACATAAAGAGGTAATACACATCTAAACACATCACAGTCAAGCCACCAAAAGCATGAGAAAAAAATCTTAAAAGTAGCAAGAGAACAATGACTCATGACACACCAGGGAACAACAATATGATTAATGGCTGACTTCTCATCAGAGACAATGGAGGCTAGAAGGCAGAAGAATGAAATATTCAAAGTGCTGGAGAAAAAGAAATCTGTCAGCAAAGCAAAACTATCCTTCAACAATGAAGGTGAAACAAAGACAGTCATACATAAGTAAAAACTGAGGTAATTCATTTCTAGCAACCTGCCTAAGAAGAACTAAAGAAAGTCTTTCAGGCTAAAAGAAAATGACACCAAAGAGTAATTTGAATCCACGGGAAGAAATGAAGAGAATAAGAAATGAAAAATATGTGAGTAAATATAAATGACTGTATATTATAGACTGACTGTCCTACCTCAGAAATTCACATGCTGAGATTCTAACCCTCATGTGATAGCATTAGGAGGTGGCGAGGGATGGGATAAGTGCCTGTATAGAAGAAACCACAGAGAGATTTCCTAGACCCTTCTACCATGTGAAGTTACAGCTAGAAGACAGCTGTCTATGAACCAGGAAGCAAGTCAGTGCCTTGATCCAGGACTTCACAGCTTTAGGAACTAAGAAATAAATGTTTGTTGTTATAAGCCTGCCACTCGTGAACTGATAAGCTAAGATACTATATAAATATATATTTTCTCTTTTCTTCTCTTAGTTTCTCTACAAAATGAAGCTTTCTAAGAAGCAATAACTATAACACTGCTAGTTAGGTTTGTACCACTTTTAAGTATACTATACTAGAGGCCCGATGCACGAAATTCATGCAAGAGTATGCCTTCCTTCCCCCGGCTGGGGCACTGGCCTCCCTCTGGCACCCAGGACCCGGGCTTCCCTTGCAGCCCCGGCTTCATCTGGTCTAATTATCATATTATGCTTTTATTATTATAGATGTTAATTTAGCACAAAGGATAGGGGAAGAAATAAAGCTATATTGGAACAAAGTTTCTGTATATTACCAGATGTGTATTAGTGTTGACCTGAAGAAGATGCTCATAAAATAAAATGTATATTATAATTTCTAGCACAATCACTACATAAATAACTCTAAAAATATAATTAAAAATCATCAGAGGAGTGAAAATAGTACCCAGAAAAATATTTGTTAGACAAACAAAAAAGAAGATAGTGAAGGGGGAAATGACATGAGACATATAGAAAAATAATAAAATGTCACATATAAATCCAAACATATCTCTCTCTCTTCCCAAGAGGTCACCAGTTCAGCCTGCTCACCAGTCCCCGCCCACCGGAGCCTGCTGCACGCACCCTGGCGTTCGGTCAAGCCTTTGGTTGTTTTGGATGTTACAGACCCTGGGTTTTTATATATTAGTATGTTAATATTTCAATATATGTATGTGTGTGTGTGTGTGTGTATATAACCTACTTTTGCCCCACCCTGTTTACCACTCATGAAACATTCTCTAGAATATACCATATGCTAACTCACATGCCACACCATGTGTGGTATCAGACTACCATATATATAGTTATTGTGGTTTAAGTTAGTTTCTTGTGGTAGAATGAGAACGTAGGGAGAGTCCCAGATTTGAATCCTGGTTTAGGAATTTACTAGCTCTTAAATTTTGGCCAAGCTATTCAACCTTTTTGAAATTGTGAATGATAATATAGCCTACCTCACAGTTTGTTGAAAGAATTCAAGATAATATATGAAAGTACAGTGTCTGTAAAACAGGAAATGCACAGTAAAAGGTAACTATCATTATTATTGCTATGGAATATTGAATTTATGGAATTGGCTCGGAAGAGACAGTTGGACACTCTGAGGTTCAGGAAAGAGCCTTTATTCAAAGCAGGGCTGCTAGTTCAGGGGACCCTAAGATCCAGATCCTGAACAACTTGGACAATAAAATTTTCTCTATATAAATTCCTGAGTTTCTTTGTTTCTTCTGTAGTGGACTCTCACAACGTGCCCCCCTTTGTAGATTGGAAGTATTTAGGTAGATAGCTTTTGCATGACCAGATAACTAAGGCAGGTGCAGTGACTATAGGCTGACAAGAATGTGCCTTAGGGACATTGATGAACTTAGGTACAGAGTCCACTGCTAGTCTCCTACATTCTTTCACAAATGGAGTTAATTATCAGCTAGCAAGAGAGTGCAGCAGAAAGCAGGTTACTGAGACAAATTCAGATTGCTAGCCCCAAAAATGTTTTATGCTCCCCATCATTATCATTATCATAAACACCCAGAAGTAGCAGTTACTGTTTACTTATTTTGACTTTTTAATAAAGAAGAAAGACCTAATCTCTAACTGAGGAGATAACAACCAATGGAAACAAACAAACAAAAAAATAGATATGGATGGGGCTGAAGTAATAGCAATGTATGCTTCTGGGAGTTGAGAACACAAGAAAGGAGAAAGAGCTAAAATGGAAGAAATGAGTCTCTAAAAAAATATTGCTTACTTTATACATTTATACGAAGTAGAACTTTAAAATTGTCCTCCTCTTGAAACAGGGATTTTTGGGGGGTAAAAAAAAAGACAGGTTTTAGGAAATTTTAGAAATAGAAATTTTAGAAATGAAGAGGACCATGGAGGAAGCACAGGGCTGCAGAGCAGCAGACGGTATATTTCCATAGAATAGGGGAGCTGAAAAGCTGCAATGGGTACATTTCCATAGAATGAGGGAGCTGGGAACAGCAAAAGGTCTATATTTACAAAATAAAGGGAAGGAAGCCCTTCATCCAGAAGAAGAAAGCCCAAAGGGAATAGGAAAACAATAAGGAAGGAGGGGGTGGGGGAGAACTTCACATGTCCCATGTGAGGTTCGACCTTTGAGCCTAGGAGTTACTGTAGTAACCAGTCTAGGGGAAGAGTGACCAATCAGAGGGGATATCAAGGCACCAGGATCTGCAGCCTTTATACGCCATAGGAAAAAATAACTCAGTGGGACCCTTTTCCCCCTCCCCACGTGGGAGTTCATTCTGTGGGATTCTTTCCCTCTCCCCACGTGGGAGTCTGTACTTGTTCTTCAATAAATCTCCACCTTTGCTATACTACCCTCTGTCCATGGATTCATTCTTCGACTCTGGCGGACAAAGAATCCGGGTTCTAGTCCAAAAATTCCTATTACCTTTGGAAGAATTTATCAACCCAAGTTCTAAAATAATGCTCAAAACATACAAACATAAACACACATACACAAATACCCTACACCAAGCCTGTCAAACTCAAAGGCTAACACAGGCCAAATAAACAAGGTCTAAGTTTATGTGGGCTGCAAAAAAACAAAAGCTTCAATTTTCATAGAAACAGGTTTATTTCGATAGAGACATGCTGAATACAAAGGGTTGAAATAAATGAATAATCATTAACATAAAATAATAGAACATTTTAATAAAAGTTAATATTTTCCTTGCATATTAACTTACCAGACACTGAATAACTGCACAAATTAATAAGCATAATGCAAATAAACCTATTTTCCTTGTTCTCCAAAAGCAAAATATTTCCTGTTGCGCACACCAAACAAGTCAGTTCAAGACTAATGACGTGGCAATCGGCTGCTAAATATTCGCTGCTAGTATTAGTGGGGAGAAATGGTGCACCTGCACGTAAGGCATTTAAGGGAAATGGATGCAACACGATTATAGTAATCACTCATTAGTGAACGTTGTAGTTCATTATTAATAATTATGCATGACAGGATATTGTAAAAATTAAGTTACAAAATTTTTATTAAAACATTTCTTACATACTGTTATATTGACTAGGCCACAAAAATATTCGTTGTGGGCCGTGAGTTTGACATGCTTGCTCTAGGGAATCAGAATTAATTATCTTTCTTCAGACACAGATAGGAGAAAAAAAGAAAACTGAATTTCAGAGAAGTAGCTCATTCAAAATACCAGGTAACTGCATTACCAGTACCAGGATCCAAGTTTTCCATGTTTAGAGGCAAAAAATTCATGTTAATTCTCATTCTCTAGCTCATCTCAAGTCTGTTTTGAGAAGAGTTCCAATCTGTCTAATCTTAAATATTGTTTAAAAGTTTACAGTTTTATAATTAAACTAGAGGCCCATTGCACAAAGATTCACGCAATAAGCCTTCCTTCCCCTGGCTGCCGGCACCAGTTTTCCTCCAGCACCTGGGACCCAGGCCTTTGGTACAGCCACAGTGGAGAAGCCAAGCCTCTTCAGTCTTCAGTCTTCAGTCTTCACTTGGGCCAGAGCCTTCAGTCTTCACTCCACGCCTGAGTATGCAAATTAACCCGGCATCTTTGTTGTGTTAATTTGCATACTCATCCTGATTGGCTGGTGGGTGTGGTGGAATGATGACCAATTTACATATTTGTAAATCATTATGGCATATTCATCACTTTAATTGAGTACTCAATTAAATCAACTTCTGAAAAATAGGAAAATTCCTATTTTGGAGATTATCTTTTATCACTGTTTCTTCTTTTTAAAATCTCTCCCTCCTTTTTGTCTATGCTGCCTCAAGAGAGCACATTTTCTATTGTGTGTATAATCTCACATTAGTGAAGATTGTCTACTAAACAGTATAGACCTAATATTAACCCTGATTAACTACATCTGTCACAGTTCTGTCTAAATGGTAAATCCAGTTGGTTCTCAGTGTTATGATTATTCATGCACCAAACAGTATGTTAAATATTTTTACTAGTATATATTTTTTTTTTCTGTAAGGCTTATAATCACCTTATAATGTGGTTAATAATATTAAATCTATTTTATAAATCAGTAAAATAAATTTCAGTGTTAAAATACTTGCCCCAGCTTGCAACACTAATTCATTGTTCAGCTGCAATTTTAAACAATGGCAGTAGGACTCCAGAGTTATAATCTTAACCACCCACCATATGGTTGGCTTAGCTTAAATGCTCCCAACAGTTGAATATCAAATTACCAAAACTAGAGTGATTAATTTGATGTGATGACTAAGAAAACAGAAGTAATTATTGCAAGACTGATGCTCAATCCATCACTAAACAGCACATAAGTTCACTCTTCAACAAAGTCTCATTTTTAACTTTTAACTCCTCCCAACTTCCATACATAGATGGCTATTATATCTGAGATCAATAGCTAGTTTCTAGGTGAATTATGAATGATCAAATGAGAGTGAATATTCAGCTACATACGCAGCAAATCACCAAGTTATGACAAATATTTCACTTACATTTGATAGCCTGCTACCAGGAAGAAAACATTTGAACAAAGGATACCAAAACTTATTTTTGTGAATTTAGATTATTATTGAGTATAAAAGAATGAATGCAATGGCACTTTTGAACATTTGAAACATGATCACAGTTATTCTAATCAACATGGAACTGGATCTCATATTTAGGATACAGTTTTAATTTAAAATAACAAACTTTTTGCATGCAGTTTATCTTAGTTTGCCCTTCCAGATCCATTTTCAGCCTTTCTGTGCCCTATTTTCTGCCTCAGAAAGCTGACTTCTAAGTCAAGGACTGCTGTCGGTAGCTCCCTTGCTCTCCTGTTCCCAGTGTTCAACCACTGGGAAGGTCTGGCAAGGTATCAGAAGGTAGGGACATAAATAAGTCAAAGAATGTATTCCCCCTACTCCCTTGCTGCCAACATGGTTTGGCAGTGGTTCATTCCTCTTGTCTGCAGCCACAATTCTTGTCAGAGCTGTATTTCCTGAGAGTTCAGCAGCCTGCTCCCTCTCTTGACATTTTATGCCTAGAAGTGGTACCGTCTTTTCATTTTCGCTAGCCTATGTTTTTGGCTGGTTTCTTTATCCTGCCCACACCTCTATAGAGAGCCCTTCAATTAAACTCTTCAGCTATCTCTTTGAGTATTCAACCCCGATTTATATACCTTGTTTAGAAAAATAAAACAATAAACAAACAAGGAAACCACAATCTCCTCTCCATTGTAGAAATGGCCTCTTTCCACAGGACAAGAGCCATAATATGGTCAGTATGCAGTCAATAAGGATTTGCTATTCCGCATCGCCCCCGCTCCAGTGCTCAACAACCATACTGCAACCCACTTGAGAGCCAGTAGACTATTTCTCAACATAAGAAAGCTTTGAATTATAAAAGCCTGAATTGTAAGAAGCTTCTTCCTGAAGAAAAAATGTTGATTCCTTAACTGAAATATTATTTGAGAAATAAAAGAGAAAATACTTTTAGTCACAAGAGCTGTTTCCCTCGGTTCTCTTTTGAATCAGGTCAAAAGTCACCTCTTTTTTATAGTCATTTACTGTGAATTATCTTGTATTAATTATAGAGACTGTCATCTTAATGAATCCTGAAGTCTTCCTATCTTAATTTTATTAAGTATGACTACAAGAAAGATATTTCCAATTTTAACACTATTTTAGAGAAGGGAGAAGAGGGAAAATTAAGAGAGTAAAGGCAAAGGAAACCAGCCATCTTCCCATTAGCACACTATTCAGGATTTTTTTTCTAAGTGAAATATTTGCTCTAGAAAATTCTGCCCTAACTCTACTGAAAAAAAATGTAAATCATCATGGCATATTCATTTAAAGAAACATAAAAGCAAAAGGACATGAATGAGATCTTCAAAAATGATAATAGGTTATTATTGAATATGTGGAAACAATGGCAGCTTTTTAAGATCTTATTGGCAATATGACAAATATTTACATATTAATGAAAACCTTAATGTGGAATTTTATTTCAATCACTATATTTTTCGTTTTAACAGATTTAAAAAATTATTTGGTGGACTTTCAAATTCCTTTTAATCTATTAGGACTACTTAGGATGATTAGTAAGTAGAAACTAATATAATAATAAACATTTATTAGAAATTTTGTCCCAGGCACTATGTTTCATGTTTTATACACTCTATCTTATACTCCAAAATATTAGCTAACATTTATTGAGCACTTAGCAAATACCAGATACACTTCTAAATGTTTTATACTCATTAACTCCTCGCATCAACTCTATGCGATAGGTACTATTATTACTTTCATTCCACAAAATAAAACTCTAAGGCAGAGAGAGGTTAAGCAACTTGCTCAAGGTTACACACCTATTAAGCAGTAGAACTAGAGTAAAAAGCCAAGGACTTACTCCAGAACTCATTTAAACATTCTGTTTTTATCATTCTCATTTTATATTGGGAGGACTAAGATTTAAATTTTTTCAAATAATTAGTCCAAGTCACACAGCTAATAAGTAATTGTATTAGTTCGCTAGGACTATCACAGCAAATTACCACAATGTGAGTGTCTTAAACAACCGAAATGTATTGTCTCGTAATTCTGTAGGCTAGAATTCCAAGATCAAGTTGTTGGCAGGGCTGGTTTTTCTGAAGGCAGGAAGGGAAAGACCTGTCCCAGGCCTCTCTCCTTGGTTCACAGAAGGCCATATTCATGTGCACAGGGCATTCACCCTGTATGGATGTCTATACTGTATATAAATTTCCACTTTTATTAGGATATCAGTCGTGTGGATTAGACCCATCCTAATGACCTATTTGATTATCTCTGTAAAGACTCTTAACTCTATATAAAGTCCATTCTAAGGTACTGGAGATAAAATTTTAACATATGAATTTTGGGGGGACAAATTTAATCCATAACAGGAATTTGAGCTAGGACTCTATTCTAAATATACTCTCAACATTTGACAATGCAATTAGATAACTGAAAACCTCATTCTCTCAGAAACTCAAAGTAAAGATCACCTACTTAAAATCTCAGGATCCAAAAATGTGTAGTGACTAGTGGTAGAGATGAGCTCAGACCACTGTCCTCCAGACTCCCCTAAGTGGGGACAGTATATTCTTTCTGAGACACTATGACATATACACTTAGGACTCTAATTCTCCTAGTGAAGGAAGATGATAGATGGATGAATGGAGTCACCATTTCTCTTCCATTAGTCACAGACCTCTCTTTGGACAATAAATTCTAAAAATCTATCTAAGTTGCATGTCTCTGTTCTTAAATCACTTTATCAATAGTCACAACCCTGACAAGTCCAGCAAGAGTTGCTGCCACATGTGTAGAAAGAAGCTACATTAACACTCCAGCCAAAGCCCTGTGAGGACTAAGTAACTTTTAATTAATCCAAATTTGTTTTTCTTAGCATTTCATGATTTGAATAAACTTAAAGTGCATTCCCTTTATGCTAATAAATGTACAATCTTAACTTTTTATTTTCTCAAATAAAAGACAGCTTTTCAATATTCAGCAACTAGGAAATGTGATTCTGGGGGCATAAAATGCAGATGTTTCTTTTATGAAAGAACAGAGACTATAGGGCTGCAATGTTCCCCTTTAAATCATTTTTCACTTCCTTTGCATATTTATAACTATTATATTGGGGGGGGGGGAATACATTCAAATGCTGAGCCAGTACTTTTTAAGTCTCATATTAGCAAGCTTATTCTACAAGATTAGTCTTGGGTATTCCATAAAACCTGAAGCAATTATTTAAATCAGGGCCTAAAGCAGTTGTACTTTGCACGTATTTTCAATACTGCTGTATTTGTTCATTAGCAAATATGAAAATCTGACCATGCTTTTTAACTACTGTTCAATAATGATAATAGCAATAGACGTTCTGAGGATCCAAAGCCAAGTTTCTCGTACAAGCAGCATTTTTTAGTGTTTTCTGAGAACGCTGCCATATGTCTAGATTTTTAGGCACTTTATATGCATTTTGTCTGATACCCATTTTTACCCATTCCTTCAAAGCAATTATGCAATACAGAGCTCAGCCCTCCTATTTTATGGAAGAAGAGACTAAGATACAAAAGACTAACAGCCTAGGGGAGAATATTAGGTGTAGAAATCAACATTTAAAACCTAAGTCCCCTTTCCTGATGCCTCAACTATGGTGCAGGGTGCCAGAGAGATAGCTAGACAGGAAAAACTGGCCTTTGAATTCTGGGAATAAGGAAGAGTTCTACATACACCTCAGGATCCAGCAGATCAGGGGCCTATGTGGGGAACTGTTGCTGAAATATGAGGAGTTAATTTTGAGCAAATGCTGAGTTAAGCTTCCACTTAGGAGCAGCACTGGTGAGCAGGCCTCTGTGCGCTGTGCCTCATGCAGAGCTGCTTTTATTTTGCCTGATTAAAGCTGCCTGCAGGTAGTCCTTGATCTGTAGGTACTGACTGCAGTTTAATGAGGATAATGAGGCTTGTGGGTGATTCTTTCAGTCAAGAAAGGGACAGCCATGTGACCATTCCCTAAAGTAAAAGTGGCAGAGTTGACAACCTGGTTATATAGTGTCCCTGCCATCCTCACTGCTCCAGCGAATCTCCCTATGGAGGCTCCTTCTTTCCAAGAACCTCAAGGCTGAATTAAATTGTTTATTTGGTCCTTCCAAATCTACATTGATTCCAATTACTGAACGTCTAGAACATCCTGGCCAATTCAACCACTTTCCTTTGTGTTTATATATTTGCCTGAAACTTTATGAAAACAAAAACAATTTCTACTAAAGAGGATGTGCTGCAAATCAATTTCTACTAAATAGGATGTGTTGCTTCCCAGGCGAAATGATTTGGAAGTGGTTGTGATGTGTCTTACAAATGACTTACAAATTCATGTTTTTAATTTATAAGTAAATTATTTATCATTTAGAAATATAGATACTTATATCCTTAAGTTTATTTTTGTAAAAAGAAATGCATTATAATTGAATTATATGTCCTATATATTGTTTAGTCTGGAACTCATTAAAAATGTACATTTGCTTCCCAGTTAGAAAGATTTATGATGGTTCATTATCATGACAGAAACACTGGTCTGTAAGAAAGTTGTTTCTGAGACTACTGCCCCAGCATGGTATCTATACCGATTTTTTCCTTCTTACAGAAAGGGCTCATTTTGGGATTTCTGCCAAGATCCACTGTCCCTTTAATGACAATGGAGTGATGAACAGGGAAAAGGAAAGCATTAAGAATAACCCACCTGTTCTTCATATTTTCAAGTTGTTCATTCAACTAAAGGGTGATTTCTGCAACAGATGAGGGAGGGAGGTTGGTGATAGAGTGCTTAGGTCCACAGGCAATCCAAAGCCTTTCTGCCCAATACACATTGGTCTGGTGCACAAAAGACTCAAGAACGCTTCTAAAGTTTCCACTGTCCTTTGGTAACTGAATGAGGAAATCCTTACTCTGCAGGTCAAAGGGGAAAGAGAAAATAAGCATTTCTCCCCCGCCCCCAATAACAAAATGGATAAGATAGGGTTTATGAGGGGTTTCTTGTTTTGTCTTGAAGAAAAGTATGGAAAACAAAACTCAAAAGGAAATGGATTGGTTATTCACAATTTGGGGTTGAAAGAGTCATAGAACAAAATGATTCTTGAAATCAAAGGTGTTTGGCCTGCACACAGCAGAGGCCCATACAACCAGCTCATGTATGTTAGATCTCACTGATGCCACATGAAAAGGACTGATGTTAGATATTACTGGGCAAGACGGGAAACTTAGCTGGGGATGGGTACCACTGGGGCTTCATTCCTCTTTGTCTGTTTCTCTCTGCACAATTTCTCCCTTCTCTTTTTTCTCCATTTTTGTTTTACTTGCATTATTGTAATTCTATCTCTTCTTACACCTGGCTTTAGCTTCTCAGGATTCCAACGCTAGTCTTTACCCAACATGATCTTTCATCTCAGCCTTCCCAATTCCAAATTCCCAGGAAAGAAATTGGATCAGCTGGAAACAGATGCCCATGTCTGGTCAAGTAGCTGTTGTAGAAAAATGGACCACAGGACACAAATCTGACTATGTGGTTGTCCTAATACGTGGTTATTACAAATGCTTCAATTCGACAAGCAAAATAATGCATCTCCTAGCATATCTGCTACACTGAGGTATCTGCATCAAATTTAGGCCACCACCGACCTACAAAACTAGAAAATTACTGCCTTCTTTACCATTATAATGGGCAATATTTTTACCCTGGATCTCTACTCTGTCGCACAGCCCAGCAGCCTCTCTCTTACCTACTATGGTTGGAAGAGCTACAGACCAATTACAGTAACCAGGAATTTTCATACCTAACCAACCTAGTTGTATAGTCTTGACTAAAAATACTTAACCTCTTTATGAGCCTCTGTTTTGGGAGGAAGAAAGAGAGAAATTAAACTAGATAGTCTCTGAGATTTCCTCCAGGTCAAATGTGTTTGTAAAATATTTTGTCTCAGTTATTTTGATAGATTCAGTATTAAATTCAATTGGTAATTGTCAGAGAAATGACTTCAGCTTCTCCCTTTATAAGATTGGTCTGTTTCCTAATTAACTCTCTCCCATTTTACCACATGTCATCGCATATTGAACATCACCAATAAAGACCAGAACCTATCAGGAACATTCCTCTGTGTCCTTGTAACTGCTGTTCTCTTAGACAAGGGTATGCCCTTTGAACTCTTTCCTGCTACTGAAGTACTAATCTTTCAAGACCCAGGTAAAATGTCACTTCCTCTCTGCAGCCTTCCCTGATAACAAAACTGTTTTTTTCTTATGAGGCATAAGTAACTAATGCATCTCTTTTAGCATGAATTTCACTTGGATTTAAACTATACTTGGTTGGTAATTTATTCTACATCTCTTACTAAGTAATAAATGCCTAAAGTACATTATTTCTTAGACATCTTTGTACCTCCCTCCCCACAAAAAAAAAAAAATGTCTAGCAAAGCATTTAAAACAGACACTGAATGAATTGATGTTTCTATCTCTCTCTCCCTCTCCCTTCCTCTCTGAAATCAATTAAAAAATATTTTTAATAAAAATAACCCTTTCTTCACTTTTATAATATAGTTTTATATTAAAGCATTCAAATGTTTAAAATTAATTATTTTTTTTCATTGTCATGCATCAACATGAACTTTTGTAGTTAGTTCTATAAAGGTAAGTATGCCCTTCTTGGTATTTCTCAATTGCATGAATGTGTGTCCTCAGATCTTTGTACTGGAATTAAGAATTCCTTCTGAGGGATATTTAGAAAATATCAACACCTCAGAACATGGGTTTGTAATCAATCCCTCATTCTGTTTTTCTATTCCCTATGGCTGCTGGACTTTAAAATGGATGAAAAAAGATTATAAGTAGAAAGAGGGAATTTGTCTGTGATTTTTCAAATCATCAAGTACTTCTCCAAACTAAGTTGAAACTGAGTTTCTCCCAACAATACTACTTATTGTATTGCTCTATCTACACAGTTACTACTATTGCTTTCTCTCCTCCATTCTTAAACTGGTCAAAGGTGAGACAGGTTTTGAAAATAACTGTATTATCTCCCTCAAAAATACTTCTTCAAAGTAGAATATATTCTCCCCTATTGAACTGGCTTATGTTACTGTGAACACACCAGCAATCAAAGGATGTCATTAATTACATTGACGAGTGCACTGAGATCATTTCTAAATGTGTGACAAAAAAAAAACAACACCAACAACTGTGAATCTCCCAAGATGATCTGGATATGATCTCAGTTATGTTTAACTGAGATGTATTCGCAGTTGTCTGAAACTCCATTATCTGCATTGTCCATTACAGGCAATGGGGAAAAAAAGATGATATGATCAAAATGAAAATGGCCAACCTTAAAATAAGAAATGGGAAGCCCATAAAATTGAGAGGAAGCACTATTTACATTACATCTCTAGAATGAGAGACTACATCTGGGAGACATAACCCAGGAATTAGGGGGGAAACCTCTGTGATGTAAGAGAAATAAATCATAGGGCATTAACATATCCTAAAGAAAAACTCCTCATTATTATTATCCTGTCTGTGCATTCATCCTGCACTCACTAAAACCACCTTCTTAGCAAAGCTATGATTGTGAACATGCAAATTAAGGGTCACATGCTGAACCATGGGAAAAAAATGTATGGAGATACTGCCAAGAACTGAGACCACCCAAATATGCTCTATTAATAAAACAACTCATTACTTTCTTTGCCTTCTTTCACTTTATACTCTAGTATAATATACATTGATAGATTTTCAGATATAAATTGGGTCTATTGTAAATAGTGCTGCTATCGGCATGTTTGGGGGTATATTTTTAAGAACAGAGTGGCTAAGTACGGGTGTGATCAACTATAGTAGACACTGCCCAAAACAAGTCTTACAAATTGTACTAGTTTTCACTCTCACTAGGAATATGAGTTACAATTACTGCATCTCTTTGTGTTTTCCTAGTACACTGATCTCCTTACAAATACTTTTAATCAAAAAGTTATGACCTAAGCACATAATTTGTTGCATCAAATACTGTGTTAAATTGTCATTGCTGTGTGAACTCTCATGATATATTACAGTAAGTGATAGAGACAGCTAAACATATCCATTCTGACCAAATCACTGACAAATAATAAGTTTCAAAAATAATTTCCTAACAACTAGAGTTTTAGTGCAAAATGGAAAACTTAGAAACTTCATTCATTTCTTCAAAGTAGAAGAGAGGAATAATTTTTGCCACAGTGTAAAATATGAAACTCGTTTATTCAAAAAATGTTTCCAGGAACTTTGATTAGAAAATTTAAAAGTCCCTAATGAAAATTCCTTTTAGTTTTGACAGTGATTAAAAGAATACCATCAAGCAGAACTTCGTTTGAAAGAATAAAATGTTCTTTTCTGTGCAAAGGATTATTGAAGACAGTTATGCAAATGTGCAAAAAGGGGGAAAGACAAGATTATAAGCCTCTTAATGTGGGAAAATACTGAATTTCCCAAGGAAACTCCTATTATGTAGCTACTATTCTATAAACCTAAAAACAATGGTAAAACAAACAGAGCATAATCATGCACACCAGTTTTCTGATCTTAATCTAAGACAACTGTGACCCCTACTGTCCACATATGTTTGCACATTTAAATTCTCAAGGCAAAGCTCAGAATCATTACTGAATATTCTTTGAGCTTCTCATAAAAAAGACCACTAGACTGGAAACCAATGCAAGGTCTAAAAATATGCCTCTGATTCTCCACAAAGAGAATTCTGCAAAATTTGAAAGAAGTACTAATGTGTCAGCATGTAACAGTTCTATTTGTCCCCAAAGCTTCCCTGCAAACTAGCCACAGGCATTTCACCTGTCCCTCTCTAGTCCCATTTGTATACGGCTAAGATTGCAGCGGAAAAAGAATGGTTCAACATATTAAATTTAAAAGGGTATACATAAGAAATGCTGTCAGCCACAGCTGCAACCCCAATGTTGGTTGGTTGTGTAGATTTCTTAGTATTAATGTGAGTTAATACCAGTTTCCCCTGTAGAGAGAGAAAAAAAAAAAACCACTTAGTTGTGGATCAAGCATGCTAATGGCCTCCAGATACCTTGCTGGAGTTTTAATATAAGTTAACTGTGTTTAATATAACATTTAAAGAGAGAGATTAACTGGTCATCAAACAGAAGTTTAATTATTTATATATATATATATATATATCCCTCCCTATATACATGGGAGAAACCAAGGAAAACTGAGTAACTCTCTGAAATGGTCCCAGCCACCACATAAATACCATCACCAGCTAAAAACAAAAGATGTTGGGATAGGCGGTAGGGAGCCAATTAGGAATAACAGACCTAAGTCCTTGCCTTCTCCAATGAGAAGAGTTTCTTGAGATTTAGAGTCATTCCTCTCCTATTTGTAAGGAGGCACCCTTACAAATGGAGATTTCCCTTAT
>NW_006299714.1:684968-688668 GCF_000327345.1 Myotis davidii
CAAACCCAATGTCCCCTTTCTTACCAACATATTGCCAAGGAAATGTGAGATGTTTCCACCTGTACATAGGTTTGGTGATGAGAGTAACGAAGTGGTGGATTGAGAGAGAAGGGAAAACTCAGGATCTGGGAAGAATATTTCTTTTACCCCTGGCCGGTTTGGCTCAGTGGATAGAGCGTCAGCCTGCGGATAAAGGGTCCCAGGTTCAATTCTGGCCAAGGGCACATGCCTGGGTTGCTGGCTCGATCCCCAGTAGGGGGTGTGCAGGAGGCAGCCGATCAATGATTCTCTCTCATCACTGATGTTTCTATCTCTCTCTCCCTCTCCCTTCCTCTCTGAAATCAATAAATATATATTTTTTAAAAAAGAATATTTCTTTTAGGTTGAGTCCAGCCCAAATGTATGCGTTCTGGTACCGGAAAAGAAGCGAGTACAGAGGGAGGGACTGAAGCTGTCAAAGAGAGGGAGGGAAACAGAAGCATTATGTAGAAGTGACAACCTTGCAATAAGCTGGTCATTATTTAACAGGAAAGGAGTGAAAGGAGAGAATAGTACAGACATGCCATTTGTTCAACTCTGTCAAAAAGCTGCATTTAATACTCTGAGTCTGTTCCCTGCTCTATTGATGGGAAAAGGGACTGGACAAAGACAGTTTAGAAGCATGACAGTAAGGCCAAGGTGACGTAGGAGACTAGTGGCCCATCAAACACACCTGGAAACAGGTAATTGGCCAGAATGGGCGTGGCCACTGCAAGCTCTGATAACCTAACTATATAAACTTCCAAACAGAGGAAGGGTTCTCCCTCTCTTGGCTCTCTCTGCTCCAGGGTGTCTGGCTCCTGTGACCCCTGTAGCAGGGGCACACTCCCCTGTGCCCCACGTGGTTCAGAGCCATGTGGGGCTCCACACATGGACTCATAGACTTTAATCTGGACTAATGGACTTTGAACGCTGAACCACATCTGGCTGCAACATGGGATGGAAGCTCTGGCCATTGGCCCTGTTTCTGACTCTGCTGAACTCCCAGCTGCACCTTTTCCAGGACTGGCTTAAGGGGCAGGGACTTTAGAACCCAGATAATGTAACTTTATGCAAATAAAGCCTTCTTCCTCGTTCCATCCTCCCGTGGGGCTTCTAAAAATGCTTCTTTCAGTGGCGCCCCAAAAACCAAACGGCAGGGAGTTTGATCCACCAGCAGCAGAAAGATGTGAGACCTAAGCGCAGGAGAGGGGCCAGTGCTGTGAAGGAAGGTTACCTTTCCCTCTAAGCCAGGAGGGAAGAAAGGGGGATAAGCAAGTGCAGAGATAATGAGACACGGCAGGGATGGCACTGTGGCCTGTGGCAAGGGGTGGAGGGGTGAGGGAGCTCTCACTGGATGACCTCAATCTGCTCAGGAAAATGAGAGACAAGGTCATGTGCTGAGGATGAAAGATTTGAGGTTGATTGGAAGGGACAGGATGGAGCAGCCACTCAGGTGATGCCTTAGGGAGTGAACGTGACATAAATAAAAGGATCAGGAAGTAGCAGAGAGAGCAGCAGCAGTGCTGTGACTTGGTCCAACAAAGCAATCTGAGATTGAAATGGATAAAGGGGCTTTGTTGGGGCGCAGGATTGGGAGGTTCTCAAAGTGGTCATGAGAGAGGAAACGTGAGCCTCAGATTTGAGGTTTCTGAGAGAGGAAAAAAGCACCCCTGAAATGCTTGGCCAGAGCACTGAGACAGGTCAAAACCGCAGTGTGGGTGTCCTGCTATATGTCCCACTGCAACCTATACTCCCACCATCACAACTTTTCTCACAAAGGGTTATAACTGCTTATTTTGTAGGTGTCCCCAACTCAACTGCAAGCAACCCGAGGACAGGGGTTGTGACTCCTTTGCTCATCCTTCAATGTGCACCACAGGGCACAGCACCTGCTCACAGGTGTCATCAACAGTCATCTGCTTGGACTTTGACCACATGTATGCCTCTGGCATTTATGCTGCTCGGGTTCCAACCATGACTTCTTTCCTGGGTTTTTCCCTGCTAGAGGCTCTGGGAAGGTTATCTTTTTCTCTAAGCCAGGAGGGAAGAAAGGGGGATAAGCAAAAGTGCAGAGATAATGAGACGCAGCAGGGCTGGCACTGTGGCATGTGCCTGGCTTTGTCTAGTACATTTGTCCTTACCTTTCAGACTGACTACCTAATTCTTCTTCCTTGCTTACTAGGTTCCAGATATTGCTATCTTGGCTCACTGCTTCATATCACTATATGTGCTGCCACTTTTATGCCTCGCACTAACTATGACGCAGTAACATCAACACGACAAGAGAAGAAAACATCAAGTTGAAGTGTGGACAGCATCCAGAGGCAGAATTAATCAGGTCAGAGTTAGATTCAGGAGAGAGAGATTCCATTTTCTGGCATTAGTAATGAACAAGAATAGAAACTGAAGTCAGAAAAATGTCAAAGGCTGTGAGCCAGAAGTCAGGGAGGGAACAGAGAAAAAGTAGAGTGGAAGATGACAAGGGGCAATAAGTCACAAAGAATAAATGTGATCTGTGGGTCAGAGGAGATAAGGACAATGACCTTGTGGCTCAAAGAGCTCAGCTCTGATACCTGTGGCTTTTGGGGGGACAACGAAGTGAGCCTGACACTTGAAAAGAGACCATATGTCCTGTTATATTTAAGCCTATAAGCAGAAGTACATTGTAGTCATTACCCGAGGACCTATGGGTTCAGGGCTGTTCTATTGAGTCAGAGGCATGAGTCCATGCAGTCACAAGACATTTGTTGAGCACCTACTGTGTGCAACTCAGGAATACTCAGAGCAATAAAAAAGGCATGGTCAGCCCTGGCGGTAGCTCAGTGGTTAGAGCATCGGCCCATGCACCAAAGGGCCACAGGTTCGATTCTCATTCAAGGGCATGTACCTGGGTTTTAGGTTCAATCCCCAGCCTGTGCAGGGGCATGTGCAGGAGGCAACCAATCGATGTGTCTCTTTCACATCGATGTTTCTCTCTCTCTCCCCTCTTTCCTCCCTGGCATCCACTCTCTTTAAAAAAAAAAAAAAATCAATGGAAAAAAATATCCTCAAGTGAGGATTAACAATAACAACAACGAAAAAGCATTGTCACTGCTTTCAAGAAGTTTACAATCTGGGAAGTGAGGCATATAAATATTCCTTGGTCAGAGGTATCCGCAAATGGTAGGAGTGAAGAGAGGAGAACCTTTCCTCTCTTGGAGGGACTTCGAGAGCAAGTGTCACCAGGGCGAGTCCTAAAAGATGACAGAAGTTCGCTGGGTAAGAAAAGCTTGTTGGGCACAGGAAAAAGAATGTCTCTGAATACGTCACTACGTAAATTACTGCACTTGGCAAACCATGGTATCACAGAATGACAGGAGAAGAAACTAAAAAATAGTAAGTGGAAATTAGATAATTAGAGCCCTTGCCATAATGAAACATTCAGAATTTTATGCTGTGAGAAGACAGGTTCCATAAAAGGATATAGGAACAGGAAATTTCTAGCCACGGGAATAAAGAATTCATAGGGAACCACATGATTTTTCAGATAGGGTAAAATGCAGAAATGTAAGCTTCCTATGGTATTTTATAAAATTAGAGTCAATTTGTGGAATTTATTTTTTTTCTTTTTTTTAATTAAATCTTTATTGTTCAGATTATTACATTTGTTCCTCTTTCCCCGCCCCATAACTCCCCTCCT
>NW_006299714.1:689941-706464 GCF_000327345.1 Myotis davidii
CGCCTCCTCTGAGTCTGGGTATGATATTCTCTTTCCTCCTAGTTGTAGAATTTCCACTTAGCTAGCCTTCCTGTGGTTCTGGATGCTGTCCGTTCCATCTTTTAGGTGTATTTTGATTTGGTTGTTCAAGGCAGCAATCTCCGGCGTTAACCTATGCCGCCATCTTGGTGATTTTTTTTAATTTGTGGAATTTAAAGAAATGATCTACAGAAGAAGTATCTCTCTTTTTTTAAATTGATTTTAGAGAGAGAGGAATGAAGGAGGAGAAAAAGAGAGAAACATCAATTGGCTAACTCTCATACACCGGACTGAGGACTGAACACACAACCTGAGCATATGCCCTGATCGGAAATCGAACCAGGGACCATTAGGTACACAGGACAATGCTCAACCACTGAGCCACACAGGCAGGGCCATAATAAGGATCTTTCATTTCATGGAGGCTCTTGAGCAATGAAATAGTATTGTAGGTAGTAAGCTTCCTACACAAGGGGTATTAAAGTAGAGGCTACAGTTTGTAAAAGGCACACTGGAAAAGGTGCTATGGGAAGTTAAAAAAAAAATAATAACCAATAAACCTATTCCCACCCAGGTTGAGATTTTGTATTTCTTCTGTACTTCAGAATGCTAACCAGTAAACCTATTCCCACCCAGGTTATGAGATTTTGTATTTCTTCTGTACTTCAGAATGCCAGGAGGTTATATGCTCTACAGATATTGAGTAGTTTATTATCTGTAACAAAATACAAAATTAACTCTGACATAGCCTTTAACAAGCAGTTTCCAAGCCTCAATGAGTTTGTGGAAATACATTTAAACCAAATTCTATTGTCTAAAAAATTCTCAGACTTTATAGGCTGAGATTTTAAGCTAAAAGAACAAAAAAAGGGAAATTCCTAAATTACAGTAAGTCTTCACTTAACATGTGGATAGGTCCTTGGAAACTGATTTTAAGTGAAATGACATATCACACAACCAATTTTACCAAAGACTATTTGATATAAAGAAAAATTAAATTCCTACTGCATATTTCTGGCCACAAAATAACATCACCAAACACCTAAATAAAGACCCAAAACACTTCTAATATTAAACACTGAAATAAATGTGAGCTATACATACACGAATTGCCTTTTTTATTTTCTTGATGGTCATTATTAGATTAGAGCAGGAGATTTTAATTTAGATGCACTCCTGTTTATCATTTTTTTCTTTTAGGTCAGTAAGCTTTTCTCCTGCATTTTCTTCCAGAAGATTTTTAATTTTTGCTTTCACATTTAGGTCTGTGATTTTGTTGGTTGATCATGTGTGTGCTGCATGAGGCAAGAGCTGATACCCATTATTTAACTTACACCCAATTGTTCTAAAACCATTTTTGATAAGGCTACCCTATTCCCATTTAATTGCCTTGTTACCTTTGATGAAAATCAGCTGACAAGTGTGGATCTATTTCAGGCATCTCTGTTCTGTTCTACTAATCTATAGGTCTATCCACATGCTAATACAACACTATCTTGGTTACAGCCACTTACTAAGTCCTGAAACCAGGTAATGTAGGACCTTCAACTTTGTTCTGCTTCATAAAATTGTTTTTGGTATAGTCTTAACTTTCACTCTAGTAGCCAAAGCATTCTGTATTACATAGCACATATGCATTAGCCTTTACTTAGAAATTTGCATAGGATTAAGTCCATGGACATGAAGATGCACAAGAAGAGAGACACAGCACCCTCTTTCGGTCCGGCATGATTATCCTTTTAACCCCTTCCCCAACAATTTTTTTGTTAAAAACGTTTCTTTTTCAGACTAATTTTTTTATTTTGGTTCTATATAGTATTTTTGATGCTGGTTATGAAAACAGTTTGTAACTCGTCTTCCTATAAACCATATTTTTTTTACCATATTTTCTTAGTATACTCGTCGACGACTGAAAAAGAACATTTTGTGAAAACGAGTATACACGTTTCTGCCGGGGAAGGGGTTAAAATATAGCTAAGTCCTTCAGTAGCTTAACTATTTATACTTTGTGTATTGTGGTCCATATCATTGCCCTAAATACTGAACTACTATCACATAACATTTCTGTTCCTACTCATTCACAATGAATCATAACTGTATTGCCTGTCTCTATAATCTTCTCTCAAAATTCAATCTCCACAATACTTAAACATTTGAATTTCTTTAAACCCAACAGACAAGGTTTAACCTTGTCAGAACTTAGGTGCAGAATAGTCACCTTTATGACATGTACAAATGCCACTGCACATTTTGATGGCATTCTCACTGTCAGGGCAAATCTAATTTCTGGTCTGCTCTCATGAGACATTTTGTTCTGCTTTACTACTCATAACTTACGTAAACTATTATGAATTCTCCCTGCCATACAGTCATTATATGATAGTTTCTTGAAGTAAACCATTATGGGTGGTATACATCAACTCTATTTATTTTTAAGATAAAGAGCAAAAGAGCAAAAGGATGCCCTATTTTGAATTTGGATGCCCTATTTTGAAGGACAGGTATACTCAGTTATTTCTGAGGGATGGGATGAGCCAGGGAAATTACGAATTAAGAGCAGAAGGAAAAGAGGAAGAGGGGGATCTTTGCTCTGGACCTAATAAGAAAGGGATGAAGATCAAAGGAGTAGGAATTTAGAGACATAAGAGTCATCTCACTTGTATATTTTGATTCCTAGAATTTTTTTCCAGAGACCTTTCTCAGTAACTACAGTGCTGTTGTAAGAACCTAGATCTGAAAGCTTATGACCTAACTCCATCCAGCCCCAGTGTAACTATACAGGTTACCACTTCCATTTCATCCCACAATGCCACCATCCCTTTAATTCTCTTAGAAATATAAAGGAGAATAGAAAATATGCTCTGTTTTCTTAATGATAGAGGAAATATATAATACAATGATCTCACAGGTAATAAAGTCTCCCTGGATCCCCAACCACTAGGATCTGAATGTATACTAATTAAATATTGACTAAGGCATCGGTTGTTAAAACATTTATTAACACAATGAGTTTTAATAAATGCTGAAAAGCGCTACAGATAAATGAAAGTAACCATGCCCTCTGTGAATAGACTAACTGGACAGAGGTAAATCAAGCTCATTTCTATAGCCTCCACTAATAATCAGAATCATCACTAACACAACTATCTAATTTGCTGACAAACTCTAAATTTTAGAATCAAGAGTCCTTGGAAATCAACTAATTAAAATTTAATAGATGTAAAAATTGGGGAATGAGAAATTATGTAACTTGTATAAGGCCACATACAAATCTAATCCAAAAAAGGAATTAAATGCCAGTCTTCCATTGCTACCTTCCCAAACTACTCTATACCAAAAATATTCTACATCCTCACCTTCTCCAGATCTTTTTGGAGATATTGTCTCAAGCTTGGAAAAAGCATGTCTGGAGATAAGAGGTAGAATATTACTTTTCATTCAACAAGAAGCATGAAATTGGGTATACTTTCTGAGAGCTGACATAGATCATCGCTTCAATAAAGTCAAGTGCAATGGAAGCAGCAATTCTAATTTCCCATTGTTTCTTTTTCACTTTACTCCACATACTTAGGAAATCAAACTTGTTAAAAAAAAACTTATCAAAAAAGAATTAATAATAATCCAAGGAATTTTTCATTAATGTTATTACATAGGATTTTCAATGCAATTTTACCAAGTTGTTCCATCCAGAACTTTCTAGAGAGGAGTAGTGCTATTCCAGACTCCTGTAGTGATAAATTAGTAAATTGTGTAAGGCTCTCTGCTTTGTGCCAGTAAATCCTTTGGAAATATGACTGTTGTAGTTCCAGGCATGGTTACTAATAATATACTCAGATTGCCTATGTGTACCTCTATGTTCTATCTTAAATAATAGAGAAAAATTAAGTACCCAATTCTAGCACCTACTCTACCAGGCTGTCTCAGTCGATAAATTTTTCTTCATTATCTTCACTGTAAATGGTCTTACATGTTAAACAACACCCACCTTGAATGCAAACCAGCAATCATTATGATTGCATCCAGGTCTTGAAAGCTAAAGATATGGTAGCATGACTCATCCCTGATCATAATAGCTCATAAATTTGATGGATAAATACACTTTTTGGCAAAGGAAGGACATCAAGCCACATATATATTAGAACTCAGTACCTAGAAATAAAAGATGGTGGCTTTTTCATTAACCATTTATTGTTAGTAAAGGACAAAATCAATAGCAAATGTACTCATCCAACTGAAAGTCAATTTGATGCAATTTCATGTGGGATTTCATTTTCATAGCTTTTTATGCCTCCCCCTCAAATTCTAGTAAAAGAATATGATCTGCCCAAATGTAAGACAAATGTAAAGCCTGAGACGATTATAGTCTTTGAAAGGCATTGAATGAATTCACTTTTTCACAACTGTAAATTGTCAGACTAAAAAAATTACTTTCTTCAAACCATAAGGCAGTCTATAGGGCAGCAGATTACCGACATGCCTCAAAGCTGGAAGTATGTAGGGTTCTTTTTTAAACAATTTAGAGTGCTTATCTGAGTGTTAAGACCATTTGCAATCTGGCTTTATGTCTATTAGAAACCACTGACATAAAAGCAACCATCGTCCTCGTGATTTACTTGTATTATTACTGACAGTCTCCAAAGGTAGTTAAAGAGCTAGATGAAAAATAAAATTGTTCAGTCAATTATCAGTCATCTGGTAATAATTTCAGTGCAGGCAAGCATTCTGTGAGCAAGTCAGAGTTTTATTTATAAAGGATAGCATATTTTCTGCCAGCATTCCTAAATTAAAACGTCTTGTGCATCCATTGTCCCTTTTAAAACTAAGCTATAAACTACAAATGCACAAGACTGTCTGTACCAAGGAGAAGTCATCTTAATGTAAATTACATTTTTTAGAAAGAACAATACATTCATATGTCCATTTGAATTACAGGACAGCACAAGTCTTATAATGAGAAGCATCAGTGTTCTCCCCAATTTCCATGCCAACTATCCACTCCTCAGAAGTCAATGCTTTCAACCATTCTCTTTAATTCTGATTGTTACCTCCAAAACACCAAATAATATGCTCATGTTTTTGTTTCTTTCTTTATTTGTTTTCACCAAACTATATCTACTCCCTACTATAAAATATGAGACTGCATTTCTTTATGGTACCTCTTCCTTCATCCTTTCAGTTATTCGATTGATTATTTTGGTAAAGTTGAATAATGTATTGACAATTCTATATATTTTGCTATCAACCTTCAACAATCACTCAGATGTTCATTGTATAAAAATATTAATATTTTTATTATTTTTGCCTGTATCTCCAATTTTGATCTCCCAATTTCTGCCATCTTATCTATTTTTACATTAACATTTATTACATACACATTTTATTTTGTAGACATAATTACATTATCCATATTTTGACTAAAGGTTAATTGTAAAGTTGAAAACAGAAGTTACATGGATATGTCCATATGATGACTGGTCCCTACAAGAAAGATAAGGTTGATTCTGGGAAGCTATAGAATAACTAGTTTTGGGTCCGCAACAGGCCTCTTGGCTGAATGACTAAGCTAACTGCTGTCTAATGGAAATTAGTTGTTGCCTAGAAGGCTAAGTTTTAAGTTGCAAAGCAGGAAGCCAGGGGATAGCCTGCCCCCTACCACCCCAGATGTCAAAATGAGAAGTACTTTACTTTGCCAGGCCAACATCCACCCTAAGGTTCTCATTTACTTTCTTTAGAGCACTGGTTCTCAAAGTGTGGTCCCCAGACCACCAGCAGCAGGAGCACCTGCGACTTGTTAGAACTGTAAATTCTTGTTGTCCACTCAAGAACTGCTAAATCAGAAACTCCAGGGGTGAGGCTCACCAACCTGTTTAAACAAGCTTCCAAGCAATTATGAGGCAAGCTGAGGTTTAGAGAAGCCTCTAGAGTTCTGCATTGATCTCACAGGTACTAAATGCCAGGTAAATGCCAGGTGGCATGCAGAAATAGGGTAAAATGTGTAAGGACTAATTAGCACACTGGTCTAGACATTTAATTATCCCTACTCTCATTTTTGAGCGGCACCTTTACCTTTATCTATGGATTCTTCACAATAATGTGCTGGTAAATACTTAACCAGCTAATGCAAAGGCGGGGGGGGGGGCGCGGGGGGATGCCCTCATTGGTTCTCCTACCCTGGCCAATTTCAAGCTACCAACATGACATCTCTGAAGTCAGAGTTGGAAAGAAATGAGCCCAAACCCAGGCAGACCTGCTTCCCACACACCACTGTGTCCCCCCAAAATTGATTCACATGCAGCAGACTTCTGCATGTCTTCAACTGTTTCATCCACCAACATGTCTTCATTAGATTTTCGTCTTCCAGAATCTTTGCTGACATAACTTTCATCTATTGACCCTTTACTACTAAAGGTTATATGTCACCTTTAACTCTTCTTTACTAACATTCCACTGGGATTTTAAAGGCCTTGTTTAGTCTACCACCTTAAAGCAGAAATGAAACACACAGTAATATCCACAGTTTATCACACATTTCACTGGGCAACGAAGACAAAATGGCCACTCAGCAATGTGTTGTTTAGGTTACTGTTTGTATGTATAAGTAGTAATGCCCACGGTAAAGACAGACCTGAAATTCCAATAGTCTCTACAGATTAATCATTCATCTGTTCATTCAACAGATATTCACTGAGTCCCTCCTGTATTCCAGGGATAATTATAAGTGTTAGAAATATAAAACTTAACCCAAGAAGCTGAAATTACAGTTTGGCCTAAGATTTTCATCCTGTGAACATTGGACAACATAAATATGAGGGCCAGCCTGGAATAAGAAAATTATATAGGGCAGCTAACAGGCGTAAAGTGGCATGAAGAAGGACTAACTGCTGTCTCCCTGATAAAGTGGATGGAGGATATATTTATGGGACTAGTTATAACCATATAAAAAAGGCATGTTGTGAAATAAATATAAAGTATATCATGAATATATATTACATTTTAGTTCTAGGAAGATTCAGCCCTCAATCATGATACATGTATCTTTGATATACCAGATATAGTCACTATTTAGTTACCCAGAAAATAGTGGAATAGAAGCCTCTAAAAAGATGAAGCATAGAATAATGACACCAATCCTTTTATGACTCCCTTGCTTTGCCAGCAGTGAGCTCATTCCCAGACAAACCTCTGTTCTACTCTAGAGTGTAGTAACTGTCACCTTCTAGTGAGGGATGTGGACTTGGAGTCTCAGTCGTGGCTGTACATCCTGACTCAGCCCTTCAGCTTCATAGCTTCAGCACATTCACAGCCTCTCTAAGTTGAAGTTTCCTTGTCTATAAATTAATTTGATGCTAGTACTTCAGAAACTTGCTGGAGGAGTTGAATGAAATAATGCAAGTGAAGGTGAGGCACACAGTGCATGGTTAAGTGCTTGCTATACATATTGATATAGTCACTCTCTGCTGCTCTACTCTACCACAGTCCATGCTATCTCTTACCCACTCAACTTTGATATGTCTGGACTGTGATTATTTAAATTTTCTTTTCCTTTTTTTTTCTTCTCTTACAAAATATGTTGCATCTCAGCTCCCAAAGTTCTCTGATTTATAATGAGGAAAGCGTTTCCTCTTCCTGAGCCTCACTCTGCTCAGTTCAGCCACCTCTGCTTAGGACCACACTTTATGAGATTTCCCAGAGCAGCTGAAAGGTTCAAAAACTGGCCTTTTCTAATTTGTCTGCTCTTCAGGTAGAGCACCCATTCTTAACAGAGGCAACCTTTGGCTCTGGGAGGTGAAAAAAACTTTAATCTTTTTCATTATACAGCACAAATATATATTCAATGTGGGCTGTATGATAAATAAATGTTCTGCTAGAAAGCACTAAACAATGTGCAGCTTATCTAATAAAATTTCAAGGAGGGTGACTAGAAAAAAAAGTTTCTGAAAAGGCTAGAGGGTAAACAGTAAAAAATTTTTTAAAAGGCTGAATTAGAGAAAAATACAGTTTGAAACTTATGAGGTAAATTCATAACTTAGAATTTGCATGAAAAAACTATCTTGAGATCAATGGCTTTCAAGTACCCAATCCTACTTAATTCCTTATGCTTTTTTTGTTGAAAGTATTACATATGCCCCCCTTTATCCTCCACTGACCCCTCCCACTCTGCCCCACCCCCTACCTCATGGACCATCCTATTGTCTGTGTCCATGGGTTATGCATATATGCATGTGAATTCATTGGTTGATTTCTTCTCCCACCCCCCACCCTCCCCTGCCTTCTCTCTGAGGTTTGACAGTCTGTTCGATGCTTCTATGTCTCTAGATCTATTTTGTTCATCCGTTTACATTGTTCATTAGATTCCACATATGAGTGAGATCATGTGATATTTATTTTTCTCTGACTGGCTTATTTTGCTTAGCATGCTTTCCAAATTTATCCATGATGTTGCAAATGGTAAGAGTTCTTTCTTTCTTTTTTACAGTTGCATAGTATTCCATTGTATAACAAGAGAGCCCACCTTCATGGAAGAACAAATTTGCCAAAGATACATCCAATAAGATGTTAACCTCCAAAATTTATAAGGAATTCATACAACTTAACAAAAGGAAGATAAATAATCCAATTTAAAAATAGACAGTTCTCTAAAGTGGACATACAGAAGGCCAAAACGCATATGAAAAAAATGCTCAAAGTCAATAATCATCCAAGAGCTGCAAATCAAAAGGACAATGAGGTACCACCGTACACCTGTCAGAATGGCTATCATCAGCAAATCAACAAATGATATGTGTTGGTGAGGAAGTGGAGAAAAGAGAACCCTCATACACTGCTGGTGGTAATGCAGACTGGTGCAGCCACTGTGGAGAACAGTATGAAGTTTCCTCAAAAAATTAAAAAGTGAACTCCCATTTGACCCAGTAAACCCACTTCTAGGAATATATCCCAAGAAATCAGAAACACCGATTAGAAAGGATATATGCACCCCTATGTTCACAGCAGCTCAATTTACAATAGCTAAGATTTGGAAACAGCCTAAGCGTCCATCAGCAGATGAGTGGATTAAAAACCTATGGTTCATCCATATGCTTTTGAATTCTTACCCTGCCAGTCCAGGAAAAAGCACTTTCCTGCCTTCTACAGTGGCTACTACAAAAGAAAGGAGGCTCAGTAGAGTCAGTAGGAAGAAGGGGCTTTCCTGCCCACCCCATGGTGGTAAGAATTCCACAAGAACATAACTTATAATTCAAACCTGAACTCAGACTGGAAAAAAATGATATACCAGTCATAAAAGGCTAGGTCAGACTGTGTTCATTCCAATACCTCAGTGGCTCACAACAACCAAGACTGATTTCTGACGCATGCAACAAGTACCTGTGCATAGGTTGTGGCTCTGTCCTATGTCATCTTCACTCTAGGATTCAGGCTATGAGAGCAGCCTCTTACTGGAATATTAATGGTTATGGCAAAGGGAAGGGAACTTGGGGCCACATGCTGGGTCTTAAATCTTTTTGCCATACATGACTCATGGCACTTCTATTCATATTTCATTGGCCAGAATATATCACATGAGCAAGCCTAAATCATTAAATAGGGAAATATAATCCTTCTCCAGGAAGGCGAACAAGTAGGTGTGCATAATGATCCAGTCTAGCACACCTGGAGTAATAAGAATGATACCCTCAGGTAGATCGCATTTCACTGAGTATACTGCCTTTCTATATACATCACCTAACTGTATCATTACAACAAGTAAGTGCAATAAGACATTAGTCACTATATCCTCTTACAATTCGGAACTGAAAACAGAAGAACTCAGTGGTTGGAGCATTTTCTATTACTTGAAGTTGTCTGAAAATGGCCCTAGTTACCTTGAGTGGTAGTGAGTTCCCGTCATTGGAAGGAATCAGACAGAAGATAAACAACTACTTTGTACTAATGCTGAAGGGAGATTCAAGGAGCCTGTGAGTAGACTGGCAAGATAACCTTTAAGATCCCTTTTACCCAGAAGACTCTGATTCTGCAAGTCATCCAAGTTCACACAGCCGTCAAGCAGCCAGTCAGTGACAAATGGCTTTCTCCTCCAAATGAACATATATACAGAAGGGGAGAAACAAAGCCCAGTGTAATTTGGTGATATGGCATTCAGGTTCCTTTCCTTTGGTATATAAATGTTGGGGAAATTTCTATCACATATCACTTCTGAATCAGTATGCATCAAGTGTCTGATGTTGGTTTGGTGACTAAAATGCCATGAATTATTATAAGCATTAGCAAACATTCCAAATACTCTGGGTTTGCTGCTCTGATGTGATTCTTAATAAAATATAAGCATATTGACACTAGCATGTCTATCAGTCCCCCCAGACACAATATTCTCTTGGGTTGCCTCATAAATAAAGATTCCACTAGAGAGTACAAAACATTTATTATGTCATTACTTAAAAAAAATATATTGTCCCTGAACAGAAAAACTACTGAGGTCTTGAATTTTAATAATATTTTAAAATGAAAAAAAACAATTCACTTACTGATGACTTCCTTTCCTTCTCTTAATCTTTCATGAGTTTTGGACTTTATTAGCACTAATTCTACAGCAATATGATCCTAAAATGATTATTTGGACAAGTAATTCAGTGATCTAAATTTTTCCCACCTGTCATATGAAAATGTAGTGCTGGTAAAAAATTTAAAAAAAAATTAAAAAAGCAAATAACCTCATTTTAGTATTTTAAGTACTTTTACTAAAAGAATAGTCCCACATTTTTTATCTATTCATTTCCTATTATCAGACCTAAGTAGGCATAAAAAATGCAAAGGATGACGTGTATCTGCTCATTGTAAATGTGTTAACTCATTCATTGTACATTTCATGTTTGCAGATCTAATATTAAATAATTTTTTGAAAATTTAAAATAATATTTTCACCTTCCAGGAACAAAGAAATGTTCAGCATTACAGAAACTCAAGAGCTGACATCTGAACAGGTTGTTGGCTTGGCCCATACAAGGGCCACTCATGCCAAAAACTAACAGCACAGTGTTAGCAAATGAAATTCTTGTCAAGCTGGTCCTTAGCCAGTGACCCACTAAATCATTTTTTTCAAACCCAATTTTAAGTGAGGCCAACCATTTAAAATTGATTGAGGTGTTGGCTCTCGGCTAGTCAGGAGTCATGAATAAAGTATCAAACTGAACGGGTTGTCCAAATGTGATCTGTCCCATGTTTCCCTCAATAATCGCCCGTTATCTTCTAATGACTTGAACTTCGACCTGATTGTGCACAGTTTGGATATGGCCAACACCAACGCCTTCTGGAGAAAAACTCAAGTCCCACTGTAAAAGCATAACCAATTAAGAAGCTTAAATATATAACATTCTGCTTTACTTGGTTTGCTCTCAGGAAACAGTTCTGAATCTCAGAGTGGTGCTTTTCCTAATGTAATCACTACTAAGGGACAAGAGCCAGGAAAGGAACCACAGTGTTCAGATACAGGAATCTGAAAAAAAAAAAAAAAATGACTCCACTGTTGAAATCAATCCAGCTACTGCAGAATCCATGGGTGATTTTTCTGATAAGGTATAAAAGTTCACTTCATTGTATTTGACACATCAATGCTCAAATAAAAAGGACAAGGAGAGGAGTTATACCTCTTAAAGAATGTTTAAGATGTTCTTAAAAGCTTAGTTGACTTGGAGGTGCTCCTTTCAAAACCAGTTTTAAAATAAAAAGCATTGGAGGAGAAAAGTAAGCTGAAATTTACTGAAAAAAAATCTGTATTTAATGCTGTAAAAAGTATTGAATTCTTTCATCATAGAAGTTCATGTTTATAGGTTTCAGACACTTTTCAGGATCGGCAATACAGGCAACCAGTTCTTCTTTGTTCCATAAGATGACATTGTATAAACATGCCTTTCTAAACCAAGTAGAGCACATTTCATATTCTAGAGTGTTGAGGAATACAAAGCAAGGCTGTTTTATTAATACAACTTGTTTCAGGTAATTTTCTTGGGATTTCTAGTTATATCACTATTTAAAATTCTGTATCAGTCTTGACTAGAGGCTGTCCCTACAGGTCAGCAACGGCTCACTTTTTTAAATATTTAGATCCCTCTTATTCTGTGATTACTAGAACAAATAAAAGAAATAGAAGCAGAATCGTGGGTTTAAGTCCCAGCTCCAAGTCCCAGCTCTGGCACTGCTTTGTTGGGTAACCTTTAAATGACTTAATCTCTCTAGGCCTCAATTTCTTACTGTTAAAATGTTGACTATAATACCTACCTCCTAAGGTGGTTTTGAGGCTTAGATGGCTTGATATTTATAATGTGCTTAGAAGAGAGCTTGGGGCCGTAGAAGTGTTTGGTATATAGTTAACACAATAGAAAGCAAGCAAATGATCATAATATAGATAAGAATTTTATATATTCTTAACTTTCATTCAAAATTTATTTAATAATTGCCATTTTCATCTCTTTTAAATCTATGAAATTTGCTTTCTCCACAGCTCTTTAACTGTGTAAGTTTGCACAAGTTATGAAACATCTATATGCTTCAATTTCATCTGTAAATTGGGGATAATAAAGTAAGACATCATAGAATTATTGTGTGTAATAAATAAAGTTATACTGGTATGAAGCCCAACACATGTTAAGTAATAATCATACTCTTAATGAGGCCCTGGGTGTATAATAAATGTGATAGTTTATATTATGATGAAGACAGATTATCCAGTAAGTGGTAACCTTACTGGGCAATCTATCTCCCATTTTCAAGACCATTTTTCCTCAAAAATATGAAGGAACTTAAAGATTTAATGTTCATTCATAAATTGAATCCATCTTTCATGTAAAATGTGTTATATTTCAATACATATTCCTACACTATAGAGGCAACTATAGTGTAGGAGTGTAATGTAATTAGATTTTTACATTACATCTTATACTGAAACAAATGCAAATGTAAAAATTAATTCTTTAGACAGAGTAGGAAATGTTGATACATAATTTTTTATCACACTAAGGCACACAAAAAAGACTATTTTAGGGATGGAAAAACCTTTTCTGCAAAGGGCCATATATTTTAGATTTTGAAGCCCTTCTGGTTTCTATTCCATCTATTCTCAACTTTAGCCATTGTAGCAGCAAAACACCCATAGAAAAATAAGTAAATGAAGATATATCACCATGTTCAGTAAAACTTTATTAATAAAAACAGGCTGCAGGCCAGTTTGGGCTCTAGGACCATAGTTTTCCATCCCTATGTATTTCATCCCAGTGTCTGAATCAAAACCTACAGAAACCTCTGTAAAAATTATGTTGGTGTACCAAATTTGCCATATTATCGTGGGTCTAAACAATATATAGCATTATGAAAAAGAAATAAATAATGTGTTTTTTACCTTCATAAACACTGTAATCTAGACAAGAGGTTACAAATAAAGTAATAAAAGTTATAAAGAAATATACAGATGTGTGTTTCAAATTATATATGGTTTGTAGTCAACCCATGTAATGTCAAAGGCTGAAGAAAATTACACGAAATTCAACTGAAAGATTTCCCAGTGGGACTGTAATTCTATCCGTGGCTCATTTTCTATGGACACCAGACCATTTTTCTTCAAATACATGAAGAAACTTAAAAGATTTAATGTTCCTTCATAAACTGAATCAATTTTTCATGTAAAGTGTGATATATTTTAATACACATACTTTTTCAGAATTTTATTCTTAAGAGCTCCCAACATGAAAGTCTCTTCTCTGGGGTTCTCTTGCCAAATATCTGAAAACAAGGCAGCTCCACAATCCCATTTGTATGTGTTTTTCTCGTCCCATAATCCAGAAACTGACTCATTTTTTGTGCCTTAACAAATTGGCTGGTAAATTGATTTTCTAAAATGTAAGCCTGGGTTATCCTTCAATTAACGTATTAAATTAAATATCAAATGTGCCATCAAGGAATTCTTTTCTAGTGACAATTAAGTTTTACAAGCATTATTCTGTCTGTTTATTGCAGCATGACAAATATAACACTTTAGGCATCAAACTTTAATACACTGTCTGTTAACATGTAATCTAATTCATCTTGAGAACATTAATTTTTTCCAGTGGGGAAAAAATTCTCTATGATGCACATGTAAAGAATAGAAAAACCATGCTCTGCTCCAATTATTCTATTAACCATCTCAAGTTCTTTAAAACCTTCTCATTTAGTCTTGCTTTGAAGGTATGACTTGATATAGTCTCTGATTCCTACAAAGGTCTCTAGTTTTTCCTGCCCCAGAAAACAGAAACTTTCTCCAAGTACAGTTGCTATATTCCTGCCACACTGGGTTTCCCGAGCCGCCAAAGTCATTCCTGAATCTTTGCCTTTGTTATTTCCTCTGCCTGGAAAACTTTACCTTTACTCTTCTTATTAATGTCTTATTAATGAATATTTTACAGGTCTTAGTTCATCTTAGTTACTCAAAGTACCTTTTCCAGATGACTTCATCTAAAATGTTACACACACACACACACACACACACACACACACACACTCCATCAGTCATTATCAGATCACCCAATCCATTTTCTTTTCCAAGATCTGAAATTATCCAGTTTTTTTGTATATGCATTTATCTACTTTATGACTTCCTATACAAGAATGTGTGATCCATGAGAGCAGGGGTATGTGTTGGCTTGTTCTTTGCTTCTCCGGCTCCTAGAACAGAGTCCGGTACAAGACAGGCCCTCACTAGTGGAATAAGAAAGAAGATAAGGAAGAAAAAGGAGGGGAGGGAAGGGCAGGGGAGAGAGGGAGAGAAACAGGGAGGGAGGGAGGGAGGGAGGGAGGAGGGAGGGGAAATCAGGAGACAGTGAATGAGGTCAGCCAGCCTCTTGTGGAATTGACAAGCTACATCAACTCTCAAGAGCTCTTCCTTGCCTTGTCTACTCTTGTAGGGTAAAAAGCCATTTTAGGTTTTTAATACAAGGGTATTTCTCTTAGGAAAGTCTCCTGTACTGTGAAATGCAAGACCAGTATGTTAGAGCGGCTATTTTCTGTGCTTGTGAGTTAACACTTCGTGTGTGTGTGTGTGTGTGTGTGTGTGTGTGTGTGTGTGTGGTGGTTGCATGTGTGTTTCTGTGTGTAAAAGGGGGCGGGGGCGGGAGGGTGTATGTTTAGGTTCTATTCTATTCAACTTTCATTGATTGCCTGATGGATCCACTTTTCTCAGCCCTCTTATTTATTGCTTCTCTCACTTAAGCCCCATGACCTTTACTCAATCTGTATGTCTCTACATAAAACAAAATATGATTTAAATAACCTCTTTCCATTTTTGTTTCACATTTGAGCAAAAAAATCAATTACTAAATGACTTTTTCATATTTCAGTCAGCATATTTTGTCATTATGGAATTTCTTCCGTTGACTTTTTCTCCACATTTATACTAAATGAAGCAAAAAAGTTTTTTAGCAAGGAGCTCTTATAACTTGTCAGTCTAGCATTGACCACATTCTCCCCAGCCTTGCAACTCTTTAATTTAAATGCTAATTACATAAATTTAATTTTTGTGTTAATTATAATAAGAAAAATACGTTTTCCAGAATCCTGGCCCCTGGAGACACGGCACCAAACCCACCCACCCCATCACAGATTAACAATCCTGAGATCTGCGTAAGTCACGCTTTTAATCTTATTTCCCCCAAACCCTTTCAATTTAATAGGTAATACCTATTAACATCTCAGCAGTATAACAGAATTAAGAGGCAATATAGTGTAGTGGTGAAAAGCATGGACTACCTGGGCTGTTAATTCCAGCTATGCAACTACTAGCTGTGTGACCTCAGGCAAGTTACTTAACCTCTCTATGTCTTGCCTTCCTCCTTTCCAAAATGATAATTAGAACTACCTCATAAATTTGTTGTTGGGAACTAAATGAGGCTTCGTATGTAAATTCCTTAGAACTATTTCTGACACGTGTTAAGCACTGCTGCGTAAGGGTTCTCATTGGAACAGTCTTCTCTGTATTCACTATGGGAAGAAGTTGAGATACCAGGAAATGTAAAGCGGATTTATTGAGGCTACTTCACCCATGACTCAGGCATTTGTGCAGAAGCTCCTGCATGCTCCTGCAGCCCAGGACCTCAGGAAGGAGAGTGGCATGCTCAATGCATGACATGGTATTTGAATGCCAGTAGCACAGGGAGTCTGGTATGTGCAGTAGACTGCAGGCCTGTGGACTTCCAGTCTAGAATGAAGGACAAACTATTGCATCTCCTTTGGGCATACTCCTACCAAATACACTAATGGCTTTAGGACTTGGACCTTGCCACCTTCTTGTCTGTTCTCTTCCTAAGGATTAAGTCTTGATGACCTCCTGACATGGCACCCATTTTCCTTTCTTTAAAATCTTTTGCATTGCTTGTAAACAATTGGAAACTGTTTGCTGGGCAATGTTTAATTTTTGTGCAAATTGTTCTTGAGTTTGACATGCATCTTCATGCAATAATGCTTGTCATTGTTGGTCTTCACAC
>NW_006299714.1:706771-708826 GCF_000327345.1 Myotis davidii
AATAAAGTAATGAATTAAGACTTCCACGAATGCTCTTTTTTTGGCACGAAATTCGACATTTTTAAGCGTAAAAATACCTATGATGTTAACACCTTCAGAAAATTTGGCATATAACGTTTTAAAGCTTGTTGTCAATACAACAAAATAGCATACATATAAAATCGCATATATATCAACATATGTGTAACTCCATCTATTGAAAAAAAATCGACATTATTAACCAGTACACCTGGTATCTGCATGCCGACCTGATGGCCAGGCCTGATGTCGATGGCTGTGTTGAATCGCTCGCTACCCCATTTCCATTACCATATCTGTTACACCTGTATGACTAGCTGACACCACTTTCCATCAGTGGACAAATCAAAGTCCCGAGTCCTAGATTTAATAGTAGTACCATCCCCCTGCATACATGACTAAGGGTACCCCTGTCAAGTCAAGTCAAATTGACCTGGAGTTTGGCTCTGGGGCTGGGACTGGTGTGGGGACATGTCCAAACAAAGCTGACTGAAAATCTTAAGAGGCAGAGGATGAATCTTTCAGAGAACACAGTCAATGTTGGGAAGCTGAGGTCAACCATCAAATTCCAGAAGTTGTCTTCAGGCACTACAGATCCTCTGAACTACTGATCCTTCTCTGAGAAGACTTTAAGGCAGCGGTTCTCAACCTGGGGGTCGCGACCCCTTTGGGGGTCAAACGACCCTTTCACAGGGGTCACCTAAGACCATCGGAAAACACATATATAATTACATATTGTTTACAGTAGCAAAATTACAGTTATGAAGTAGCAACAAAAATAATTTTATGGTTGGGAGTCACCACAACGTGAGGAACTGTATTGAAGGGTCACAGCATTAGGAAGGTTGAGAACCACTGCTTTAAGGTCTTACTATTTAAACTGCACTGTAACTAAAATGTTGTGATAACTCTTCTCTCAGGTTGGACAATAAGCTACATCTGTATTCCAGTGATTCTCTAGTCTACAGAATCACCTGTTTCTTCTGATAAGCCAAATGAGGGAAGCCATGAGGGTTCACTGGTTGATACATGTCCCTGATTCACCTTTGTTTGGTTCTCAGTTAGATGCACCTAATGACACCCTCCCATCAGCAACAGTTGCACACTGGGTAAAACACACCCTGCTGTTGTCTGAGTGTTTGTGTCCTCCTTATAACTGTGGTAGAGGTGGAGGCAGAGGCTTTGGGAGAATATACGATTTAGATGAGGTAATGAGAGTGTGGCCCTTATGATGAGATTAGTGCCTTTATAAGACAAGGAAGAGAGACCATAGCCCTCTCTCTTTCTGTCCTGTGAGAGTATGGCAAAAAGGCAGCCATCTACAAACTAGGAAGAGGGTCTCATCAGATATTGAATCTGCCCACATCTTGGTCTTAGATCTCCTAGCCTCCAGAAGTATGAGAAATAAATGTTTGTTAATCAAGACACTCAGTCTATATATTTCATTATGGCAGCCTGAGCTAAGGTGCGCACCCTCCCCAAGAAGGCATAACCTTCAAGTACGTGTATATTTAAAAGGATACCCATGGGATTCTGATACTTCCCATACTCTATCTCTGGGAATCACTCTTGTATACAAATATGCCTAATAGATGCTTATCAAATGAGTTATTAGCTAAGCTACCTATGCATGTAAAGATATTATAATTTGTTAATAGGTAGTACCTTGTTTTCCTTTCTCAGTGAATTTAAAATTCTCTAGCAGAGACTCAATAAGTTTAATATCAGTAAATGGAAAACAGAGATGTAGCTTCTGAAAACTCATATGTTTTACTTGCTTCTTCTCTTTTCTGTCAGGGGACTTTGCAATGTCTCACAGGTCTTCCTAACTTCAGTTATCTCATCTCTATAATAGAGACAATGATATCTTGCCCTATCTCACAGAATTATTATAGAGAGAAAATCAGAAAGAAAAACATAAATGTACCCCCAAAAGTATAAAATATTCTATCTTTTTAAACTGGAATTTACTTGAGTGTAAGTTTAATCACCATTATCATCAAGAAAGTGATATTTAATTTTTAAAATTCATTGTGT
>NW_006299714.1:709006-710344 GCF_000327345.1 Myotis davidii
TGATTGATTTTCATAATCTCCAACCACTGCAAGTGAATCAGGTATGATACACAGTATCAATCATTACATCAGTGACTCTTAAAGACATGACCTAGGACTCAATATTTTAGGCACTTATGTTCATTTCCAAGATGGTATTTAATTATCTAGCAGTACTTTTGCCCTTGGGCAAACTGTTTTCTTATCAGAGAGCAAGGGCAATACTGTAGTTTCTCACTGGGGTGAGTGACAGTTGATAACCCTTCAGTTACATGACATAAGTATATCATTACCCCAAGAGATAAGAAACCTTACTCTACTGAAATGGAATAAAGTCACTGGCAATATTGCACCAAGCATACTGACACATTTTTGTTATTGTAATTTCATGTGGCATTTTCTAAGGACATACATTATATGACACATTTCAAAACTTCAAATAATTCCTTAAGCTTTATTTAAAAAAAAAACACACCTGAAGAACGTTCCCCTACCCATTGCCCTATCTTATTAAAAAGAGAAAGCCTTTGCTTAAAGCTTTGCTTTGTTTAGAAATCAAATTATCTATTGTAAAATAATATTGAAATTTATAACATATTAAAAGTACCCTCTTTGGAATTATTTTTATCATATTGCTGAGAATACAATATTATGGGTGACTCGGTGAAAATAAATAATTCACTAGCAAGTTAAAATGTCCCTACCTGAGTTTAACTGCCGAACCTGAGACATTATGTGCTATTATATGGAGGAGTGGGGGAGGGGGGAATCATAGCATAGGATTTAATTTTCATGAAGAAACAGAAATTTAAGCATTTAAATATATGCAGAATTTAAAGTTATCAAGTCACTGACAAGTAGCTACTAAAACTACAAGATAACTCTACACTTGTGTGGACAAGCCCCTGGCTGATGCTCATTATGTGTCACAAGAGCCAACTAATGTATAGTTTGTCTTTACAAAATGAAGAGATCTATAAGGGCAATACAGGACCTGGCTACAGCACCAAACGCAGACTTAAAGTGCAACTGGCTTTCCAAAGATTCTGGAATGCACTAGTAAATGTTATTTTTATAATCAGATAAGGTTTTAAGCAATCAATACCTCTGCAAATAATTTTCACCTTTTGCATAATGCATGAAATTTTTCTAACCACATTTTTGTTGGTAAAGTTTTTAATAAAATATTTTTTTAATATATTTTATTGATTCTTTACAGAGAGGAAGGGAGAGAGATAGAGAGTCAGAAACATCGATGATAGAGAAACATCGATTAGCTGCCTCCTGCACATCTCCTACTGGGGATGTGCCCGCAACCCAGGTACATGCCCTTGATGTTTTTCATTCTGACACAATGTC
>NW_006299714.1:710493-710944 GCF_000327345.1 Myotis davidii
ATCAGCCGCCTCCTGCACATCCCCCACTGGGGAGATGCCCGCAACCCAAGTACATGCCCTTGACCGGAATCGAACCTGGGACCTTTCAGTCCGCAGGCCGACGCTCCATCCACTGAGCCAAACCGGTTTCGGCTTAATAAAATATTTTTACCTGCAGTCTAAAATCATACCATAGATTCCACACCTACATCTAGTAATCGTTAAGTTTCAATTTGAAAGTTTATCAGTCAGGGTTTAACTAGTGAAACCAAATGTATTCTGGCTGGTTTAAGCAGAAAAGGTGACTGAACCATTGACAGATTTCTTAGGTGCCAGGAGCCGGTCCATCCTTGCTGTTTCAAGGGACCTGGCATATATGGCATACTGTTCTTAATATGTTTGGTCACCTTCTTGGCACTATGTGTTTTAACCAAGGTCACCTCTCTGAGAAAGGTTGTTTCCCCAGGAAGGG
>NW_006299714.1:711028-728904 GCF_000327345.1 Myotis davidii
CAACAAAAAGCAGAGGCATCTTGAAAAACTAATTCAGTATCTATTGTATCTGATAATACCCAGTCCACTCTGTATATGGTTCTTAGCTTGCTCCTAAACGTATTTTCCTCTCACTGGAGACTATGAAAGTTATTGGACAATTTATTGAACTAAAATTCCAGGAAAATTCATTATTACTAACAATTACAGTTATACCTTCATCATTTCACTAAAAATGTTAATATAATTAATGCTAGGATACTGTTTAGAAATTGTGGCATTAAACAAGTATGCTCACTGGTGTATAAGTACACAGGGGACTAATATGCATCTGCAATATCATAAAGCCCAAGAGTTTAAAATGTCCTTAAAGATCCGCTGGCTCACCTGCCTTCCAGGCAAACGTGTCTGGCGGTGGTCACTCAGACATGTTTGGGCATCAGTGGCAAGGAGCACTGTGATGTATGCAATAATAGACTCAATTCCTCTCTTCTCCTGGCCAGACCACCACTAACAAGATGGAGTGTATTTCTCCACCCATTCTCTTTTCTCAAATCATAAACAATTAGTTTCCTTACCTATATTTCCACGATGTCTTTCTCAACTTTTATTAATTACAAGAGGCTGATGCATGAAAATTTGTGCAAGAGTAGGCCTTCCTTCCCCCAGCTGCCGGCACCAACTTCCCTCCGGCACCTGGAACCCGGGCTTCCCTCCTCCAGCCATCCACAGGCACCCGGGGCCCAGGCTGGCTTCCCTCAGGCCCCAGCTTTGTCAGGAAGGATGTCCGAAATGACGTCCAGAAGACATCCGGTCTAATTAGCATATTATCCTTTTATTGTTATAGATAACAGCAGACACTGTTGGTGCCATGCTAAGGTTTATAGAATCCCTTGTAACAGTTACTGCGTCTGTTGCCACTAACAATGTTTTCCTGTTACCTTCTCTGAAGAAGCATGATGTAAGCTGCCTTGCCCAGAAACACATGCGAAGTTATGACTACCCTCCGTTTTGTCTGGTAGCCAGTGGCAGTTTGGTATGAAGAGCACAAAAGCTCAAATCTCTTTATAGTTTAGAACTTGCCATAGGATGAGATTGGGACTAGATTTTACCTGAAAACACCCCTTTAGCTAGTTTCTCTCTCCTGCTTCCTCACTTCCTTTCAGTTTTCTCTTGAAAGCACTAGCACAGAAATCTATCTTTGGCACTATTTCCAGAGACCCATCAACAACACTACCCTTCCTCCAAAGCATCCTCAGAAATATATTCTATGCCCACTTTGTTCACTCCGTATCCTCTAGCACAGGGAATGACACGCAGAATCTACTCAATACAGGTCCAAAGAATGAGTATCAACAGCACTTTTGGTTAACCCCTTCCCCGGCAGAAACGTGTATACTCGTTTTCACAAAATGTTCTTTTTCAGTCGTCGACGAGTATACTAAGAAAATATGGTAAAAAAATATGGTTTATAGGAAGACGAGTTACAAACTGTTTTCATAACCAGCATCAAAAATACTATATAGAACCAAAATAAAAAAATTAGTCTGAAAAAGAAATGTTTTTAACAAAAAAATTGTTGGGGAAGGGGTTAAAGAGTAAAAACTTGTTATTATTTTGTAGTTATCGTGATTATTTTCCCCTTTTTATTGAATTTAAAAGGGGACACTGGTTAATAAGATTAAAATGGTTTCAGGTGCACAATTCCACACCATATCAACTGTACACTGTATTGTGGGTTCACGACCCCAAGCCAAGTCCCCTTCCATAAACATTTATCCCCCATACCCTGCTACATCTTCCCCACTTCCTTCCCCCAGTAATCACCACACTGTTATTCACATCTATGAGTTTTTGCTCCCTTTTTATCTTTTCTTTTTTTAAATATATGTTTATTTATTTCAGAGAGGAAGGGAGAAAGATAGAGAAATAGAAACATCAATGATGAGAGAGAATCATTGATTGGCTGCCTCCTGCATGTCCCTCACTGGGGATCGAGCCTGCAACTGAGGCATGTGGCTTGACAAGAAATTGAACCACGACCTTCTGGTTCATAGGTCAACACTCAACCACTGAGCAACACTGGCCGAGCTTCTGCTTTTTCTGTTTTGCTCTATCCCTCTACTCACCACCCGCCACCCACCCAGACACCCAAGCTTTCCCCCAACAGCTATGAGCCTGCTCTCAATAAGTTGGTCTCTACTTTGCTTGTTAGTTCATTCTGTCAATCAGATCCCACATATAGAAAGGAACCCAAAACACCAATTTGAAAGAATATATGTACCCCTGTGTTCACTACAGCATTATTTACAATAGACAAGATTTGGAAGCAGTTCAAGTGCCCAACAGTAGATGAGTAGATATAAAATACTATGGTACATTTACACAACGGAATACTACTTGACGGTAAAAATAAGGAAATCTTACCCTTTGCAACAGCATGGATGAACCTGGGGAGCACTATGCTAAGTGAAACAAGCCAGTCAGAGAAACACAAGTACCATATAATTTCACTCACATGTGGAATCTAATGAACAAAATGAACTAATAAGCAAAACAGAGATAGACTCATAGTTTTCTATGATTCTTAGTCTTTGTACTTAGCATATCTGACCATGGGATCATAGCTCTCTCTTTAGAAATTCTTTTTGTAGTTTTATAGTATAAGCATCACATATCCTAAATGTATGGGATTTCTTGATAAACACAATTTTCAAACTAGAGTATCACAGAATAAAGGTATTTCTTCCCTAGAACTTGTCTAGTACTTTTCTGCAGATTTTTTAAATCAGAAGACAAGAATACTGGATGAGAGACAGAAAGGGACATATTACCTTTATTTTGTGCTGCAGCTTGTGGACTGTGACAGGATTCAATATTTAGGCAGACAGAGATGCTAGATGGATAGTATTAGAGTTATATAATCTAGGGTGAAGAAGAATGCCACCTCATTTCTACCAGGGCCAAGGACAGTCTCACTAGAATAGTTGGAGTATTTCTCATATGCAGGTGACATATGTGAACATCAACAGGACATCCTGGGTCCTCTCATCACTTTTGAGAATGACATAATAAAGATAAAGAGATATAATATTGGACAAATAGGTGAATGAAGCTTTTCAGATGATATGCAGTGCCATCAGACAGAGAGAGCCAAAGTCATTCATTAAATACTGCTCCATATTGGTTTTCCAGCAACAGTTTATGCTGGTCTTTTCTTCCTTCTCATTTTCCCTATAACACTATTTCTTTATTTCCATGAAAGCACATTTGATTGCAAGTTTCTTTTTTTCTGTTTTAGTTTTAACTATCCTTATATAGTCAAAATTTATCCGCTAACACTGAACCAACTGTAACACACTACCCTTGCCAGCATACATAAGAAACAGGAATTTTAAATGTGCTAGGGATCCGCCTTCCTGTATTCTGGTTAGGATTTTCCTTTACCCTCCCATTTCCTTTATTTCCTTTTAATTTTCTTATTTCCTTTATCTTCTAATTCCTTTTCTATGGTGTAGACGCAGTGATGGAGAACCTATGACAAGCATGTCAGAGGTGACACGCAAACTCATTTTTTTGGTTGATTTTTCTTTGTTAAATGGCATTTAAATATATAAAATAAATATCAAAAATATAAATCTTTGTTTTACTATGGTTGCAAATATCAAAACATTTCTATATGTGACACGGCACCAGAGTTAAGTTAGGGTTTTTCAAAATGCTGACACGCTGAGCTCAAAAGGTTCGCCATCACTGGTGTAGAGTCATTTTGTAATCTTGGGTTTCAGGCTTGTCAGACTCCTTTGTAGCTTGAGTATAGATAATGACAGATATTCTAAGAAGTCAGAAGCAACAGAGCTATATTTATAGAATATTTTCAGGATTCACTTGGGGAATGAGGTGAAGTTGTAGAACAGAACTTGAGGAATCAGATGAAATGACCATTTAGTAGTGGGAGAACAAATGCACAGATCAAAAGTAAAAGGGATTGTAAGTTATTTATGAAGCATCTTCTAAGAAAGGAGAAATTGGTATGATACTGAAATCATCATAAAACAAAAAGAGGGTCAGAGATTCTTTTTTTCATATAATCTTTACAAAATGTGTTACCAAAATAATTTTAATCATCTTTATTATAAAAAGAGATATACATGGTTGAAACTTAAGTAATATAGGAAAGCCACACATAAAATATGGCAGTGTTATTGTATCTTTTATTTTGAGCAATCAGTATTTAAAAAGAATGTAAATTTAATATAATGAATGCCAATAACTTTTGAGCAATGCCATACAGAATTGCTAGTTGCTATTAAGGGAGTGAGAAATTCCTCTTAACAAGCTACATAAAAAAATCACTATATTAAGTTGGAAATGACAATCTAATGAAGTTTTTTCAGGGAAGTCGTTTTTAAGAAATTTTTATCTGCAACAAAAGATTCACACCTGTAGGTTTTGTTGAATCCTTTTATAGACTGTCTCCCAATATTTCTATAAGTTCTTGAATATATTTTGCATTTGTATAAATTTTCAGTGTATAAATTGTAGGCAATGCCACTGACATATTTGCATAAAGGGACATAAAGGGAATATTCTTAAAGGATTAAAAAAAAAGTTCCTGATACATGAAAGAACATGAACAGTTGTATTAAAATATCATCACAACATAAAATGGAATACTATAAAACACCAATTTTGTGAAGCATTTCATTCTGAATTTATTAATATGCAACATAGTATATCCTCCCGTAAGGGTTTAACATTAAGCCAGAAGCACCAGACAGAGACCAGGATTTGAAATCCTCTTCCAGCTCAAAACTATACCAATTTTACATATCTGTTCAGTGTTTTAGGTGTAAAATCAACTATCATGACCATGATCGAGGAAAGAAGGAACAGACACTGTACCCAAATTTAATATTCTCCAGAGCCTGGGAGAAAAATCCCTGGGAATAGAACACAGAGAAATTATTTAGTTGTTTTTAGCACTTCATTAACTGATCGTGAGGACTCAAAATATAACTGGAACCTCAGATTCCATCTGTCAACTGTAGGCATCCTGCCCACCGACAACACATGGGCGATGTGAAAAATAAGAAAAGAGATATGGGTGTGCTTTGCAAATGCTAACATTAGTAGCAATAAAGGCTGTGAGCCTGTCTGGCTGGGCCCCAGCCCAGACTCACAGATCACACCTCATACCACACTGTCCCTAGGCCTCTGGACACCATACATATGCCACCTTTTTTTAGTTCCCCGCCCCGCTAGCCCCCAGTCACTCTGCCTCTGGCTCTTTGCCCATTATGGTCTTTCCTCTGGAACACTCTTCACCTCTGTGTCCCAACCACAAGCCCCTCTATCTAGTCCATTTCTACTCATCCTTTAGATCTTCGCTCAAACACTATTTTGTCAAGGGAACCTGAAATTTTAATTTCAGGATGCCTACCCTTTGAAATTAAGTCAAAGTTTCTCTTTCATACATTCTTAAGGCATCACTCACATTCCTTTAGGACACTTATCTCAGTTTTAACTTCCATTCATTTATGATATTTGCTTGACTTTGCCTCTCCCACTAGTTTGAAGAAAGTACGACAGGGTATGCTCTTATCCTTTTACCACCAAAACTAGTCTAGCAATTGACACAATAAACAGCTCAGTTAAACATATGGGTAAAGTACATGCTTTTACTTCCTTACCACATGCAGGTATTTGCTCAAATGTCACCTTCTTCGTATTCAACTTATTATGAGATGTGCAATTTATAATCTGTGTGACATGAATCTTCTTATTGTGCAGCTCTCTGCTAGTTATTTCTTCTCGTTAGCATAGCCCCATGTTGCTTCCCACATACCCTCCCCATCTCCAAGAAGTATATCACCTGGCAATTTCAATTAGCTTGCCTTTATTTTTTACTAACTACATGCAAAATCTCATGTGAATAACATTACTTTTGAGAATGGGTGAGTATAAAAATGTTTAATGTGGGCTCACCTCAAGACTTCACATCAATAGCTATGATATAATTCATTATATGATACATGCTGAGAAATACATAAGACAATAATTATAGAAGTTTAGTGGATAAAGGACTTGTTTGCTGATGCAGTGAACAAGACATCTCCCTAGTGAAGGCTGAATTTGACTGAATTAAAACAAATGGGTTAAGACAATCCTGTAGACTAGAGGATCCTCTCCATAAACTAAAAATCATTGGAATTCACCTCCTCTTCCACTGGGGGAAAAAGGCAGATGACTCTGCACAAACTAACTTTTCAAGAGAAGTTAGATCATTAGGAGATATAAGATTCTTCTCACCAAACATCCCTTTCTCCCTCTGCACACACACACAAAAAGACAGACTGAATTGTTAAGAACTCTATCTAGACATACATAAAGTATACTTCTAGAAGCTAAAAATCACTCCTAATAATTTCTGGACACACCACAAATAAATATAAATGACTAAATAAAAACTGCACATAAAATTCATTAGGATTTAATAGTGAAAAGTCATTTTCAACTAATGAAATGGAATTTATATTTCTGAAAAGAAAAACTGTTTTTCTTAGTTTCATGCATTTACAAGAATTAGAAAGAGGGTTACCAAGTGTTATGTAGGAAAAGATTTACAATTACATTAGCATGTTTTTATTAGGATGCTACATATTATTCTTATTGTGCTTGAAAATTATTCTCTCTGGTAATTTTAAATATTTCCTTTGAAATCCTTCTATTGATATTTTAGCCTACCTTTTTTCTCCAAATAATATCAAAATAAATTTCAGTGCAGCCATTGCTTTTAAAATGACAAATTCAGAATATGAAGACTTAAATGGTGATTTCACAATTAAACTTCACTCAATCAGATTGCCTTTATTTTTATATGTAAAAATAAATTTTATGGGAATTGTATTTTAATGGAAAGAAATAGTACTCTTGTCAGAGTTGACTTTTCTAAAAGTGTCTCAGTTCACAGAGAAACACTGCAAATGCAGAAGCCATGGCCACATAGAGCTCAGGAGATATTTATCAGTTAGAATGTGTCAGAAATAGAAGCTCATTTTCACAGAGATAACCCAGGCTGGTTTTAGAGAAGCCTGTCCAGCCGACTGTGCCAGAAACCTGTGAACTCAAGCATCCCCAAGATAACTCTGACACTACATTTTAACAGGCAGCGTTTTTCAAATTCTAAGGAAGCAGTTCTTTCATCTGATTTCATGAGCATGTCCTAATCACCACACTGATGTCTCCAGGCTGCTGTAACCCCAGGTTATGGCTCCCTAAGGATTCATACCAAGGAATGACCCCTCATTAATCAGGAAGCTAAGAAATAATAACTTTCCTTGGATGGAGTTAGTTTTAGTTGGAAGTGAGAATCTATTATTTCTTTTTCTCTGGTTCAGGTATAAATGATAGTGCATTTAATCTCAACTTTCCTGGTTTGCCAGACACAAAGTTTGCAGATTTATCGTTCAATCTTTGTGCTTTGATTTTATTATTATACAATTTATTTTCTGTTTAAATAAATGGCAAAATTCTCTTCTTTGATGAGAAACTAGAGAATTAAAGTAGTAATGCTTTAAGAAAAAGGTTCTAATTTCTCACTGGTCTTTATAAGACTGATAAATCTTCCTACCAGCATTAATGATGGTGGAAATATAAATTACCTCAGCCTTTTTGGAATGCAGTAAAGAATCAATCAAATAAAACTTCTGTGATGTTCTATCATTTCTGGGGCCTTATCCCATAGATAAATGCACTACTACAAAATACACATATAAAAGGAAGTTTATAGCAACTATGTTCATAGTGCAAAAACCTAGACACACACACACAAGTAATGTCCATCACTAAGCAAAAGATTTTAATAAATGTGCACCCATACCACAGTACACTGTGTAGCTTTTCAAAAGAGTTGCCTTCAAATTCCAGCAAAATACACAACACAAAAACAAATATCCAGGTGCCAAAGGCAAACAGGAAGCTGAAAACAGAGCAGTGGGTATTATTGGAGCTGACAGTGGCTAGAGCCTTAGGGCTGAACACCCTCATGGGGCAGGAGAGCAGGCCTTAGGCCAGACCAGGTAGGGGATCGGAAATCAGCACCCTGAAGATCACTGGATCCTGGAAGACTGTAAGTTCAGTGCAAGAAACACTCATTACTCAAGCCATTGACCCAGGAAATGACAAAAATGCTGACAGCCAATACCTGAGACTCTAATAAAATGAAAGTGTCTGAGGAATTGGTATGGATTTTTGATTTGGTGCATAAATAGAGCAAGCTTAAAGTATTGGAGAGAATGTACCAATGATGGGGTAACTCCTTTTTGGGGATAACTTTGGCGAAGGTTATGCTATCTCCAGCAGGGTTATGCTCCAGATGCCCACACTAATAACCCAATCTTTATACTGAAAGTGAGGAATTGGAAATAAAAACACAATACCACTTACAGTTGTCAATCAACCCTTGTTGGTTTTCTTCCCTTTTTTGTCTTATTTTGACCAGGCCCCAACTGATATTATTTGGGATAACTTCCCAAATTAACTGCTTGAATTTTTTTAGTACATTATTTTATTGATTTCAGAGAGGAAAGGAAAGCGAAAGAGAGATAGAAACATCAATGATGACAGAAAAGCCTCCTGCATGCCCCACACTAGGGATCAAGCCCACAACCCAGACATGTGCCCCAATCAGGAATTGAACTGTGACCCTTTGGTTCATAGGTCAATGCTCAACCATTGAGCCATGCCAGCTGGTCTTAACTGCTTGGATTTTAATCCTTACCTCGGGGTCTCTTTCTGAAGAACCCAAACTAAGACAGGTTAGGTTTTTCCTAGATATGAAAGGAAAAAGACAATTCTTCTGTGAGAAATTGCAGGTATACTTCCCACTGGTTTGGAGTCAAAATCTACAATGCACCAGTGGCACAGAGAAACATGAAGCCAACAAATTATTTTGAAAATTGGAAATGGGCAATTAATGCACCTAAGGCACCTAACAAAAGAAATTCAAAATCATTCCAGAAAAATGTTTCCCAAAAACTTGTTATATGTACCTTCTTTAGGGGAGAATATTTTTGTGCTTAAAATGAGTTCATGATATAGAACTATTAAAATGCACAAAGAAACAATCCACCATGAGTTGAGGGTCAGAAGACAAAATAAACATGAATTAGTGTTCTCCAAAACTTGAAATAAAAACAACTATTTGAATAAGTCCAGAAAATAAATATTTTTAAATTACTAAAGTGTGGTTTCTAAATTATAGAAACAATAATGGAAAATACATCATCATATTATTATGATGATAGCTTTTCTTGATCTGTGAACCAAAATAATGTGCAATTATAAATGAGCTAATAACTTGGTTTTGTTTGCTATTAATTTTTGGTGCTGACACAGAGAAACTGATTTTCTTACCTAATAAATGTATATATCACCACTCTTTTCAACATAGTACTGGAAGTTCTAGCAACTACAATAAGGCAAGAAAAAGAAATGAAAGACATACAGATTGAAAAGCAAGAAAAAAAAAACTATCCCTATTGTAGACATCATGATTGTCTATGCAGAAAATCCCAATAAATCTACTAAAACAAAATATCTCATAATCTAATAAATAAAGTTCAGCATGTTGGCAGGATACAAGAAAAACACACAAAACCTCAACTGCTTTTTTTCTCAATTGCTTTTTTATATACTAATCTCGAGTGAATTATGTTGAGTGAAAAAAATCTAATCCCAAAAAATTATTATCATAGAATTCTATTTATATAACAATCCCAAACTATTTTATTTATTTACTTATTTTTTCAAAATTATTTTAGAAACAGAGAACAGATCAGTAATTGGCAGGAGCAAGGAATAGCAGGGAAAAGAGGTTGAAGGAGGGAGGTGTATTCTATGAATAGAGAAGGGCAACATGGGGGATATATGTGGTAATGGGCTCTGTATCTTAAGTGTGTGTGTGTGGGGGGGGAATACACAAAACCTACACACGATAAAAGTTTATGTGGTAGAACTAACACACACATACAAATAAGTACAAGTAAAAAGGAGGAAATTGGAATAAGTGGATGATGTCAATGTCACTATCCTGGTTGTGATATTGTACTATAGCTTGTAAGTTGTTATCATTGGGGAAACTGGGTAAAGGGTGCAGAGCTCTCTCCATATCATTTCTTACAACTGCATGTGAACCTACAATTAGACCAAAATGAAAAATGAAATTAAAACATAAGGTAATGAATACTCAAAAAATATACAGAAATGTGTGAACTGAAACACAATCCGTTAAAAATATATGTTATAAAACATTCCCATTTTTGTAATTTCTGTACTCTGGTTTGCAACAGTCTTAACCAGAGAACTTCTTAGGAAGGGCTTACAATTTATGTACCAAATTAAATCTTAGTACATAGCACCACCAATATGATGATAAAGAACATGAGATTTTGAACACAATAACTAGATTTAAATTTGGTCTTTGCTACTTCTTGGCTGCATAATCTTAGAAGAGTTATTTAACCTTTCTAATCTTCAATTTTCCTGTCATAAAATGGAAGTAATTACAGCATCTAATTCACTGAATATTGTGAGGATCAAATAAAAGAATACATCTAAGTCACTTGGTAGAGAGTTGGTACACAGCACGAGTTCATGAAATTTAAATATGGCGCATATATATATATATGTGTGTGTGTGTGTATATATATATGTATATATATATGTATGTATATGTGTGTGTGTGTGTGTGTGTGTATATATAGTTGTTACAGTGTTTGTTCTGGTAGCAGTACAGGTTGCACATAGATTCTGAATTATTATTTAAGGAGGCTTTCTTCCTCTCTCTCTCTCTCTTACACATACATACACACACACACACACACACACACACACACACTATTAAATAGAGAAAAGTTAGATAATTGTTAACAAAAAAAAATTCACTAAATTTTTATGGAAGCCCTGGGTTCAGTGTTTGTTCTGGTAGCAATACAGGTTGCACATAGATTCTGAATTATTATTTAAGGAGGCTTTCTTCCTCTCTCTCTCTCTCTTACACATATATACACACACACACACACACACACACACACACACTATTAAATAGAGAAAAGTTAGATAATTGTTAACAAAAAAAAATTCACTAAATTTTTATGGAAGCCCTGGGTTCTGATTTAATCCATGGGAGAAGGACCAATTTTCATACCAAAAGACAAGTATGAAATGACACATGGACCCAAATTAAAGTTATATTTCTGATGTATTACAGCGATGCTTCAGAAAGACTTACAGATTGGAATTGGGGAGGCTTCCAGGTGGCCTCACTCCTTGTATATCTTGAATATAAACACTTAACATCTACTTTTATTTAAGTTCACAACAAAACTATGGGGCAGGTATTATCATCACTTTGCAGATGAGGAAACTGAGGCTTAGAAAGATTAAGCAACTTGCCCAAGGTCAGAGAGCTAACATTTAAAAGCAAAAAGTTAAACACACATTCATCTAACCCTAAAGCCAATGTTCTTAATTGTTCTATAAAACTAAATGTCAAATTAGAAATTTATAAATTTTTAAAATATTTTTCATCCCTTGTCTGTGAGGTGGGTTGCCTCACATAGGCAGTATTTCAAAAGACGTAGATGCTTTCCCAAAGTTTAAAACTTGGCTTACTACAAAATGAACCATTTGGTAAATGTCACATGAGAACTGATGTATCTGCACACACCTGGGTGTGTCCTTTTGTAGCAAACATTTTATTTGCCTTGTAAATTTAGATTCTGACATATTATGCTTACTCAAAATATGACCAGCTATGAAAATTAATTGGGTTCTCACAAGTGTACCAGATTCGTCTAAGGCAGTGATGGCGAACCTATGACACACGTGTCAGAGGTGACACGCAAACTCATTTTTTTAGTTGATATTTCTTTTTTAAATGGCATTTAAATATATAAAATAAATATCAAAAATTACGTCTTTGTTTTACTATGGTTGCAAATATCAAAAAATTTCTGTATGTGACACGGCACCAGAGTTAAGTTAGGGTTTTTCAAAATGCTGACACGCAGAGCTCAAAAGGTTCGCCATCACTGGTCTAAGACCTCAAACCCTAATAGGAAACAGAGCGATATCCCAAAACATATACATGGTTTTGATTCCTAATTTTGTCACTTTAATAACCTTCCTGTGCTGCACATTATGTCTTGTCCCATTTTACCTTTACAATAGCCCTTTAAGAAAAGTACTTTTATGATTCCTATTTAATAGGTGGAAAGAATGATATTTCAAGTGAACCTTGCCCAATGCCATGAGATCTCAGTGTTCATATGTGAGCCAAGCCAGGCAGTGAAACTCCCAGCAGTGCTTGGTTTATAACCACTAATGGCTTCCTGACTCTCCTGCCCTCTACTCAGCAATGTGTGTTACCTCTCTAAGTTTCAGTTTGCTCAGCTATTAAATATTAAAGTAATACCTTCCTTAAAATATGATTCTAAAATTTAAAGAGATAATGCATGGAAATCGCCTGAGAATAAAATGTAGAATCTTCCCACTTTCCATCACTACCACCATAATTGCCAAAATGTGTCCACCAATAGGGAAGCATGAACCAATGAATTGATTCTAAAGATATAAAAATAAGAGTATTAATAATACATATTCCTCTTGGGGCTGTTAATAAGGCCAGAATGTTCTCCCTGTTTGTCAGTACTGGCTTTTTCTTGGCCCATTCCTAGTCCCAAAGCCAGAACTTAAGCCAGATAGCTTTGAATATGAGCATCTGTTCACTCCTCCATCAGTCCCCAAAAAGCAGTATATGAGCTTGCTATTGTCTTAGTTAATCCTCTGAACATGAAGAAAATTCCAAAGGAGATTTCATTGGCATTCTTTCTTTATGCCTGAAAGCACTCGCCCTTCTGTCACAACTCTACCATCTGGCAATAAATGCTCTCATGAATCTGTGTACACTCTTCTAACAAATATGCCCCCATCTTTGTAAATAAGAAATAATCTGGCAGATCTGGTTCCAAAAACGAGGACTAATAAACATGGGACGTGGGGGATATACAACTTTGCAATGGCCCATCAAAGAAGACTATGAGTTTTGATTCTGCAATGATCCCATAGAACATTGATTAACAAAAAGCAATATAAATTATTGCATAGTAAATGCTAAGGATGATAGTGAGCAAATTTTTTTCTTCTTCCTTCAGAAGTTATCATCTGGTATGTCACTGCTTTTTGAATAGTCAAAATCCAAAGTCTTCAGGTCTTTACCTTCCTTCCATTTAACTCAAAATTCTCTAAACCTTGCCAATCCTCTCTATTGTGACAGCTCTGGCAATGACCCTGGAGAACTGTTTCCAGCTGGTGACCAGGGTGTGTTACTACAGAGCTCTGCCAATATCAAGCACATGCTGGATTCTATATAGAAAGCCAAATTAAAAGTTTATAACTAATTCAAATTTTTAAAACCCAGTACCATTCATCTCATTGACTGGAATTATTTCATATACATTTATATACATTCACTCAGGACCATGCACAAAATATTATTCAATAAATTTTTAAATAATAAATGAATTTGTAAAACTTTAGTCCACTCACTAGCTACTTACTGGCCACTAAAAGCAAATATTAAAGAATTTTGTTTATGGACACTTTAGTTATAAATCTGATAGAGTAATAATTTCTGGATTCATTAAGATTTAATTGGAGCCTCAATTAAGACTGAATTATTAGTGTTGGTGGTTCAGAAACTAAACAATAAAGTAGAATATGCCAATTTTCTGATGATTAATTCATTTTAGACAAATGGTTATTAAATTACCTTGAATATATTATTTTTTACTCAGAAATAAAAATGAGTGCATAGATCATAATTTTAAAAATTATAAGGCCCAAGTTTTAATTTTCTGCCTATACCCAGGAATTAAATCAAACTTCATAGACAATATGTCTTAATCAGTTTTAAATTATTTTTATCATTATTATAATTATTATTTTTAACTACTGAAGATTTTTTGTTTTATATGTGCTATTAATCTATGTAAAATATAAACATTTAGGTTTAGAATATACTGATGGTTATAACTATTCAAGAATTCAATATACAGGCTATTTAATAACTTTGGAAATGGGGAATTATTATCATTTCTAAATGGCTTTCATTTATCTAATCTTTGAGCATTAATATGTGCTGGGTACTATTCTAGATTGTATGGATTTAGTACTGAATTAGAAAAAGTCTCTGTCTTTAAGAGAGTTTATGTTCTAGTGAGTAGGACAAGGAGAGGCAATCATTATAAGCGAAATTTGCCTAGGTTTTCACTCATAATGGTTTTTTCTTCTTCTTTATATTGTTCATATTTTTATTCATGCTTTACCAAATGAAATAGCATAAAAAATCGGAAAGCATAATATATCCAATGAATAGAAATGGATTTTTATCATGTTTTTTTCCTTGATTAGAATTGATTTCTAGTTTAAGAGGATATTGTGTTTTATTTTACTGGGTACGTTGGATATGTTTAGTTTTGAACCTTAAAATTAATAACAAGTGCCAAACTTCACTGATATCTAATTCAGCTGTATTACATGAACAATCTAGTTCTGATAGCATAGCATTTAATCATGTGCAATTATTTTAAATAGACATATATTTAATGAAAAAAAATGTTTCCTTTGCTATAAAACATGTTCACATGAGAATTAATAGCAGAATTTGTGTAAGCTCATTACAATTTGTAATTTGTTCTGATTGACTTAAGAATAATTTGGCTTATCTTAGCAGTCTAGTTTTGAAAATATCACCATCCAATTCATTGTTTATGTTCAGTCAAATACATACAGACTATTTTAAGCCCTATAGTCTAAAGACCCAAATCATTACCTTTCCAACCCTTCCCTGATGGTTTCAATGGAGCAAGGTTTGCTAACATGATTAAATCTCTACCTTCAAAGGAAAAATAAAGTAATATAACACAGAAGTACTGCAATATGTAAATATTCATACTGAAGTTCATTTATGGCTGTCTTCCCTTTTATACTACAGTATATTATGGATAGTCTTGTTGACTCAGAGTCTCTTATATTTTTACTAGAGGCCCGATGCACGCAGATTCATGCAAGAATAGGCCTTCCTTCCCCTGGCTGCCCGCACTGCCCTTGCTCCAGTCTGGAGCCGCCTTTCTGCCTGCGCTCCGACCAGGAGCCGCCTTTCCACCTTCCCACGTTACCCAGAGGCCTGGAGCAGCTGGAGCTGTGTGTAACGCCAGTGTCCCGCCCCCGGGCCGCTCGGCACCTGCATATGCAAATTAACCTGCCATCTTTTTGGGGTCAATTTACATACTCACTCCTGATGGGCTGGTGGGTGTCACAAAGATATGGTCAATTTGCATCTTTCTCTTTTATTAGTGTAGAAGATGTCATCTACTTTATCTCTCAAGGTCTAAAACAATAACCATTATCAATTAAAAATCAAGGTGGCAGCGTTTGATTCAAATATTTCTCCAACCACTCATTTTATGATAAACGCTTGGAAGAGAATAGGGAACACCATCCTAAAAACAACACAATTTAAAACTGGAGATTTTTTAAAAGTCTATGCCCATTATACCCTTTGCCTTTGTGCTGCTGCTTGTGGCTAAAAGCAACAAATTTAGAACACTGAGAGTAGCAAATAGAAGATATAAACACCTAATCTCTAGGAAGCAAAACTGAAGGAAAAAGTGTTAGTACCCAGAACATTTACCATCATCTGATGCAGTAAACATTTAGTGTCTCAAATTGTCAGCCATTTTTCACAAGCATCAACAACTAAGAAATGCCCAAATCCATTTGATTTGAACCTTTAAGTTTCGTCCCAGATCAGCTTTGTAGAAGGAGTTTCCAGCATCATTTCTTAAAATATAAGCTATGCTTAAGTCAAATGTAAATATTTTTATGTCTTTAAAATTACAACGTTTCATAAGACTTATATATACCAAACATATTAAACTGCTAAAACAACTAAATAATCAGTAGAAAAATATTCAAAGCTTTGAAACAAATTTGTAAATCTTCTCTTTTAGAGCATAAGAATCTGAAAGAAAACCAAGGGAATCGTGGAAAAATTCGAGTAAGGACTATGAAAAGCATGGTGCAGCTCCCAATGACTTTGGGTTATAATTGTAAGTCTCACTAAAAACAGCAAGGAAAGTATATTATCAATAGCTTAGTTACTCAGAAATCTTAAATAACTTATACTCCCCATTTTCTTAGGAGCCTAAAAACAAATTAGATAACTAGATTGCTAATATATGAGCCTATCCATTTTGGATCAGTTTGGAGTTCTGGAGTCTTTAGAAAGTCTTTCCTCATTGCACCATTAGGTAGTAACTTACACACATATTGGGAGACTCTACACCTGTCAATCCTCATTGCCCACAAAGCCCTACGTAAAGAGATAATGCTCCCCTCTCAAAGTAAAACAATTGATTCTAAATGCTCCTAACAACTCTATGCGTTAAAAATGAAAGATATAATCAATTTCCAAATTGAATATTTTATTATGGTGAAAATTAGAAATTGTATCTTTCTAGGCTTAATTCTTGATAAAACACCAGTAACATAACTTTTCCTGTATGTCAGTGATTCTGATAGTTTCCTTATCTCTTTGTTCATGAGAGAGATGGTGACTTAAACAAAACACAGTTTCTTCATTGCATTCATGGAAATAGCAAATGCAGATATGAGGAATGTGATTCACATCATTGAGTTTCAAGTGGAAAGTGGACTACCTGGCCAAACTCCCTCCTTTCTATAATTGTGAATTCCCATCACCATCAGAGGCTACAAAAAATGTATTTTTTACTACTAATATTCTGGGGAAACAATTTACCCTGTAGGGAGATCTAAGAATGTCTTGCACTGTAAAAAGGGTAAGACTTAAAAAAATAAATTCATTCCATATAGCTGAGTCAAAGGTGTCAGACTAGACAAGGGTGGGCTAGAAGAGGTCAATGAGGGAAAAAAGAGGACATATGTAATACTTTCAACAATAAAGATTTTTTTAATTGTGAGACTAAGATCACCCTCATTACAACTATAATAGACACCAAGCTGTCTATTATAAAAGATATTGGTTTCTAAATATATTTAAAACAAATTCTAAGTTCTGGCAAATTCTTTAAGTTCTGGATGTATTTCTTTCCATTGTAATCAGCAAATATGACTTATCTTCAAATGACTAAAGAAAACGCCATGTCCTCTATCAAAGAATAAAGGATAAAGCAGAACTCCCAGATCTTCCTGAAGATGCATTTTCCTTCAGAAAATCTATTTTGACAAATTTACCTGGAATCAAGGTTTTTTCCCCAAAACTCTGAAGATAGAGGAAATGATCTAGTGAGAGCTTTGGTAGGTTCCAAAGTTCTATTCAAGGACCTCCTCAGGCATCCAATCTTGGATCAAAACCAACTCCAGATTTACATGGGACTAATCAATCCCTCTTTCAGAATTTGGGAGCTAAGATTAAACATATTTCATGTAACTTATGGGGGATTTAAACTGCTGATGCCATTCTTGTTCATAGGATACTCTGCCACAAATAAAATGGCCTACAACTACTTCCTTTGTGAAACCTTCCAATCCTATTTAAAAAATAAATTTAACATGAATATGATTTGCATAAAGTGGCACATGTCTCCTCAACCTTGATGGTCCTACAGATCTAGATTTTGAAAGGACCATAAGAAGTAGGAAGTGAACACAGAACCGATGATGACGGCATAGGTTAACGCCGGAGATTGCTGCCTTAAACAACCAATTCAAATTAAGCCTGAAAAAGGGAACGGACAACATCCAGAACCACAGGAGGGCTGGCTGAGTGGAAATTCTACAACTAGGAGTAA
>NW_006299714.1:729974-737673 GCF_000327345.1 Myotis davidii
AATGTCCCTGCAACCAAGATTACTTTATCCAGCAAAGCTATCATTCAGAATAGAAGGTCAGATAAAGAGCTTCACGGATAAGAAAAAGCTAAAGGAGTTCATCACCACCAAACCAGCATTATATGAAATGCTGAAAGGTATTCTTTAAGAAGAGGAAGAAGAAAAAGGGACTCTTACCATTTGCCACAACATGGATGGAACTGGAGAGCAGATAAATACCACATGAACTCACTCATTTGTGGAATATAAGGAACAACATAAACTGATGAACAAGGACTGAGCCAGAGACGGAGAGGCATTGATTGGACTGTCAGGCTTTGGAGAGAGGGTAGGGGAGGGTGGGGGTAAAGGAGAAAGAGCAACCAAAGGACTTATATGCAGGCATAGAGGCCTAACCAATGGATACGGACAACGGGGGGTGGGGTGGGGTGGAGGGTGATGTGGGGACAGGGACACATATGTAATATCTTAATCAATAAAAAATATATTTAAAAAAAAAGAAGTAGGAAATGTTTCCATAAGTCTCAACTGTTATAGTTCCTCTTCCCAACCCTACTGGGGAACATAAAACCACAAAAGTGACATGGCAAAAGATTCAAACAAAAAACAAACTCATAGATGGGAGCATGAGTGTGTGTGCGGGGGGAGGTTGAGGGTTAATGGGGGGTGGGGGGGATAAGGAAACATTTGTAACACCTTAACTAATAATAATTAAAAAAAAAAAAAAAAACTCATAGACAACAGAATGATGGTTACCAGAGGAGAAGGGGCATGGGGGAAAAACACAGAGAATAAAAGGGATCAAATACAAGGTGATAGGAGACTAGACCAGGTGGTAAGCATACAACAGAATAAGCCAGAATTGTATTATAGTAAAAGCCTAATATGCTAAGTGTCCGACCATTCGCTGTTCGACCAGTCGCTATGATGAACACTGACCACCATGGGGCAGATGCTCCAACTAGTAGGTTAGCTTACTGCTGGGGTCCAGCCTATCAGAGCTGGGTGAATTGGGCCGGACACATCCTAGAGCCCTCCTAGGGTCCCTCCCCGGCCCCGATCATGCACTGGTGGGGTCCCTCGGCCTGGCCTGTGCCCTCTAGCAATCTGGGAACCCTTGGGGGATGTCGGAGAGCCAATTTTGCACCAGGCCTCCAGTCTATATATATAAAAGCCTAACATGCAAAGTGTCCCCTTGGGAGTTCGACTGACTGGGAATTCGATTGCTCACTATGACGTGTGCTGACCACCAGGGGGCAGTGTGGAATGAAGGAAGGCCCCAGCTGGCAGCCGGCAGCCACTAGGGACTGTACCTGTGCACAAATTTCATGCAATGGGCCTCTAGTTGTATTATAAAGTTGTACACCTCAAAGAATTTTAAGGAATGTATTTGCAAAGTACATTTTCAAACTATAGGTTATTAACTCGGCACAATGTACATGGAATGACAAATAGGTGGTTTAACAAATAAACAAACGCTTATTTAACATGAAATAAAAATTTCTGGTACAATTTCAATATGAAATTGTAATTCCCTTTAGAAATTAATGCTATTTCTTTTTTTTTTTTCTTTTTTTTTTAAATATATTTTATTGATTTTTTACAGAGAGGAAGGGAGAGAGATAGAGAGTTAGAAACATCGATGAGAGAGAAACATCGATCAGCTGCCTCCTGCACATCTCCCACCGGGGATGTGCCCGCAACCCAGGTACATGTCCTTGACCGGAATCGAACCTGGGACCCTTCAGTCCGTAGGCTGACGCTCTATCCACTGAGCCAAACCGGTTTCGGCGCTATTTCTAATGTGTAAATATGTACATACTGACCTTAAAAATGTGCTTAAATCTTTACTTAGGAGTCAATTTTGTCTCACTATCAGTTTGGATTATTGGTCAGTTCATATATGATTTTCATAAAAGCCCAGAAAATAAACATATGATAGAATCATATTCCTTGAAATAATAATAGAACGATATATAAGTTAAAGTATACATTTACAGGTTTCTGTTCAAAAGTTTCCAAGTTTATTAATAAAAGAATCACTGAGATAATCCACATAAATATATTCATGATTATGATTTAGGAAATTCATGTTTATGGGTAACAAATATGCATGCTATTCATATTCTAATTTAATTAAAATTGAGAAGATTTGAATATTATACAATAAATGTGCTGAAAATCTGTCAACTAGAAAAGTTGAAGCATAATATTGCCATTTTTGGAAGATTCCTCCAGGAAGGCATTAAGGATTAATTAAGGGCAAAATTTTTAAAGCATTAAAGCCATTGTAAGCATTAATTTAGCTAATACGATTTTGATAAATGCAATATTATGCTAACCAAACTGACTTTTTATTCAGGAAGCACGAATAAATTAATCTACAAAGGCAGTTAGCAGTATTCTATAAAATATTGGATTATGAAGTCTCTCAAGCAGCCACTAAAAAGCATGGGTGTAAGATTAAAATTTTTGTTTTGCAAATATAAAAAAACTTAGGAACAATTTTTCATGAGTTAACTAATTATTTAAACCAATGAAACAGAAATCTTAGCATTAGACAAAATCACTTACATCTAGTTTCATGTGATAATATATACCAATGTCACTGTGATGTTGTACGGCTCAGATGACTGCTTGGAAAGCATATGATTCTTTTTCTCCCAAGTGAGTCACTGTGTTGCACTCTGTATCTTGGCTGTCGCAGAGTCAATACATGATCATCAAACCCCATTTCCTTTTCCCCCTGGGTCTACAGCAAGGCTACATTTCCCAGCCTGCCCAAGTGTTTGCATTTCAAAAATGGCAATTTGGCAATTTTGTGCTTGAGCTTTGAAAATTGATGGATTGTAGGAAAGCTCATTGAATACTTTTTTAATTTCCCAAGTTTTTAATTAAGCAAAAATCAAACTGTGATTAGCATGCAAATATTATACCCATAAGCATGAATATCCTAAGTGGCGATAATGAATATTTTATATAAATTATTTCCACTGAAAAATACTTTTAATTAAAAAACTTGGAAACTTCTGAGCTATAACCTGTAAAAGTAAATTTGATCTTTAACTTGCCTCTTCGATGAAATGTGAGCACAAGTGTTGTATGCCACTTCCAGGCCACACCTATGAAACTTCCTGCATGACCTCCCCTGGCCAATCACATGCAGAGGATTCGTGCAGGACTCCAAGGCCCTGCAGGATGGTGGAAACCTTATGAAAGGAGCCCAGTCCCTAAAGCACTATGTGAAAAAAAACCTACTGCAGACCTGCACTGGCCTGTCCAGTGAGTGAGAAATAAAATTGCATCGAGCTAAATTGGTTACATCAGTTCATGTACACTAATGTAAGAGCCTGACTCATTTCTACTAAATGTATCACTAACTCTAGAGAATAATGAGCTGGAAATTTTAAGCAAAGAAACCCAAACCCATTATCATTAATGGGAAATAAGTACACAAGTAAGCTAAACATATCATTGTCATATACTGACTTATTTTTTAATAATGTTATTTAATGGACTGTAATAGAACAGTAATAATTAATATTTATTACGCACATATATGCTGGACATTTAATCAAGTACATGACATATGTAATCTCAATGAACCTTAACATGAATTCTATGAGATAAGAAGTATCGTCATTCCTCCAACACAAGTATTTAATGGGTGACCCTAGGAAAACCACTTCATCACTTGGGCCTCAGATTTCTAAGATTCCTTTGAGCAGTAACATCTTGTAATGCTAACCTAGAATAAGGATATTTAAAACTGCTCAGATATTAACCTCTTTATAAATCAAGTTTTCTCATATTTATGTGCTTTTCCCTGATGTAAAGATTCAAAATTCTAAATTTGGAAATTGGGACAAAAACAAAACTGGTACCCATACCAAGTGTGTGAATGTTTAAAATAGAGTGTTGCCCCTTGGAAAAAAACAAACATATTTGTTTGTTATCTTTAGGAATTAGAAATTGAGTATCTTAAGCTTACAATGAATCATACATTGTGAGACAAAGAAATGTGAGAACTAGTTTAAGAAACAATTTCAATTGTAAGCTTCTGAACCACCTTGACTGAATCTTAAGGATAAAGCTATTGAAATAACTCATCTCGTAATCATCCTTAAGGCAGGACCAGTCAGGCAAAGACTGGACTTGCACTCTGTCTGACAGGGTGGAAGTGGGGGTCCATGCCATGGAAGGTCTTCAGGGAGCATCTTGCTTCTTAGATTATTTGAGACCCAGCTCAACCTCAACACCTCCTATGTGAACCACTCAAATAATAGGGCTCCAGAAAAAAAATAGGAAGGATAGGAAGAATCTCCCATTTAACACATTTATTTCTTTTCTTTTGGGGGGTACCTGGTGTTAATAACTTTTAAACTGAATATAACATGAGTGTACAAGAAAAAAAATTAAATGGGGGTCTTTGTAATATATTAGAGATAATTCAAAAGCAATTCTACGATACCTGGTTATACACATTTTGTTCACATACGTATCTTTTGTAAAGCATTTCTCTGAAAGTTTCATTACTATTATCTACATTAGGATTCCCCTTGTTGGTGGTGTTTTTTAACTTCCAGACTTTACTTAGTTTATAGATAACCAATCCAACCTGGAATCATATACTTCCTATAACATTTATAATTCGTATGGTCTCAATTAGTCTTCCTATAGCTTTGGCTTGTTACAGAGTTTAAACCTTCCTATTTTAAACAACTGGAGTGGTTTTAAACTACAGCTTAATAAAATTTATCTTGAAATCATATTTTCTCATTCATAAAGGGCATGTATAAAAAATAGGCTGCTCTTCCCTCTCTGTTATTCAGCACTAACTCTGCTTCTGATTAGTACATGGATAGCTGGAGTGCCAAGAGAGAGGAAAACACAATGAAATGAAGAAAAGGAGGATGTGAATCTACTTGGAAACTAACTTCTGTGGGTAAGAACACAATGTATAAAAGGATCTCAGAAGTTTATTGCTTTATATAATCACTCTATAAAAATATTTCAAATATTATCAATAGCAGCATCCTGCCTCCGCCTGGAACTGTCACACTTCCCACTTGCAATATGCCAGAGGGCTCTTCCAGTAATGCTATTACCAGGAATGAGATAAGGAAACCTGCCAAGCCATGCCAAATCTGCCTTGGATCAAGTTGAGTGGCAGTAACTCCTTATGATATGGACAAGACAGGGAACAGGCTGCAACTTTCTTAATTGGATTAAACCGAAAGGGGAAAAGGGTGTTTATCTTCTCTACCTTGCTTGTCTAAGCTACTCAAGCTGTCACTGTCATCAGTTCTCAAGCTCTTTCTCCAGCCTCACACAGTCAGCAGCGACTCACTGCTTGTGTGTATTGGTGCCACGTTCTTGCTTAGAAGTTATTTTTCAGAGAACTCTTAGCAGTGTCAGAGGTTTGCCAACTGCTAAATGCTTATATCCAGCTTCTCATTACACCCAGCTATAAGGCACAAACGAGGAATGGCTCATTTGCTCTCATAATTATTTTAAGGATCTATTCTCACACTCCTGCCACAAACTTCTTTACCAGCTAACAAAGTCTTTAGGTTTTCATTCTGACACATTCATTGTTATATCTGTATCACATATGGCAAGGTATATGTTCACTCAGAATTTTCTCTCACACCTTCCCCTTCAGAATGTGTTCCATACCTGTACATGAAACTATTAAACTAATAAATATTAAACATTAATGAAGAAAATTAAAGGTCTACATAAATTAAGAGATTTACCATGTCTATGGATTAAAAGACTCAATCTTTTCAGAGATCCATTATAATTAGAACCTTCTTTTCTTGCAACGATACCATCAGGTACTTAAAAAGGAAAGCATATCCTTCACATAGATATTTAATGAAGGTTTGTATACAGGCTTTATTAAGAGTTCAATAATAAGATAAACAACTTAATAAAAATAGAGCAAAACTTAACATATACTTCATAAACACAAGTAAGCGCATGAAAAGATGCTCAATATCATTAGTCTTCAGGGAAGTTTCAATTAAAATCACAATGAGATACGGCTCATATCCTTCAGAATGGTTGGAATTAAAAATATCAACAAGGAGGTGGAGGGTCAAGATGTCCACGTAGGAAGATCCTGAGCTCATTTCCTCTCCAAAACACACCAAAACTAAAACTAAATATGGAGCAACCATCATTGAGAATGACCTGAAGACTAGCTGAACAAATTTCCAAGAGCTAAGGATATTTTTAATTCCAACCATTCTAAAGAAGGGACAAAACTGTGGTCTATTCAGGACTCATACCGCCATTGTGGTGATTCACAAGTGGGGGGATATCGAATCAGTGGTGGCTCCCCTGAGGAGCCAGAAGTCTGAGCCCCACACCAGACTCCCTGTTGGGAGGATCTGCATAAGGAAGAGGAACCGTCAAAACATCTGTCTTTGAAAACCCATGTCCCAGATTGCCTTTGAAAGGCTATAGGAAACAGACTACTCTTACAGGGTTCAAACACAAACTCACTCACTCTGAGTTCCAGCACAAAGGCAGCTGTTTGAAAAGTGCCTGGATCATATATGAAAAACTTTAGGGCAAGTGCCAGAGAATCAGGGATCAGTAGGAACTTTGGGGAACAGACACTCTGGTGGGTGCCATTATTTCACTCTCCTATTTAACTAAAGAAAATAATGTGGGTAATATTAATTATATTTCCATGGTAATGTCCATGGAGAAAAACAAATTTATACAAAAATAAAAGCCACAGAAACTAGTAACTTTAGACCTATTTAAAATATCATATGTAACCACATTTGATAATTTCCAATTATGCTACCTGTTGGGGAATAAGAATTGGTATTTTGTCATCTCAAAACCTGATAATTGAAACTAAAAACCTGCCACCATGTCATAATTGGTAAAGATGTAAATAATGTCTATGAGACATTATTGTCAAAGGTCAGTCTTTTTATATTACATATGCATGTGGGTATGTGTAAAATGTTTCTCCAGCCTAACCGAACATTAAGTATGATGGTGGAAAAATCACTTAACAGGCCCTATTTGCATACTACATATTGCGTATCTATTGGACTTTATATGAAGTCAATAAAACTTGAAGAAACAGATTCTTCATTTTCTAACTACAAAACTGTGATGGCCCTGGCTGGGTAGCTCAGTTGGTTGGAGCATCCTTCATATACCACAAGATCATGGGTTCGAGCCCTGATCAGGGCACATACAAGAAATAACCGATGAATGCATAAGTGGGTCAAACAACAAATCCCTGTCTCTGTCTCTGTCTCCCTTCCTACCTCCCTCTTTTCCTTTCTCTCTAAAAAATAAAAAAATCAATTAAAAAAACATTTTTTAAAAAATGTAAAACAAATGACAAACAAAACAAAGAAAAACTCATAGACAAGGACAACAGTATGGCAGTTACCAGAGAGAAAGGTGTGGGGGGCGGGGGAGGGCAGGGAGGAGAGGTAGTAAATGGTAAAAGGGTCAAATATACAGTGACAGAAAAAGATTTGACTTTGGGTGGTAAACACACAATGCAATATACAATGATATATCATAGAACTGTACGCTTGAAACAAAAATATGTTTTAAATGTCCAGTCTGGTGCTGTTTTTGGTGTATGTATAGTTTGCTCATCGGTCCTTCTCTTGTGTCTGATTTTTACTAGGCATCAGAGGATGCTTCTAGCCAT
>NW_006299714.1:737969-740334 GCF_000327345.1 Myotis davidii
CATGATGTAGCGTTTCTTTGTCTTAAGGAATTTAAAATCAGATACTTTGGCAAGGTCCAATTCATGTTTTCAAGAAAATGTATCCCCTATTTATGTGTTTTCATTAATATGTTAGAGATGAGCATAATGATAAAAATATTTTCTTATTCTTAGTAAAAAATAACTTTCTTCCCCAAAGTGTCTTCATGGAAAGTAACATTATTTAGAAGTTTTTCAAAGCAACAGTAGCCTGTCAGAAAAGAAAGATATAAAAAGAAAGGAAAGGTACTGTTTGGTGTTGGGGAGGAAAGCACACTTCTACATTGTGAAGGGATATTTGTCTTTGAGTGGCAATGCTCCTCAAGCTTTTAAAACATGCAGCTATTAATTTTGACTCACCATTTCCACTTCTAGGAAATTTTTCCTAAGGAAATAATCTAAAATATGCATAGGATTTCGTTTAGCAGGCGTTGAATTTTTGAAAGTCCAACATAATTTGGATTTTGAATAAATATTGAATAAATGATGCTGCAATATAATCTATCATCATTTAAGTAATATAAATTATGTATTGACAGTGAAAGGTAGTCACAAAGTATTAACTGAAATGGAATATTTATAAATTGTATATACAGTATGATATTATTGTTTCTATTATATATGCATAGAAAGGCTATATACTAAAATGTTAACAATTATCTCTGTGTCATGGTTTGTCATCATCACTATCTTCATCATCATGCTTCCAATTTCTTTCTAAAGGAACACGTGTTTCTATTTCTAATACCAACCTCTCACCCTGAACTCCAGATTCTATATTCGCATGTCTATTTGACATCTCAACTTGGAAATCTATTATTATTTTATTCATCCACTCACTAATTCATTGACTCATTCACTCATTCATTAACAAAATATAAAGAGCCTACATTATGTGTAAGGCACTATTCAAGGTACTGAAGATTAAGCAATAAATTAAATAAATATCTCTGCTGTGATGGAGCATACGTTCTAGTGGAGATCTACCTCAACCTCACCACAGCAATAAGAGATGTCATGATCTCCCCCCTCACTCCCACAGTCTATCCACTCTCCTCTTTTCCCCTCCCCTTTTTGCCCTCCCTTCCTACTTCTTTCCCTCCCTTTGTCTTCTCTCAGAAACCTATCATCAGGTTTTAAAAAATTGTGAGTAAAGGGTGTTAAGTGCCCACATATTTTTTTAATTTTATTTATTTTTTTTAATTTTTTTTATTGCTTAAAGTATTACAAAGGGTGTTACATATGTGTCCATTTTTTCCCTCCCACCCTTGACAGTCCCCTAGCCTACCCACATATTTTAAAGAGAGGTACCAGGTCACTGAGATCAAACTTGACAAGAAGTGACACAGAAATTTTAAGAAAAAAAAAACAATTTTAAACCATTTAATGAAATGGTATCGAACCTTCCAAATATCTTAATGCCTTTAAAATACAACCTCCCTTAAGACATGCATAAATATTCTTTCCACTAAAATTACACCATTAACATTTCATGCAAAATCCTTGTAAATCAGGAGTAATATTAGGAACCTTTTTTTTCAGAATCTATAACACCATTTTGACACATAATACACAAATTGCCTGCAAAATAATTTCTAATTTGAAGCTTCACTCTAATTAGCACCAGCCCAGAAGTACAATGATTCTTTATAAAACTATTGAGAAGTAAATTACATTATTGTGAATCATACAAGCACTGTACAGCATAGTGATAATGTCCCATATATCAGAAATGACAGCCCATTTTCCATCCACTATAATAAAAAAAAGTAAGGGTGATAGAAAGTCATTGCATTTTCTAGGTTAATGTCACATTCTAGAGCCAACCTGTCTCCTACTCTGTCAATTTTTCACAAATGAAACAAATAAGGCTGTCACTGGCTCATGCAGATAACAGCTTTTATGCTGGTTATACATTTCATCATTGATGTATTAGACAGTTCACCCCCCAAGAAAAAAAAGATTTTTATTATCACTGCTTATTGGGTTCCTCTCAATTGTTTTCCACAGGAATTGTCTCTGCTATCAGGAAATGACTGCATAGAGCATTGCCTCAAAGACTTTCAATAATAGTCTTTGTTCAAGCAAAGATAATAATAAACCTACCTCATAAGCTGTGGAGAGTTTTAGATGAGGCAATGCAAAACACTTAACACAGTGTCTGGTGCATAGTAAGTGCTCAGTAAATACCGCTAATTATTAATAGCACTTACTGGTAAACTGGGGAGTAGCAAGAATCAAAACCCAGGAAAAGGTAGATAAGTCAAAGAACAGGGCCTGCCCTGCTGATAAGATTTTTCACCTAGGCATTTAAATGGGTAAAATGAATAAAAAAGAACTGTATAGA
>NW_006299714.1:740656-745843 GCF_000327345.1 Myotis davidii
CATAATTTTAGCAAATTCTGCAAAGTGTTTGAGTACAATAAGTACTAGAAACAAAATAATCTCATTTAATTTTTTCAATGGCTTGATTTTAAAAAGTCTCACTTTCACAGAGAGGGAAACAGAAGTTGTAACTAAGAGACATGGACTTCAATGCTAATTCTAGAACTCTTTACCTCTTCATTGTGCTTCTTGCTTAGGTCTTGATTTTTTTTATCTACACCAAGGACATTGTGGCACCTACGCATCACCTAATAAGTTTTTAGAGTAAGGGTACAGATAATATGACATAAAATACTGTCATCATGAGAATCCACGGTAACTTTGCGAAAACCCAGATTCCAGGGTCTCATCCACGATCTATTGCATCATGGTGTCTAGGGTTGAGAGCCTGGGAAATGATTTATTAAGTTAATAGGATACTTCTAAGGTTCAAACTGCTTTGTGACTATTTAACTAGATTAAAGTTTTTATGTAGAAATTGACAAGTATGTTCTATAATTTATATCGCTGGTAAAAAAAAAACCTAGAAAATCTGAAAGCATTTTGAAAACAGAAGAACAAAGTTGAAGGACTTCGGCTATTTGACTTTCAGAATTATTATAAAGCTAGAGTATATAGACAGTGTGTTATTGGCACAAAGACTGACAAATACCCTAATGGAACTAGGGCGTGGGGAGCCCAGAAATAGACTCACTTGTATACTGTCACTTGATATTCAAAAATAAATTAAAGTTATGAAAACAATCCAGAGGGGAAAGGATTTTTTTCCAACAAAGTATGCTAAAATAACTGGATATCAATATGAAAATATATAGTGACCCTCAAACCCCTACCTTCCACCATATACAAAAATTAATCTGAGATAGACTATAGGCCTAAGCCTAAAAGCTAAATATATAAAGCTTGCAGAAGAAAAGATAGAATTCCTTCATGTCATGGTGAAGTATGGTAGCAATCATCTCAGGTAGAAACTATAGTTTAACTTTAACCCTGCTGTTTGGCTTCTGTACCTATTTGCTTTGTTTAACAACAGAAAGGTTATTTTGATTTTCTGAATTGTAAATCATCCCATTCAATTGAATGCCTTATTGACTGTGATGTGAATATCCTACTAATTGTGATCTTACTGGTTATCGAAGCACATACTTCTGCACCTGGGAAACAGGACAGCACAATTCCTGGCAACTCAGTGGTCTCAAGACTCAAGGGCTCTAGATAATGAGTTCCTGGCAACTCAGTGGTCTCAAGACCCGAGGGCTCTAGATAATGTGTTCCTGTCAACCCATTGGTCCCAGATAATGTGTTTCTGTCAACTCAGTGATCCAGAGACCCAAAACTGTAATTAACATGCTTTATTCTGCTTCTGTAATCTGCTTTTTGCGAACCAGGTTCCTCATTCCAAACCCTGGGATGTAATCAATACCTTTGTGATTTTTGCCTATATAAACCTGGAGTTGCGACCATCTTAGGACTATGAGACTTGGGAAAGCAAAATGGCCCCTCATAGTCCCGATTGCAATAAATGTGACTCTTTAATTTGACTTCTTGAGGCGTCCTTCTGTGATTCGCGGGGTACATTACAACAATGGAAGTTGGTAAATTCTGTCAGTCAGAAAAATAAAAAGATAAACTTCATTAAAATACTTTGCTCTTCCAAAGATAACATTCAGAAGATATTTGCAAAACATTTATCTCATAAACAACTGTTATCCGGAAAATAAGAACTCCAATAATTTAATAATTAAAAAAAAATACTGTATGAGCAAAAGACTGAAATAGACACTGTTCAAAATACAATATGGGAATGGCCAATAAGTCACATGAAGAAGCACTGAAAACATTAGTGTCCAGGAAAATGCAACGTAAACCATAATAAAATATTGGAGGAAAAACAGATTAACCCAATAGCTATTGTAATCAAGATTTTTATGCCCACATTGGACGGATCTGAAAATCAGCACATTTTACTGATGGTATTTAAATAAAGATTATTACAGTTTATATATTTCATATACTCTCATAGACAACTTATAAAAATAACTATTCCAAGAAATTAGAGGATGTAATACCCCAGACAAAAAGCATATTCAAAACTGCATATTGCTCAGAAAAGCCATTCTTAAAATACAGAAAACAAAATATATACATGATTACTATCATTAGAGTCATTAGAACTCTCACAAATATTATAATTCTCCTCTTTTGGGAAACAGAATGATTACAATGTCTTTTCCTGCTGGAAATAAAGCATAGCCAAGTTGCTTGCTTTGGCCAATGAAATATGAGCTGGAATGATATGTCACCTCCACAAGGAAGCCTTAAAAATCGGGAAGTGTGCACTATATTCTTTTTTCCTTCTACTGTGACAACACATGAGGTTAAGGATGATGTCAGTTACAATAATCAGGGTCCTGGCATGAGAATGACATTGAGTAAAGTCCCTTCTAACCTATGCTAAACACACTGTGTCGGCCAGAAATAAACCATGTCGTTTTAAGCCACAAAGGCAACATAACCTAGCCCATCTTCTTGGTCACAGTCACAGAGTAAAATCTCTCATGCCATTCCTTAAAATAGATATGGACAATTTAAGTTTTTAACTGAAAAGTATTTTACAAAAATGTATTTAAAATAGTATTCATTTCAAAACCGACACACAAAGAACATTCAAGTGTCTCCATGTATGTAATCCTCTAATGACTAAAGAGTACAGGTCAGGGGGTCCTGGCCAGGTGGCACAGTTGGTTGGAGCATCGTCCACTACACCAAAAGGTTGTGGGTTCGATTCCTGGTCAGGGCACATATGTAAGTTGCAGGTTTGGTCCCCAGTTTGGGCGTGTGCAGAAGGCAACCAATGAATGTATATCTCTCACATGGATGTTGCACTCTCTCTTGCTCCCTCTCCCTAAAATCAACAAATATGTCATTGGGTGAGGATTTTAAAAAGAGGAGTATAGGTCAAGGATTTCATAACACAACATCATAAGGAAAAACTCAGCGTTCAGAGTTGTCTGATGTCCAAAATTGTGCACAAGGAAGAAAGTAGAAATTAGCCTCATTAGCAACAGAAAGCAATGGCCTGGCCGCAAGACCTTAGAGAAGGGTAAACACTTCAGGCTATAATCTATAATCAGTAACTAGTGGCAGCAAAAGGAGCTATGATGGAAGCTTGGTCAAATAAAGAGCAAAAGACAAATTGCTCTTTATTTGACAGTAGTCCTCCACTGTGACCAGTCTGAAGAATAAAAAGGAAGCAATGGAATTGCAAAATTATCAGGGAAAACACAATCAATTTAGGGGATCGATTATGCAAAGATTTTTTGTAAATAAATGGTTATAAAAACACTTGAAAATCATAGGCTCCACTTTCAACAGAAGAGTTAATTCCAAAATTATAAATCTACTTATCTCACTGGCCTGGAAGGTTCATAGCAGCCAAGTTTTCTCATTTTTCTTCTCCACGGAGTCTTTGAAACTTTGATTAGATTTCACAAAAACTCCTGTCAACTTTCTTTTTTTAAATTTTCAAACACTTCACACAGCATCTGGTACATGGTAGACACTCCCTCCCCCATCCATAGTTCACAAAATGGGCACCACCCTAAGTCATCATTTCATATTTCAGACATTGGTACAATGGCAATTAGCCATCGACATAAATAAGAAAAATTTAAGAAGCAGTCAGTAGGACAGCCTCTAAAACCATCTTCTTTTAGGGTGACAGAACATACTTCTCCACACACACACACAAGAGGAAAAGGAAAAAGTGGTTTCTCAGAGTCATTTCTCAGCCACAATTTTCTACTTTACCCTAAAATGTACTATATCTTTTTTCAAGCTTGTTTGAGGCCAAACCTCCTGGCCTTTTAATCCTTAAAAACATACAATATGCCAATTATAGTTTGTTGCTCTTCAGTACTATTTATATTGAAAATCTCATATAAAATATCAAATACACTAAGGTTACCCAAAGAATATAGGTCTGTTTTGCTTGTATTTTACAGCTCCTACCTTTTCAGTCTACAAACATTTTCTACAAAAAAGCAGTGAATAGAACCAAAGTTTTACTGCCCCAAAATATGCCTTCTGGGATATGGATTTTAATCAGGTTGTTAAGAAACAAAAGACTCAGAAAGAATCTTTGACCCTCCCCCTTTGCTGCCTAAAGAAATTCAGATAGAGAAACAGGCTTCAGGAAGGGAATCTTAACATATTCACCTTAGAATATTCACCTTAGCATATTCACCTTAGCATATTCACCTTAGCATATTCACCTTAGAATATTCACCTTAGCATATTCACCTTAGCATATTCACCTTAGCATATTCATCTTAGCCTATTTGAATTAAGTGTGGCAAACAAGAAGAATCTAAGAAAAATCTGTTCACTAGATTCCTCTCTGTCTCATTGTTCCTGGATTGCCCAACAAGAATTTGTTTACCACATTTTGTCTTCCTGTAAATTACCTGCTTCGTTTTGAAATCCCAGACCCCTTCTCTTTTTACCAAAATGGCAAATAAACCTCCACTACACAATGTGTCTTCAGATGTAATCACTTATGACATCTCTAAATATAAATATGTAATAAACTTGGACTTTTTTCCTGTTTATCTGTCTCTGCTAACTTTAATTATTATCCCAGCTAGAATTTAAAAGGTGGGAGGAAAACTATTTTTGCCCACTATCATGGTTTTATCTCCTATAGTAACAAACATCAGGATAATTTTTTTAAGTGAAAATTAGTTCCAGAATTCAGTTCCCATGAGCTAGTAGTTTCTCTCACAGATGACAGACGGCAGATTCTTAGTTGACATTTTTCTCTAAAGAGTAAGTTTTGAATCAGCAGTAATTTTTATAAAAAGAAACTAAGACTGTGCCATCTACCAAAACATCTATTTATTTAATTCAGCAAATATTTACTGCATGAGTAATTTACTTCCTGATGGGGAAAGAACAGACTTTCAAATAGAAGACATTCTGGATTCAAATTCTGATTGTAGTAATACTGGTTGAGTGAGCTACAGACAAACACTACACATGCATAATCCTCAGTTTTCTCATCTTAAAAATTAAATTATTAATATCTATTAATATCTGGTAATCTGATTGTCAATGTTATTGATGATTTACAAGAAGTTTGCCTTTGTAAGGTTGTAAAATTAAAAATGGAACTTCCATTTGACCCAG
>NW_006299714.1:745995-759778 GCF_000327345.1 Myotis davidii
TCAAACAACCCTTTCACAGGGGTCACCTAAGACCATCCTGCATATCAGATATTTACATTATGATTCATGACAATAGCAACATTACAGTTATGAAGTAGCAACGAAAATAATTTTATGGTTGGGTCACAACATGAGGAACTATATTTAAAGGGCCAGAGGTTGAGAACCACTGCCTTAGAGGGAAGGTGGGGAGGGTGGGGGGAAGGGGCCGCAGGCAGTTGGCGGGCCGGCTCCACCCCCGATTGGGTTATTGGGGGGCGATCAGCCCCGGATCAGACTTGTTAGCTGCTGCAGTGCACATCATAGCCACCAGACATTCCAGTCGTTCTGGTCGTTCCAGTCATTCCACTGTTCTGGTCGCTGGGGAGATATATATATATAAACATTTTATTGAGAATTTAGTAAGGACCTAAACCTTACATGTTCCTTGGCAGAAAATACAGCCTTACAGGTTTTAATGAAATTGCCACCAAGCTAAAGCTCAGTGAAGGGTGATTCCCATTAGAGGTCATATTAAAAACATCAACATTTTAAATATAAAATTGTATATTATCTCTAATATATGTTGATAACTGGATTTTATACAGATGTCACAATTTACGTTGGCCAGCCAACAAACGCTGACATTTAATCTCTAGATTTTAATCACTTGTAACTACAGTGAAGAAAACAAATTATAGTTGTAGATAAAATTTTTATGACGCTTTTTAGAGAAAGGTATAAATTAGAAACATCTCATAAGTCACAGATGACTATAGCCAAATTTGTAGAAGAATCTTGGTCCAGAATTCATTTTCCATACTTCTTCATTACTCTAGCAAAAATTAAGATTAAATGTATTGCTCTTTAATCAAAACCAAATTTGTTCAGACTCTAAAATGAACTAATACTGTTTTCCCAAATTGTTTTTTTCCCATTCTATCTAGGATTCAAATCAATCCTATTAGTTTTTAACATATATCAAATGTTACACATTTATCATGTTACCATGATAGGACCATAGCAGAAAAGGCAGCTTCAGAGGTAAACAAGAATCAGGCACTGGGCTGCCTGCCTTTCAGGTCATACTGAGGAATCAGGACAATATTCTTTGGGCAGTAAAAGAGCAAGGGAGTTAAGCAGGGCAGTTACAGGATCACATTTCTATCTTTGAAGAAATCCCATTTCTGTGGTATGAAACACGGATTTGAAAAGGTTACACTGAATGCAGAGAGACAGGTTAGGATTTTTTAGTAAAGTACATGTAAGAAGCTATAAAGAGCACTGGGCTGGTGGAGTCACTTTGAAAATGAGTGAACAGAATGGAGAGAGGGTCAGTGGTGGGGGAAGGGTGCAAATGGAAGGATACAGAGCAAGTGAGAGTAAGATTGGGATGTTGTGACACCACCCACCCATCACTGGAGTCTGAGCAAGACAACCCAATTCCACTCCCTGCCTGCTCAGCTAAAGACCCTAATGGGAGTGAAGTTCCTAGACCTGCCCTGGAAAAGATATATCCAGTAGAGATTAATTTACTGCAGTTACTTAATTAAAATGTGCAAGATAAAAAGTTCCAATTGACCAAACAAGAACAGCTACAGTTTGAATATTCGATTTTCCGAAAGTATGTGGAAGGACATGATATGATAGTAAGTAGTCTACTCAGGCCTAAATTGCCTTTTAAACAGTTCTGAATAGGCAATATCTGATTTGTCCAAAGAAGTCACCAAATTAACTTTCAAATTTCACATGACCTATTACAAAAAATTCCTGAGGTACTAGAGGTTATTGTATCTAGAGGTAGAATTATAATAACCTAGATGCCTGCTAGGCAATTCTCTCTTGGGAGAGTATAAAATATCATTATGGTGAAGGAGAGCTGAACTTTGGGAGGGATTTGGAATCTCTAGCCTATGCAATCCATATGACTTCCCTCAACTTAGCCTAGCAGTCACACAATGTTAACTAACATGGAAGAGAAGGAGAAACAATGAATGGACATAGGAACACAGCATCAGTAAAGGGCAGCTTCAAGATGGTTAAACTATTTCACTAGGAACCACAAACACCAACTCCTATTTCCCAGTGCCTTAATGTTTTTTAATTTTCCAGTACAGCTGGTACCATATATTGTATTTCACTTAGGCCATAAATGTGTACCTAATCTTTCCCAAATATAATCACATGGTTATTCTAAGCTCCATATCCAGACTGGTCATAACGCTCCTATATCTTTATATATACACAGTGGGCTTCCACCTGTTCTGAATAGTTCACAGGGAAAGTCTACCTATATGAGGTCTTATATTAGCTTTCAGCTCAACAGATACAACAGTGTCCTGGGAAATATCTCAGCTTAACCCCATGCACCCTCAACAAAACTAGCAAATTTCACACACTGGTCTTTCCCAGTAGGGGGCGTGCAGGAGGCAGCTGATCTATGTTTCTCTCTCATCGATGTTTCTGACTCTCTATCCCTCCTCTCCGTTCCTCTCTGTAAAAAATCAATGAAATATATATTTTTTTAAAAGATACCAGACTTTAATATCCATAGGTCCATGAGCTCATCTACTACTCAACAACCTCACTCATCTAGTAACATGCAGTCTCCCATTCCTAACTAGTATAACATTCAGAATATTTCAACAGGGCCTTGAAAAATACATGAAATTAAACCTGAATCCCCATTTTTTTAAAAAAAAAAACTTGAAAATTGCATCTCCTTCAACTTAAATCCTCTAGAAGTTACTCTCTATTAAAAGTCAGATATTAAACAGATATACATCTACCATTTCCATAGAAGCCAGTCTCTGACCATTGAAAAGGTGAAGTCCCATGGACAATCTTCTGTCTACATTTCAGCTAATACAACCACAGCAGATAAGCAGGTCATACAGAATCAGCCCCCTCTCTTCATATTAAAAAGCTCTGGATCATCTGCCACCGCCTCCAGAAATATGCCATCTCATTAGGCACCAACTCCACAATTTCTCCTAAAGACGTGGTCACTCAATCCGATGCAATATGTACTTTTAAAATTGTATTTTCTTCAAATAAATACCTTGCAGTTACACTAGGGGTGCTGTCCCCAACACTCAACATAAATCTTCTAGATCGATATGATTACTATGTAAAAACAGGCTATTCAGGCTATTCTCATGGGCCTGCTTTGCACATAAATCAAGTGAATAAGAAAGTGATAATGCTGCCTACACCAACTTATATTAGTCCCATAAGAGTCCAGGATGGAATGACTTCAAGGAACTCAAGATTCGAAAGAAACAGACAGAGAGACTAGAATCTGAGGTCAGAGATATGGAAAAAATCTAACTCAAAGGCATCTGACAAAATAAAATTCTATATTCCAAAATCCTTCAGTTCCTATGGCTGGATGTGGTAGGTATATAGTTTAACTTTTTATGAAACTGCCTATTTTCCGAAGTGTTTGTATCATTCTACATTCCTGCCATTAGAATAGCAGAGTTCCAATTGCTCTATACACTTGCCAATGTTTGGTCTGGTCAGCCTTTTTAATTTTAGTTCTTCTAACAGGTGTAAAGTTGGCATCTAGAGAAAAAAGAGAAGCATGCTTTGTCTGTACAATACATGCAATAAAACACCCAAAGCTTCGCACACATCTCTATAGTCTGCTTGAAGTGACGATTCCTTTTCATTGGTAGTATTTGCTTCAATTCCTTTATGTGTAGTGTAATAGTCTTAACTGATTTTCTTGTTTCATTTTTAGTGATTAAACAAGATCATGTTGCTTTTTCAGCCTTACCTGAGCAAAGCAATGTCTTAACAAAAAGCAACATTAGGGAAATGGGGTTTTGCATAAAGTAACTGGCTTCTACTTATGCTGAACTTTTCCTTAAATTCTGTCAAAGATCTGTGAATATCGACAGATGCTGCAAAGGAAAATACAAAAAATATTGTAATTATCCTTCCAGGTCATGCTTTTTACTGAGTTGTGCAGTGGGTAATAAAACACAGTGGTTTATCTTCCATGGGGAATCTTAAAACTTGAAAAAGACACAAGGTTAAATAAACTTCCTTCATCTGACCAGTGACAAATTTTCCACAAGAGATGACTGGAAAGTAGTAATTCAAAACCAGCAACAACAACAATACCTACAGCTCCTCGTTTTTGAAAGAAACACAAATGCTTTACTATTTGGATAATCTACTAGTATTTCTAAACCTGACTTAATGATAATATCATATATATCTTTATAAAACAGATCTCATTATAACTGCAAAAAAAACTGAAAAAGAAAAATAAGAAGATTTGAACACTAAAGGAATTTCAAGCATTCTTTTATTTTGGAGGTTTTTTTATAAGGAAAACAAATTTACCTGATGAGAAATTTACATGTAAATTGAAGTAAATAACTGACCAACCAAATAAGACCTGAAACATAGAGGCATGGAACAGACTGGCATAACTCAATGTGGGGTTGGGGGGATGAGAAGAGATAAACCAAAGAATTTATATACTTACTAGAGGCCTGGTGCACAAAATTCATGCATGGAGCGGGGGGGTGAGGGAAGGGTCCTTCAGTCCGGCCAGCACACTCTCGCAATCTGGGACCATTGGCTCCTAACCACTCGCCTGCCTGCCTGACTGCCCCTAACCACTCTGCCTGCATGCCTGATCACCCCTAACTGCTTGCCTGTCTGTCTGCCTGATTGCCCCTAACCACACTGCCTGCCTGTCTCATCACCCCTAACCACTCACCTGCCTACCTGATCACCCCTAACCACTCTGCCTGCTTGCCTGATGACCCTTAACCACTCGCCTGCCTGTGTGACTCCCCTAACGGCTCGCCTGCCAGCCTGATCATCCCTAACTGCTTGCCTGCCTGCCTGATTGCCCCTAACTGCCTCTGCCTCAGCCCCTGTCACAGTGGCTTTGTCCAGAAGGACGTCTGGAATGATGTCTGAAAGGTCGTTCGGCTGTCCAGTCTAACATTACAATTTTATTAGTATAGACATGCATAGCCCATGGACATGGGCAATAGAGTAGTGAAGACCTGGAGAGGGGTGGGAGAGGTTGGGAGGAAAGGGGTAAAAGGGGGTGGAGGGAATGGGAGATGCCTGCAATACTATCAATAATAAAAAATATATTGAGAAAAAAAAAGTAAGTAAATGTGTTCACAAAAAACAGATACAGGAATTTATGTATCAGTACTTAGAATGGGGCTGAAGGAAGAGCTGGAATGTAGCCAGAGGCAAGAGACAATGATGCTATCACCCACTGCAAAGCTGGCCAGGGACACTGAAGAATAAACAGGATTATTACAGATGATCAAGGTGACTGTCCAAACCTTGACTTGGGGCTTTGCACTTTAAGTGTGAAGAAATACGACATATCCTAGGCAAGTAGATAATAGATCTAAGACCTTGTATTTGATAAATTTTATTTTGCACAAAAGCTTTGTTTACAGCTTTGCCTATGGTTCTATGTGACTATCAATAAATCATCTTACTTTATTTTATTAATAAAACTGAATTCAAATATCTTGAGTTGATGGTTTTGCAATTTATTTTAGCAACCTATCTTGTTAACATTTCAATTTTTTTTAGTTACTTTTTTAATAAAAATTAAAAAGTTATAGTCTAAGAACTAAAAAAAAAAAGAACAAATATGAATCTAGATGAAGCAGTAGAAGTATCATTGGAGAGGTGAGAACAGATATCAGAGATATTTACAAGTTTAAAATCAGCTATATTTGTTTGTTAAGTGACTATTGGATCATAGCAGAGAATTGAGAAAAAGCAAGAGTCACTACTGATTCTTTGTTGTGTCATTCTCACCAACCAAATTTGGAGATGTTAGTTGCTGATAATAAATAGTGTCAAGGAGCATCACTTATCTGAGCTCTAAGCATCTCAAATCGTTTATTTTACAAAAAGTAAAATTGTTCTCTTATTCACCAATGTATTTCCACATTTAAGAGTAAAATCTTACAAGGAGGGAAAGGCAACCTCCTCCAAAGGTACATGTGCCTATGACTATGTCACAACTAACTAATGATTTCAGCATCTGTAAAACATGACTTGAATTTTGGCTAGAAAATCATACCATCTGATCTTTTAGATTTTAATTGATTTTAAAGTAACTGTCAAATGATCTCTACAAGGCTGATGTGGTGGTTTATGAATAGGGCATTGTTTTCCTTAGATCAGACCCATGTGTTTGTCTTTAGATCCGTGATGTAGTATCTTTGTCAGTTCCTTATTTATATCAGAACAAGAGCAATCAGCATAATCCTTTGTCAGATGCTTCTAAGGACCTCTGGGATTTAAAGAAAATAATTTAGTGTTATTGGCATATTAATGGCCAAGAGAGCAGTATAAAATTTGGAAAGCTTTGTTTAAAGAAATCATTTCAAAAAGCCCCTTATTCCAGATTAAGCTCAAAGACAAAGCTCAAAGTGTTTATTTTTAATAAACACTTGGCTGTTTATTAATAATAAAAATAAAGAATGCTATTCACTCCAATTGTTTGCTCAAGATTTCTCCATGGTGATATAATGGTGGTGGCTTTCAAAAGATGAATATGAGATGCAAATTACCTGAAATGAATTTCAGCCCTTTGGTATTTTATTTGTAACAGGCATTTTAGTCTTACCCTTGTACCTTTTTGTAAGCGTGAAGAAATACATATGTCTTGTATTCAGGGAAGAAACTATATTGCAATAATGTCTATTTCCCTCAATGTTTAGCATATGTCATTAGAAATAGCTCAGCTTTTCTAGGGAGAAGTAATATCTTTTCTGCCATCTGGGTTGAGCTCTTTAAATGAACCTGGAGAACATTATGCTAAGTGAAATAAGCCAGTCAGAAAAAGACAAGTACCATATGATTTCACTCATATGTGGAATCTAATGAACAAAATGAACTAATAATAGTGACAGGCTCATAGACAGAAAGCAGGTGACAGATGTTGGGGGAGTTGGGGTGGAGGGGGAAAACTCACGGACATCAATAACAATATGGTGATTTAGGGTGGGGAGGGGAATGGAGGGAGGTGGAAAAAGGTAAGAGGGAATAAATGGTGATGCACAGAAATTTGACTTGGGGTGGTAAACACACAATACAGTGTACAGATGATATGTAGGAGAATTGTGAACCTGAAACCTGTATAATTTTGTTAATCAGTGTCCCCCAAATAAATTCAATAAAAAGGAAAAATAAAATGCACGAAAAGTTTTGTCATCTTCAAACACAAGGTCTAAGTATGATGGACACAAAAATGGTTTCAACATATGAAATGGCAGGTCTCATAGAAGGTCAGGACTATATACTGCTTCGATGATTACCCGCACAAAACCACCTTTGTGAATAATTTTAGTATTTTGACAAGAGACACTATCCAACATACTAGGTAATGGGAACAGAATTCTCTCTCTCCGTAAGAAGTATAAAAAGAGAGGAGGGAAAAAATACATTCTGTTCTTTTTACTGATAAAACTAACTATGTAGGATTCGATAGAAATAATCTCCCTTAAAACTTCGTTCCAGCTCCTTTAACAATATCTGTTTTATGATGGAATTGAATAGTGTTGATACTATTGGATTGTCTCACATTCTTAAGTAAAATCAATGTTGAAACACAAAATTTTGAAAGTACTGCCATCGCCATGCTGGTATGGTTCATTTTAGCTTTTTAGTTCCTTATAGACATGGAGCCTGCTATTATCCACATTATCTACAAGGCAAAATTAATAAATATTATCAGAAATAACTTGGAAACACAAAAGAAATATGCTGAGAATCTTAGTTTAAATGATTTTTTTATTTGAAGACACAGAGACCCATGCAGACTGGCTTCAGCAAAAAGGAGAATCTATCTAAATGATATAGAATATACTAAATGGATAAAAGGGCATAACAGAACCCAAACCAAGAAGTACAGCAGAGCTTCACAGGGTATAGGGTACTAGAATTATGAACTGGAAAGTTATTAGAAACCCAGACAATAATACTCTTCTCTCCTCTGGAACCACACTGGGCTGTATTTCCTATTTCTATCTATGCATCTATTTTATTCCTCCAACTACAAATAAACTGACTCTATTTCTCTAAATATGGGATCAAAAATACTTACTCAGGCACAAAAACACCATGGCTTTCCTACTCCAGTGCTGCCAATTAATTAATTAGAATTCCTGTCACAATTCCAAATTCTCAAAGAGAAATCCAGGAGGGCCACTTGGACCCAACTGTCTACTCATACTTCACACAAGTATAGCCACATTGTAAAGGAAAGGCCACAAAGGGATAATGCCCCCAATGTATGGGAAAAGTTTTTGGAGAAAGCGCAACATACTAGTAAGCTACAAAAAGATGGAAGACAGTATAGCAAAGTGTTAAAGGTGCTGGTCCCAGTACCACAAGGGTTTAAAGACTGGCCCTGCCAGTTCTATAGACCTCGGGCAAGTTATTTAGCCCTCTCTATGTCACAATTTTCCCACCTATAGAGTGGAGATCATCAGAATACCTAATTCTTAGAGTTGCTTTGTGCATAATGCATAAGCACAGTGAAAATGATAAATGCTCCATAAATGTAGGTAAAATAATAACACCATCCCCCAAGATGTCAATGTCCCAATTCAAGGAATCCTATATAATAAAGAGCTAATATGCTAAAGGCCGTGATGCCCTCACACCATAACGACCGATCAGCAGGAGGCTGTGTGCAAAGTGGGGTGGAACTGCTGCATTGCTCCGGAGATGGGGCGGAAGTGGGGAGGCACCCAGAGGAGGCAGAACCAGCCCAAGGTGACTCATGGGACCAAGGACAGGGCTTGAAGTAGCCAGAAAAGGTCAGAGGGGTCGGGGGTGGGGCCAGGCACGCTCGAGCTCTGGGTGGAGAGGTTAGGGTGTCAAGACAGGGCACGCACGGGTGAGCGGGGCTGCACGATTTCACGTGCTGGGTCACTAGTCTACAAATATAACAGGTTACATGGCAAAGAGAAATTAAGGTTGAAGGTGGAATTAAGATGGCTAATTAGTTTACTTTAAAATATAAAGATTATCTGGGATTATGTGGGTGAATTCCATGTAAACATAGGGGTCCTTAAAAATAGAAAAGAGAAACAAAAATAAAGTCAAAGAGATGTGACAATGGAAGATCAGAGAGATACAACATTGCTGGCTTTAAAGATGGAAAAACAGAGCCATGAGCCAAGGAATGTGAGTAACATCTAGAAACTGGAAAAGTCAAGGAAACAGAGTTTACCCAGAGTCCACAGAAAGGAATATTGACCTGCCAATACCTTGATTTTAAGCCAGTGAGACCCTCGGGAGACTTCTGGTTTACAGAATTATCTATATATATAAAAAACTAATATGCTAAATATCCGACCATCCGACCAGTCACTATGATGCACACTGACCACCAGGGGGCAGACACTCAACACAGGAGCTGCCGTGACATGCACTGGCAATTTACAAAAAAATGGCAGCGTGGACTTGGTGCCCACAAAGCAACACTCGGGTTCCCCCAAGTGGGACACAGGCCCCGTCACCACCCTGGAGTAACACCCCACCAAATCTCAGCCAATGCTGCCAAGACCCCATGGCGAAAAATGCGGCACCCAGCCCTGCCCAGAAACAGTCACTGTGGGCACTGGATAATGATGTCACATAGCAACGCCTGGCTTCCTCTCCCTAGCTACGACTAGTCTCCTTGCAGTTTCTTCAGCCCAGAAACACAACTTGCTTTATAGCCAGATGCAAACATTTTACACTTTAACCAAATGTCTGTGAAACATTTTCCCGTGCCTCATCTCATTTGATCCTCATAGAAGTCCTAGAGTAGGTAGATAGGGGACTCGATGAAACCCTATTTTTTTTTCATTAGCCAGAAAACAGGGATTTAGAAAGCTTAGAAACGACCTGACTGAAAAGAAGTAAGAAATGGTGGACCTTGAAAATGACTTCAGGTTTTCTCACTGTGCAGAATATAGTCAAACACTGCTGCAGTTAAATATTTTACCCTTTGTTCTCCCTGCATGATCTACAGTAATACTCTGCTTCGTGTTGGTATTTACTGCTGTATTGCTGACAGTTGCCTGACAAAGAAGTTGGGGTGCTTCAATGGGCTGGAAAAAGTTTAGCTAAATCAGAAAGCAGGTCTAATTAAGAAAGTTTATTCTATATATATAAAAGGCTAAGTTGACGCACACATGCTAATTGCTCTTGCTGGCACCAATCGCATACATTGATATTCGATCTGTCATTGTTCAACTGGTATTCGATTGGTTTCGATCTGTCATTGTTGATCGTGAATTTGGTTGACACTTCTATTATAGAGAAAGGGCAAATAGCGATATTAAAATATTTATTCTAATTAATTTCCTTTCAATGTGCACAAATCCATGCACTGGGCCACTAGTAAGGTAATAAATTTATGTTCTTAAAGCCGGTAAATAGGTGGTAATTTGTTAGAGCAATAGAAAATTAATACATTTAGCATTTTTAAAGTTATTAAAATTTTGATCAATAATTTTCACAATTATAAAACTTCTATTAATAATTACTAATAATTTAAGAAATATTTCCTAATGTCTTACAAATTGTAACCTTATCGGGGCAGGCTCTAGCAAACCACGTATAAGGTAAAATTTCTTTTCAGTGTCTCCTCCTCAACCCCATTGTTGGCTGGGTGTTTTCCTTCCTTTTCAAGCATCTCATTCAACACACACAATCTTACCACTGCACCCCAACTTTTCCCTCATAACCCCACCAGATGAGGTTCTGTTTCAATTTTCTAACCCAACACACTCCCTTTCTACCTGTCCTTCAGAACCACATTCATAGCTAGTATTTAGTTAATTTAATCAACCAATCCACATTTCTGTGTTCCTTGCCTTTTAACAGAATCATCTAGAGCAGTGGTTCTCAACCTTCCTAATGCGACAACCCTTTAATACAGTTCCTCATGTTGTGGTGACCCCCAACCATAAAATTATTACTTTGCTACTTCATAACTGTAATTGTGCTACTGTTATGAATCGTAATGTAAATATCTGATACACAGGATGTATTTAGGCGACCCCTGTGAAAGGGTTGTTCGACCCCCCAAAGGGGTCGCGACCCACAGGTTGAGAACCACTGATCTAGAGAAAAATATCTTACCTCAAGAAATCAATACTACCACAGATGGTAGTCAGTGCAGTACACAAACACAAGGGGTGCCATTCTCAGTCTATGTGAAGAGCATAGGGCTTCAAACTACACAGCCAGATAAGCTATCCCTGCAAATGAGTCTAACAGTGGGAGTCTGTTCAAATTAACAGTGAACAATTTGAGGTGCAAGTAGGCCTTTGGCCCTCTTCAAATGAAATAACTGAGGCAGCCACTTACTCTTCCCAGACATAGGGCTGGATGAAGAGCTGATTGACATAGGTCCACTGAGAGAATTATACATACCCTCCTAGCAGGTCTTTTGAGGACTTGAGGAAATAATACTTAAAATAGTAAAACTTCCTGTAAGCCATAGATATTTCATCAGTATCCTGGACAGTGGCCAAATCACCTCTTCAAAACACTAACCTACTAAGTCACCCTTCAAAATTTGTGCAGTGGCACAGAGGAAAAAAGTAAAAGAAGCAACCTGCATGAGGAAAAACACATTGTTTGTTTTTCTCAGGGTAAAAAGTGATATCTAGAAAGGTAATTTTTTTAAATCTTCACCTAGGACATGCAGAGAGAGAGAAAGAGTAGGGGGCAGTCATCGATCAGCTGCCTTCTGTAATGTGCCCTGGCAACCTTATGATGCACAGGACCACACTAAACCAATTGAGCCACTCTGGCCGGGCGGAAAGAAATTTTTTTTCATTTCCTCAGAAAAATTTATTGTTTTTCTCTTAGTACCAGCAATTTCACTTAGCTCATTCTGAAAATAAATTTGTGTATGAGAATAGGCATTTTTCATATTCAAACACCTTCATTATTCCTTTTCAAAACAAACTTTAGATAGCATAATGTTCAGAGAATAACAGGAAAAACCCATCAATACGAGACATTTCAACACAAATGAAAATGAAAATGGACAGTTATGATTTCTTTCAAAATATTAGCCAAAGTTCTGCCATCATCTGAGAAGCCAATATTATAGAATCAAAACATCCTCTCAGTTTATTCAACTAAGAAAATGAATCTGATAACAGAGCCAAAAATATATCTGAGGTATTCAACACATATTGTTCACATACCAATGTTGAGATAGTAGACTAGTATTCAAGATTCAAAGGGAACAGTGAGACCCTTTAAGGCAAGAATAACAGAGAAATAATAACAGTAATATTAGTAATGAAATGTGAAATTCATAAGGAGAAAATGAATGGCATAGCTGACTCAGAAATTGCCCAAATACAGAAGCAGCAATTGGTAGGAGGGAATAAAGCAATAGATCTAAGGAGCTCACAGGCTGGCATAAAGCAGCACATGGGAATCTGCCTTTTCAGAGTAATCAGGGCAGAGAGGTCCTGAGACAGGGAAGAAGTCAGGCTCATCCCCAGAATCCAGGACATGAGCTGAGGTTCCCAGCTCCGGAAAGGAATCTGAAATCAACTCCCACATAAGAAATTGATTTAAATAAAAACAAAAGAACTATATAGGAGGAAAACACAGTATAACCGGCAGAATTAAATTGTCACCTACCAGCTTTATGACTAGATCTACAATATCTCTAATATCAACTTGAGCAAGAATACAAAATGTCATTTATAAACCCAGTATTTGAACTGGAGTTTGATGATGCCAGTGGGAGAAATGGAAGACCTTAGACAATGAGAGTGCGGAGAAAAGGTGGAGGAAGAGAAAGCAGAAGAGAGAAAATAACAACAAAAATCTTCCTTAAAACGAGCCTGCTTAAACACATGGAGATATTCATTCTCTCTCTCTCTCCCTCCCTCAACCCCCGTCTCTCAGGTAGTACTACTAAAAAGCTAACAAAAACCAATAATTTAAGTGTAAATTTGCTCCATCTGAAGTCAATGTGTGAAATAAAATATTATGAAGACTGTGAAATAAAATAAAGAAATAATATCCATTAAATCAGAGTAAGAAATTATAAAGCATGAGAGAAAATTGCTCTCCTGGGAGAAACCAAGATGGCGGCATAGGTAAATACTGGAGTTTGCTGCCTCAAACAACCACTTCAAAAATACAACTAAAAGACGGAACGGACATCATCCAGAACCACAGGAAGGCTGGCTGAGTGGAAATTCTACAACTAGAAGGAAAGAGAAAAGCATACCAAGACTCACAGGAGGCACAGTGCGGAAGTAAAATACTAAGGTACAGAGGTGCACACGGAGTGGGCTGGCAGCTGAGGGAGCGGTTGTCATTTTCAATCAGGAGGGAGTATCAGGCTCTGAGCTCCAGTTCCGGTCAAGTCTCTGGGGACCCAGACTCATACGGGAGAAGTGGGACTGTCTGGCATCAGTCGGAATTCGAGGGCAGCTTTCTCTCAGAGGGGCTAGCAGCGATTTCCGAGACACTCAGAAGTGGAGCCTCTGAGAGCAGCCATAACTGCTAGCCCTGCCCTGTTGATCCTATGGGCCCCACCCCACCCAAGTCCTGCAGGGAGGCTTTTGCTGGATAGCCTAAGGCAGAGGCTAGATTAGCACCTCCCTAGAGACCCAGTAGCCAGTGTACCCAGAGGTCAGAATGGGACCATCCAGTTTGCAGCTCTGTGGAACCATAAAGGACACACTCAGGGGGCAGACACAGTGAGCACCAAAGCCACATTGAAGCAAGTCTTGCCCCGGAGGGGTGTCTCCAGCAC
>NW_006299714.1:760987-763433 GCF_000327345.1 Myotis davidii
CAAAAAAAGCATGAGACATAAATGAAATAAGGACAAGTAAATATGAAAATAAACCAATGCATTTCATTTTTTGAAAATAAATAACAGTTCTTAACATAAAAAATAAAAATAGAAAAACAAATTTAGCCCACAGGCAAATCAACAATTAGCAAAAGGGAAATGAGAGAAGAGAGAGAGAAATCTGCAACCCAGAAATAGAGTAGACAGTCTTTAAAATACACAGTCTTACAAAATATTGAAGTTTACAAGGTCATAAAGGAAATTTCATTAGATTTCAAAAAGAAAATCAATATCACGTAGTCCAAAATACAATTATTAAAATGTAAGTAAATTCAAAATCAACAATAAGAAATAATTTAAAGAGTTAGAAATTTCAAACTCAAACCCTAGGAACTACAGAAAAATTAAAGTTCTTCATGGCAATACTGTGAAATACAGTTAAAGCAAAGATGGAAACATCCTTCTATTCAGGATGTAGAATATTTCAAAAGACCATTGCTTCCACCCAATAATGAAAACAAGCTGGATTAGCTACAGAAAAACTAAGTTGTTCTAAACTCCTCAGAGAGCTGAAGATTCGTACATAACAAAATAACCTAAATAAAATGAATTTCAGAAAGATGACTCTGGCTAGGAAAGATCCACAGCTGCTATCATCCCTAAAGAATTAGCAGAAGAGAAATCTTTCACAGATGGGGATAAAGAGAAGCTGGATGAACTTGTAATGAATTTTTAATGGTAGCATAAGGCACATATGTGCTTGTGTGATAGATTAGAATAAGTAGTTCAAGCCAAGGAAGGAGTCCTCATCCACTAACAAACTTATTCCCATGGACCTTCATTGAACGTGTGGGCAATATGCCGCAGGCTGGGAATGGGACAGAGAGATCTCCCTGAAGTACACGGGGCCTTCCCCCGGTGTAAGGAAGTGGCTTCCAAAGGCCAGAGATGGTATAGAAAAGCTGTTGGAGATCTCTCCAAGGTACACTGAACCTTCTCAAAATGCAAGGCAGCTACAGTCCAAAAAATGAGTGCAGCACAGGAGAATGGGAAGGAATTCATCTCAGATAAAAACAGATCTTCCCCGATTATAAGGCAGCAGCTGCTTAATGTTGGGTGTAGAGCTGAGAGGAAACACTCCAGGGTACTGCAGGCTTTCACCAAGTGCACTTCAGGGGTCCTCCAGGGCTGGAGGCAACGACGTATAAGAGAGAGAACTAACTATCCAGAGGCACAGAAAGTAAAGAAAAGAACTAAAGAGAAAGATTAGTCCCCCTTATTACCCCAAATGCTGGCAGACAAGATGTAGAGCAGAGGCATGGCCATAGTTGTGAAAGTTGGATCTCCAGCATATCACAAGTCCTCAGATCCAAGTTTTTCTGAAGGGCAAGTCCTGATTCTACCTTCAAATTATTTCAATGACAGTGGTAAACTGAACTAAATCAAAGTTGTAATAGAGCCAGAACCAGCTCAACCATAGATAGGATTAGCTCAGCCCCCACACTAGTGACCTGACAGGACTGTACCTTGTGCCAAAGGTAAATATTATTTACTTCTGTGTCTCCTGATTTTGCATACAATCTGGTCTAAAATCAAAATACGTGAATTATATGTAGACTATATAAGCTCTGGTTAATAAAGCAAACCCAAAGATTGCACAGATGTTGCGATTATAACACAGGGGCTTTAAAATAACTATCATAAATATGTGAGCAACATACTTAAAAGATGGGGAACTTCAGCAAAGATATAAAAATATTTTTTTAAAAAAAATAGAGTTAGTAGGAACAAAATATGCTAGAAATGAAGAATCCATCCAATGGACTTACCATCAGACTGGGTACAGCAGAGGAAAGGAGAGAATTTGAATACAGTCAATGGAATTATCAAAACTGTATTCAAAAAGAAAAATGAGTAAAAATTGAACAAATCATCCAAAATCTCTAGAGCAATAATAAATGATCTAGTGTCAAATGCAATTGATGTCCCAGAAGGAAAAAGGGGGGGAGGGTGGAGCGGGGGAGAATGAGCCAGAAAAAAATGCTTGAAGAGTTAATTGCCACAAATTTTCAAAAATGTATTGAAGATATGGCTTGAAGAAGCTCTGAAAACTCAAGAAAAATAATTACAAAGAACACCAAATCCAAGCATGTCATACTGAAATTGTTGGAAACCAAAGAGAATGAGAAAATCTTAAAAGCCAAATGAAAAGCACTTTATGTAGAGATCTTTTTAAATGATAAAAGAAAATTATAGTTGACTGCTCATCAGACACAATGGATACCAGAAATCAAAATATGATATTCTTTTTTTTTTATTTAAATCTTTATTGTTCAGATTATTACATTTGTTCCTCTTTTTTCCCCCCATAACTCCCCTCCTCCCAGTTCCCGCCCCACCCCCGCCCTCACTCCCCACCCACTGTCCTCATCCATAGGTGCACGAT
>NW_006299714.1:767328-770330 GCF_000327345.1 Myotis davidii
TTGCCACAAATTTTCAAAAATGTATTGAAGATATGGCTTGAAGAAGCTCTGAAAACTCAAGAAAAATAATTACAAAGAACACCTATTGGTTCTGTTTCTTTGGAGAATACCCATTCATAAACACAAATCTCATACTTGGGTTTCTTGTGAGAAATACATGTAAAGCAGATAGCACAGCGCTTGGCACAAAATAAACATTCAGAAGAAACATTCTAAATGTGGGGGCTACTACTCTAGGACTGCAAGGGCCACACTCACTCTCCTAAAAAGAAAATATTATCCACTATATGGAACTTCTAGACTACACTTTCCAGAATCCCACAGGTACTAAAGCTATAGCCTCACCTGCATGGGGAAGACATGCTTCCAACTAAAAGGAACTTGTGATGGGATTTTAGCTGGACTTTTTACCTAAATCACGTAAGTCCTAATATAGCATTTCCATTTTTTAAAATTCTTTTCCTAAAAGACAAAGTGATTTCATTAGCAGTACCTAAGATTCATATGCAACAACATGATGTGTGGAGGGGTCTAGTAAGGACTAGAAACTCCTGTTTTTTCTTTTTCTTACCAGAGAACAAAATGCTGATAGATTCTTATTTTACTGATACTGCAAGTTTCTCTACAGTATATCACATTGACAAAAGTGCTTAAGCCTCATCAGCTTCTTTTCCTTCCTCCTTGACATAGTTTAATAGGATTTGTTAAAGTCACATGAAGATCTGAGTCCTCAAATTCACAATTGAACCTCACATCAGCAGAAGGAGCCAGAGAAATGCTTCAAGTGCTTCAATGCCATCAAGCTTCCACGAGAGAGGAAACAGAGCTCAAAGATGGAGAAAAAACATTCCTGTGTTTCATGCCTGCTGGAGAGGTGAGAAGTATTTGCTGCTTCAGTGAGGCAGATAAAATTTATCAGACTTGATGGAGGTGAACAGGCTTTGAAAAGTATTTTCTTAAGTAAACTGTGTCCCTTGCATGGTTCTTGTGGCTTTCTCTTCGAATGATGTCCCTCTCCCTCTCAGGTACAAAGTTCAGCATCCACACTCTGTCCAACTGTCAGACCTTGCTAGAGAAGTTACATAACTGCCTTTGGTGCGTGAAAAAAATTTGGCTTACTCCGCATTGACCTGCCAACCCCTCAAGGGTTATGTCCATATAAATCTATAGAGTGCAGAGGCAAAAACTGAATTAAACTGTATCAGATGAATAGAAAAACTTTTCATAAATATGCAGCTCTTAAGGGGTATGTCAGAGAGTGAGCACTACCATCCTAATTTGTATATAACAGCTCCGAGACAGGGAGATGCAACACTGACCAAGTTTGTATAAAATAAGAGAATGCATAGAATAAAATTAAGTTTTCCCAGTTTATATTCTTCTAATATTCGCTCTGTATCATATACCCTAGAAAGTTCAAACTCTCTGTTTCGGGTGCAGCCTAAATTCTAATAGAAAGTAAATTACAAGTCAATTAATTTAACCAAATGAAAAACTTTTGAAACATAAGAATACTAAAACACATAGACAGGAAGCCATGGTTAGTACTATTTTTTACAATGAACAATCTTGGGATATACATGTGGACTTTATCTCATTGTTATATACAAGACATCCTTGGTTTTTCCAAATGAGAAAATACCAAATGCCAAGGAGAGAAAACTAAATTTCATTTACACTCAAGTACTTGATCAGCTGATTTTAACCCAGGACCTCAATCATAATTTCCTTTAAGTTACATATGACATAGTGTAGCACATGTGTAGCACACGTACACTCTTCAGTTGCCCTTCCTGCTGGTCTTGAGTCCAGTCCTGAGATGTAGCCTGTGCTTCTCATTCAGAGCCATATCACTCCAGACACGCAAAAATCAGGAAACAACCAATACAAAACCAGCACTGCACCTTCCTCTGAGTTCCGTATGCGTTACTCTTTCCTCCTAGTTGTAGGACTTCCACTCAGCCAGCATTCCTGTGGTTCTGGATGATGTCCGTTCCGTCTTTTAGTTTCACTTTTGAAGTGGTTGTTCGAGGCAGCAAACTCCGGCGTTAACCTATGCCGCCATCTTGGTTCTCCTCAAAATATGATATTCTTAACACGCTGAGGAAAACCCTCTTTCACATTAGAATCCTATATTCACTGAACATATTCTCCAGAAGTGAAAGTTTAAGACATGCTCAGTGAAACAAAAGTTGAGAAACTTTTCTCTAGCAAACCTACATTACAAGAAATGCTTGAAGAAGTAAATTATGTTAAAATGGTCAACGATCCTTGGAATGTTTGGGAAGTAAAATCATGAATAAATAAGTCTTTGATAAAATAAGAATTTAGCCCTAACCTGTTTGGCTCAATGGATAGAGCGTTGGCCTACAGACACAATGCTCCGAGGTTCAATTCCGGTCAAGGGCATGTACCTGTATATATGTCTTTTCCCTATACATACATACACTTTATGGCTTCTCCTTGCCCTATCCAAATTGCCAGCATCACTATTCTTGTGCTTTGGAAACATTATTAAATAAAATAAGGTTTTCTTGGACACAAGCACTGCAATACTGTGACAGTTGATCTGATAACTGAGAAGACTACTAAGTGACTAACAGCTGGGGAGCGTATACAGCATATATATGCTGGACAAGGGGATGATTCTTTACCTGGGCAGGACAGAGCAGGAGGTTTTGAGATTTTCCTCACACTACTCAGAACAGTGTACAACTTAAAACTTATAAATTGGTTATTTCTAGAATTTGGGGGCTGCAGTTGACTGTGGGTAACTAAAGCACAAGAAGCAAAACTGTGGATAAGGACTATTATACACTCCTAATGGACATATATCACAACTTGGCAATACAAAAAGAGAATACTGAGATAATGTCAAGGCTTCTCTTTTTATTGTTTTATACATATTTTTATTGATTTCAGGAAGAGGGAGAGATAGAAACATCAATGATGAGAGAGCATCATTGATCGGCTGCCTCCAGCACACCCCCTCCTGGGATCAA
>NW_006299714.1:770415-772172 GCF_000327345.1 Myotis davidii
CACCCACAACCAACTGAGCCACACTAGCAAGTCAAGACTTCTCTTTAAAACCTATTTTTCTTTTGTTTTATAAGAAAAAAAAATGAACTCAACCTGAGTAATTAAAAAAGTAAAAAGAGTTAAGATGGCTACTTGTCATAATCATGTAGAAAAATGGCCTCTATAATTACAGATACCCCATTATCAGGAGAGCATTTCCTCTGATGAGAAGTTTGCTTCCTTGTTTAATTTGGTTGTGACCAAGAGTAATCTGGTCACAGATTATTCAGGGCAGATAAATAACGGATGGCTGAGTTTTTTAACCAACTAAGCAATTTAGATCAGAAAAAGGGGTTTATCTTTTAAAAGCTGCGATGAACTGGTAAAGGAGTAAATAACCAGCGTAATTTCAGATTATCATATAGCAGAGGAAAAAAAATTAACTAGGTGAAGTGAATGGCCAGCTGAGAGTAATCTTTAAATAAGGTGGCCCTATCTTCCCTGCTATCTTCTCTGACCAAGTACTAATCACCAAGGCCCATGTACAAGACCGTAAGAACAAAGTGAAAAATATGGTTTTAGGATAGAAAGAAGCCATATTAAAACAAAGTGCTTAGTTCACACATGTAGTATAGAAGGAAAAGGGAGAGGAGTTTTTCTGATATTCATCATATTCATCAGAGAATTTGCTTTTAAATTCATCTTTCTGAAACTCCTGAATCCTGATTTTTAAAAATTGAAATATATGCAAGTGACGTTGATCTATTACAATCTCCCCATCTTTGTTACTAGAGCAAGACACTTTAGAACTGAGAATGATTTTTTTAAAATCAAGCATTTTTTTCTCTATGAACAAAGCTGGTAAGAGACCAAACCCCAAAAGATAAAACCTTGTCCTCTTTTACTCCCTACTTAATCAAAATCAACCCCACTTCCTTCAAGGATCCATTCTTAGAAGAGAAAAAAGAGGCAAGGTTGAAAGGTTACTGGGACTTGAAGAGTGTGTCCTCTACTTAAAAAATAATGGGAAAACTTGCATCTCACGTTTTTTTACTCCCTGATCCATAGTAATTTTGATGGAGGATATTTCTCTTTTAAAGCTCAGAAGATAGAATTCCTCCATTACTATGAGGCTGAAGATTAAAATTTCTTTATTTTGAGTTCATATAGGAAAGAGATGAGGTTAGGGCATAGATTTTGGTGTCATACAAGTTCTGATTCAAATTCCTTATGTATCACTTAAACCTGTGTATGACCCAACAGATTATTTAATCTCCTTAAACGTCAGTTTTATCACCTATAAAATGGGGAACACTCTGTTATGGTTAATTTTATGTGTCAACTTGACTGGTCTAAGGGATACCCAAATAGTTGGTAAAACATTATTTCTGGATATTTCTGTGAGGCTATCTCCTGAAGAGATTGGCATTTGAATCCGGGTAGCCATCATCAAATTCACTGATGCCTGTGCAGAACAATGAGAGGGAGGAAGGATGAATTCACTGTCTTTGCTTGAGCTGAATGAAACACCTATCTTCTCCTGCTCAAGGACATTGATTCTGTTGATTCTTAGGCTTTCCGGTTCAAACTGGCACTTACACCATTGGCACCCCATTCTCAGGCCTTCGGACTCTACTACCAACTTTCCTGGTTCCCCAGCTTGCAGATGGCAGCTGATATTGCCATGGGACTTCTTGGCCTCCATAACTACATGAGCTAATTCCTATAATAAATCAATCTATCTCTCTCTCTCTCTCTCTTTCTCTCTCTCTCTCTCT
>NW_006299714.1:774139-775131 GCF_000327345.1 Myotis davidii
TGAAGATGTGGCTTTTCCACAAAGCTCACCACTCCTTGTGTAGATCTAACATAGATGTTAGGAAAGCAATCTGATTGGACTAAAGCATCTGAGCAAAGAATTTCTGATGTGATATTTCCTCTTCAACCAATTCTTGTATCTTCACAAACACATGTATCTTTCAATCCTAATAATGTTTTAATTACGGAACTCCCAGGCCTAAGATACAGTAGTCCCTCTTATCCAAGGGGGTTATGTTCCAAGACCCCAGTAGATGCCTAAAATCATGGATAGTACTGATGTATATATGTCTTTTCCCTATACATACATACACTTTATGGCTTCTCCTTGCCATATCCAAATTGCCAGCATCACTATTCTTGTGCATAGATGCCTAAAATCATGGATAGTACTGATATACATATATATATAAATGTTTTTTCCCTATACATACATACACTCTATGGCTTCTCCTTGGCATATCCAAATTGCCAGCATCACTATTCTTGTGCTTTGGAAACATTATTAAATAAAATAAGGGTTTCTTGGACACAAGCACTGCAATACTGTGACAGTCGATCTGATAACTGAGAAGACTACTAGGTCACTAACAGGTGGGGAGCGTATACAGCGTATATACGCTGGACAAGGGGATGATTCTTTACCTGGGCAGGACAGAGCAGGAGGGATTGAGATTTTCCTCACACTACTCAGAACAGTGTACAACTTAAAACTTATAAATTGGTTATTTCTAGAATTTGGGGGCTGCAGTTGACTGTGGGTAACTAAAGCACAAGAAGCAAAACTGTGGATAAGGACTATTATACACTCCTAATGGACATATATCACAACTTGGCAATACAAAAAGAGAATACTGAGATAATGTCAAGGCTTCTCTTTTTATTGTTTTATACATATTTTTATTGATTTCAGGAAGAGGGAGAGATAGAAACATCAATGATGAGAGAGCATCATTGATCGGCTGCCTCCAGCACACCCCCTCCTGGGATCAA
>NW_006299714.1:775208-782961 GCF_000327345.1 Myotis davidii
ATTTCCTCTGAGAAGTTTGCTTCCTTGTTTAATTTGGTTGTGACCAAGAGTAATCTGGTCACAGATTATTCAGGGCAGATAAATAACGGATGGCTGAGTTTTTTAACCAACTAAGCAATTTAGATCAGAAAAAGGGGTTTATCTTTTAAAAGCTGCACTCATTTCAGACATTTTGGGGAGTAAGACATAATGTGCTTTTATGGGCTTTGGGATAAGACTTTATGCAAATGTTGCAATATACATTTTGCTTTACTTTGAGAACAGCTCTTATATCAGAGAAAGAGGATCGTGAACCAAAATTACCATTTCTTTCTACATGCCAAGTTTTATGGCATGTTTTCTTTGGAAGACCATAAATCCACCTTAGCTACTGTGGACCAAAGAGATCGCTAATTCTATCAGAATCAATAGCAGAAGCTGTGAGGGTAAATTTAACTTCTCCTGGGTCATTACAAAATTCTCACTTTTTAATATAAATCTTTATTGATTTTTTCTTATTGCCCAAATAAACATGTTAATGGAGAAAATTTAGAAAATACATGTACATTAATAGAAAAAAGTATGACAAATTCTATCATCAAAGATTGCAAACACTAACATTTCCAACTTTCTTCTTTTGATCTCTTTGCTATCCTTATCCAAACAAGATTTTTTATAAAAATTAGTTATTTTCTTCATACCTCTTTTCACATATTGCTAATTTAAATTAACTACATATTGTGAACTCATTTCCATTCTATTACATATTCTTTTACAAAAGTATTTTAGTGTCACATAGCATTTGACTGTATGTGTATGCTATGAAAATATTTAAATATGGAATTGTATATTTGTAATGTGATGATAGCTATGTCAAAAAAAAGTATAATGATGATTCAAATTGCATCAGATACACTATTTCATTTCTAGTTACTAAAAGTCATAAAACAGGTAGAGATTTTAAGATATCCACCAAGTCCATTTTCCCGTTTTTCCTGGATATATAGCTGGGAATCAACTACATTCCCGAATTCCCTTTGCTTCAAAGTGTTGAAAATGACCCGAATGATACGTGCCATTTCCTGGCCTAGACCTTAAAACATTGCACACATGCTTTCCTGCATCCACCCTCCCCCAACCACATCCCACACACACTTCAACTAAAACCAAGAAGTAGCAGCAATCCAGCTTTAATCAAACAGATGGCAACATACCCTAGGATACGGCACTAACTTGAAAGGAACTCGAGTCCCTGAATGACTGAGTTGAAGACAACTGCCTCATACCATTCCAGGGCAATTGTGAGGGAGAGAAAATAATGATGTACCTGTTCTTTAAATTCAGTAAATTTTTACTGACTCTGTTAGAGTAGCAGTTATCCCTAATTCACCTTCTACTTGTCCAGTGATGGTTTATCTACAGTAAATGGTCACACCATTTTAGCTTGGTCTGAAATTTGGTCCATATTGGAACTTCTGCTTCCTAAAGGCTTTGGACCTATTCTTCAGGAGCAACTCAAACATAATTTCCATTTCTGAATCTCTGGCAATAAACATGGAATGAACAACATGCCTTTGTTTGGCCATAAGTCAGGAACGTTCTCAATGTTTTCAGCTTCCACTAGAGTTTTTTGACATTTGACAAAATAAGGCAATACCCCACCCTCACCCCAAGAAGAAGCTCACCAGGTTACGAACTAGCCTGGTTACTGATATCAAGTTGCTTCTCATAAAATAATATAGATGTTCAAAGAAACTGTGGAAATTAAGTTAAGGGCCTTCTTTTCACAAATATATAAACACGTCCAAAGAGGTTAGAAGGCTTGTCCAACAGCACATGGACACAAATGCCAATGAAGAACCGGAAATAGAACTCAAGTCCTGACTTCTAATCAAAAATAGTTTTCAACGCTCTAAAATACAAAAGCATATAAAGAGAAGGAATTATTTTCCAAATATTCTGACTTTAAATATCCAACTACATTTTCTTTTTCCTCCGTGCTACCCCTCTTTAAAGCCAAATATACTGCAGTCCGATGCACACTATACAATCAAATGATAAAGCATTCACTCACTGAGCAATTATTACACAACCACCATGGATTTAGCAATGGTGAGTCAGATACAATTCAAATATAACATTCTGAGTGTGAAGAGTTATGCAGGATGTCTTATGTAGGATGTGGGGGAATATAAAATGTTTATGGTTTTATATAATTACAAACCCTAACCCAATCTTGAAGGTCATGGAAGTTTTCCTGGAAGGGGTGCCATGAAGTCCATTTCTAAAGAAATGCGTAGATGACAGCCAGATAGAGAGGAACATAGAGAAGACTAGAACTACCACACGCAATGGAACTCACCTGTTCCCACCTCCTCAGGTGCTCGGGAGTAAACAATGCAGGCACGTACCTTGCTGACTGGGCATCGGGTTCCCTGGGATCCATCTGGGTCTGGGCTGTGTAGGGATAAACCTGGCCACAGGCGAGGACTTCTGGGGCACACACTGGGCTGCCAGGGACTAGCCCACTTCTAAAAAGAGTTGCTAGTTCCCCTGAAGCCAGATCTCACAGGAACGCTTAGTCTTGCCCTCCGGGGCGGTGCCAGGAAACCCGCTGATGAGAGACGCCTGGGAGCACCCCGTCTCGCAGGGGCCTGTGTATGTCCTCCCGGAGCCAGGCCGGACGTGGTCGGGCTCAACCGGCCTTCCCTGTTCTGCGCCGGGTGTGCAGCCCAGGGCGCTGCGGCCGCAAAATGATGGCCTGCTGGTTGTGGGCATCCCGTGCCCACACAGGCTGAAGGTCCCGATACCTCACATCCGGGAAGCGAGCGAGCGAGAGCGAACTGCAGATGCACCTGCCACGCGACTGCCTTCCAGGCCTCCTGGGTGGTCCGGGCCGAGGTGTAGGATGGGCCGGGTCACTGGTGGGCACTTTTGGGGGACACGCCTTCCGTCTGCACCATCCCACTCCGTTATTTCCTCCCTCCGAGGCCGGATATCCCGGAATCGCGGATCTAGATCTCGTGAGAGTGCAGAAGACGTGCTGGGCCTGACCCGGGGTGCACAGGATAGGAGACACCTGGGAGCCCTGTTGCCTCACAGCCCCGAGTTCCTCAAAACAGCAGGGCTAGGCGGTGTAAGGTGGTTACCACCTTTCAAACCTCCTCGTCCGTGGCACTGCAGGGCACCGCTGGCGCCGGGAGGATGGCCCCGTGAGCGAGGGCCGGCCTCCTCCAGCGGCCAAGAGAGGCTGCTGATGCAGGCAGGTGCAGCTGAGAGCACTGCGCATGCGCGTACTGCAGCTTCAGCATCCAGGCTCCCTGGGGTGCTCCCCAGGTTCCAGGCCACCGGTGGAGAATTCTCAGGGACACAGCCGGCTGCCAGGGTCCATCCGCTTCTGAAGTGAGTTGCTAATGTCCCCGAAGCTAGATCTCCCTGTGAGCTTCTTTGCTTTGCCTTCCTAGTCAGTGCTAAGAAGTCACTGATGAGAGACACCTGGGAATCCTGTCTCCCACAGAGGGTTTGTATGTCTTCCCAGAACAGGGCCATAAGTCTGGTTCAAACGACCTTTCCTGTTATGGAGGGGAGAGAAGAGAGGAGGGAAATGCCACTATTCTACTTTCCATTTGTATCTTTATTGAATTAAGCTAACCCAGAGACCCCCTAGCGGGCCATGGCTCCTGAAACCAAGGATGAATATATTATTGCCTGGGCAATAACAGTCAAAACCACAACTATGACTTACTGTGGGATTTTTTTTATATAGAAGAGGAGGAAGTAATGACCCTAAAGGTAGACATAATTATTTTCATGTAATAATATCAACCAGTTTTCGTGTGGCTGAGCAATTTGCCCAATATCACACAGCGAGTAAGAAGAAGAGCTGGGAATTTACCTCAAACCCATCTGATGCTTTTAGCTATTCAGTGATTCAATATTTATGAAGAATCTGCTATGTGCCTGACCCTTCTCTAGGTACTGTAGATGCAGGGGTGAACAAGCTAAACACAAATCCAGATCCCATGGAGGAAATACTTTGAGCAGATGGGATAGGAGTCAGGCTAAAAGAAAACTATATACATTTATATTGAGAGATTATACAAATATAGATACAGATAATCTATATATAAATTATATAAATATATACGGGTGGGCAAAAGTAGGTTTGCAGTTGTACTATGGAAAATAGTACAATAAAATAATAATAATACAAGAATAAACTGTGTTTTGTGTACTCACCACTATAAAACTACTTTGGCCGCCTCTGTATGTATACATATTTAAAACATATTTAAAATATTTTTTCAGAAGATATTAGGGTTGAGAAGAGATTTTGTAGAAAGTAACTGCAAGTCCATCTCAGGCTGGTTAATCAGGGAAAGTGTTTCTGGGAAATCTGTATTTTAAAATGAGACAAGAATGACAAAGAACCAATTATCTGAAGATCAGAGGAAGAACATTCCATGTAAAATTCCTAAGGCAGAAATAAACTTAGTGTGGTAACGGACCAAAATAAGGACAATGTAACTGCAGCGTAGTGAAGCCAGGAGAAAGAAGAAGTCCAGGTAAGGAATTTGAAGTTAATTCTAAATGCAATAGGAAGAAGCCAGGGGTAGTTTTAAGCATGAAAGTGGCATTCCAGGTCCTGTGTACATATCAATTATAGGAAGGCACATATGGAGACAGTCTAGATAGGAACTGATGAGGCTAATCTAAAAGGGAAATTATGGTAGTTTAGACTAAGGTGCTCGTGGTAAAAGTGGAATTAAAATGGTGACTTGCAGATGTGTAAGTAGAGACACAGAGCTTATGGTCCTGGCTTCCTGTTGAATGAATATCCTAAAAATCACTATGGAGACAACAGCACTGTCATCTTCCATAAAATAGTTCCACTTCAGTGGATTCAGCAAAGAGTTAATGTCCTGTTGAATTTTGGTTTGAGGTGGTATAAAATACTTGGGGGGATTACTCCAACATGTCAGCACCATTATACTATTTGCTAAGTTCATCGATTATGCCATACTATAATGGTAGAAATAAAATTAAAGTGAAATAAACCCTTAAAAATTCTAATCATCTTAATAAACACATATTTTTAGTTCCTTCCTGCATTTTATTGAATGATTTAAAATATAAGAGCAAGACTCAAAATCCAAACTATCCTTCTTTAAAATTGCCTGCCTAAGTGCATTTTGTAATATATGAGTTCTATAAATCTCATTAAGTGACAAAGTAAAGAACTAATAAAAAAGATTAGCTCCTTATTCATGAATGTTTACAGAGGTCCCATATTCCTTTACAGGTTCCTCAAGAAGTTTAGGCAAAATGATTCCCAAGAAAGTAAGAAATTGTCAGTACAACTTTGAATTTAAACCAGAGCATTAAAGTGTTTTTATAAATCTCAGGAAAAACGCACCCATAGATAAAGTTTCTAACATCCTACTTAATAGAAATATCAAATGAAACCACTTTTACAAAATGTGATTAGTGGGATCCTATAAAATTACAAATTAAGTTGAAGATTTCTGAATTCTTTCACTACTAAGACTAGTAAAGTGGGGACGGCTATAATTCTCACCATATCAAATGCCAATCAAGCTCAAAGGCTAACACGGGCCAAATAAATGAGGCATGTGGCCCGCAGGCCACGAGTTTGACATATTTGATATAAAGTTTCCATTTTCTTATAACTAAAAGTTCATTTAGTGAAATGTCCTTAAAATTTTTATACATATTCTGCTTCTCTTGTTCTGCTTATAGTCATCTATCTTATAAAACTTTTGTGGTTCTATTCCCTACTTGCTTAACCTAGTGATTCTAGGTATGCAATTTATAAGCACATATTATGACTGCACAATTTGTGTTTTAATTTGTGTTTCTAGTCCTCTGTTTCTCCTAAACCTTGTAGAATTTTTGATTTGAGAAATTTTAAGTTGGTAAAGATTTAATTGTTTGCTTATTTGTCCTGGCATTTTAATACCTCTTGTAGGAGAGGGAAAATAATTTTTCCTCTACCTTCAAGTTTCCAGCCAAGAAACTTGGCTGAGATGACCTTTTTAGTATGTAATATGACATACTAAACTCCAAGCTAATGACAGATTTATCACACTTTTGTTTCAGGCAATGGGACATGAAAGAAATAAAGTCCAAATGTGGTTGAGGTATACCTTTTCTATGAGGTTGGTTCTCGGGAGAGATAGCTTACCCAACTTGGAGCTGACTTTCAGCTGCCAGTGCAAAACCAAAAGTCCCTTGTTGCTAGAGAACATTGCTAGGGAACGATGGTGCTGGTATTGTGGGCAAGTTGATCTCCTGGGCCTTCATATGTACAGTAATCATCTCTTACCAGTCTACAACACTATCTTTATAAAAGCAGGTTTAGCATCACCTATTTTTAATAAGCCAATGTTGACTTTAAATGTTTCCTTTTTTTTAAGTGCAATGTTTCCTTTTTTTAATACACAGGGGTAAACATCAAGCTTATGAGCTATATTTTCTGGGACCCAAATGTTTTTCTTTTCTGAAATTTGAAATATTTGTCCATTTCTAGGCTTTTTATATATATTTCCAAAATAGTTTGGTGTAGTATAAAAAGATGCTCTTCAGAGCCAAAGTAGTTCCAGCTTTGACACTGTCTATAGACCTCTGAGCAAGTTACTTCAACATTACTGCTTCAGTTTCTTCATCAGTAAAATAAGAATAATGAGTATTTACAAGGACAAATAGAACTTAAAATTGTGAGGTGTGAGGCTTTAGATCTAAATCTTAAAGGAAAAATTGGAACAAATATGCCAAAACATTAAAATAAGTCTGTGTATATATGCTACATTATTTTCTATACCCTTCTATATGTTTAAAATACCTCATCTTTTTAACATATGAGTGATTTAACAGAGTTGTCATAATATTAGCAATATGCTAATAATTTAGCATAGTTATCTCAATCATTACAAAATTTTTCAAAACTTACAGATGACAAATTTATAGGTTTTTACAAACATAAGAGTTCATATGGCATATGACTTGGGGTGATAGACACATAAAATAATAAAATATACAAATGATGTATTATATAATTGTACACATGAAACCTATATGATTTTATTAACTGATGTCACCCCAATAAATTCAATAAAAATGAAAAAGAGGAAAAGAACAGACCTGTAAAACAGACATCTTTATTTTAGTTCTTATTCAATTACAAATAAGCTGGTTAATGCTTGGGAAAATTTCTTCACCTGTGAACTTTGTTTCTTCATTTGTAAAATTAAGGTAATCACATCTACCTTTGATAGACATTGTAAGAATTATATGTAATATACTGTTTACCACATATCTAACACAGTGTTTCCCTGAAAACGCATAGTTATTCTTATATTACCCTGGGATAAAATTTTTCTGGACCTGTTAATACAAATTTAAGTTACCAATTATACTTTTTCCGAAAGCTTTTCGTTTTATAGAGCTTTCAGTATCTCTTGACTACTTTTTTCTTTTTCAGTTTAAACATCATTTGTATTCCCCTGATCTCTGCCTCTCCCATATTTCTCATATCTAATTAGCCAATCAGCCTATTCAGTCAGCCTAAGTGATGTTTCCTAGCATCTCCCCTCCTCTTCCTTCCCACTGCCACCAGCCTTGTACAGACACTCATTGCCTCTCATCTGGACTATTAAAATAAACGTCTACCTCCCGTTTCTTCCCCACCCAATGACTTCTAGTCACCAATGTCCAATTAATCTTCTACAGTTCAGAACAAGTTGCCTTCCTGCTG
>NW_006299714.1:783011-792767 GCF_000327345.1 Myotis davidii
TTCTTACCCTCACTTTCTTACCCTTCATGAAATGGCCTGAGCTTTGTTTTCCAATTTAATTTCCCACAGCTTCCTGAAGTATACTTTCCAGGCAAGTGGGTAGAGAGCCACTTCAGAAAATGATGGCTATTTCTGCTTTTCTGACTAATACGAGTTATTTAAGATTAAAAAAGAAAAAAAGCCCAGAAAGAATTGATTGCACGATAAATAAATTCAATAAATATATCAATTTATCAAATTATTTAGTTGACTTTCCTGATTAATAAGTACTAAACATATTGGTGGGGGCCTGGTATTTAAACCCAGGTTATTTAAATTTTGTTTTAAATGTGGAGGCTATTTTCCTGTCTTATTAAGCAGTAGACAAGATTTTCTTTCTTTGGTTTATCCAGTACCTGACAGGATTCTCTGTTGAATCACACTGTCAAAAGGAACACTAAGAAATGTTGCTCCCTATTTTACAGTGGCAAAGCTAAAGCTCACAGAGCAACAATTCGAACTGCCCTGAGTCACTTTCCCAGGGAAGGCACACAGGAGATGGAGCTCACTGTGTGTACTAATCACAAAAAGCTGTATACTATTTTTTCCTTCTTTTTTGTTTATTTCAGTGGTTTGTGTTTTTGTTTGGAAATATTTCATATGTACGAGTATCATCCCCATTTTTCTATAACTTCTAAAAATCAAATACAGCTGAGTAAGGAATAATTAAAAATTCATTATTTTGGTTAATTACATGCAAAGTATGGTTATAATAAATGGATGCTAACAAACAGACCTGTGCTTTCAGTCATCCTATAACTTTTATTACCATTTTACACCTGAGGGAAATGGAGGCATAGAGATTCTATAACAAGAGCAACACAAAAGAGCTGGTTTGGTGCGGAGCAGGCCGCACACAGCCATGTGATGACAGAATTCAGGGTCCTAAAGAAAGAGCTGGTTAGGTGCGGAGCAGGCCGCAAACTACAGCCATGTGATGACAGAATTCAGGGTCCTAAACTCTACACACAGCTCCTAAGAGTCATGCATTCAAATTATATGTAAACCACGAGAAAGCAACTATACCTACATGCGCTATCAGACGTGATATCTGTGATGCCACTGGAAGTACAGAAGATGTTTTATTTTATACAGAAGAAAATAAGCCATCACCCACAAAGAATTCAGGCCAACAGACTTGGCTCTGAATCCCAGCTCTGCTACCAACCAGCTATGTTAACCCTTGACCTTGACCTAGTAAGTCAGCCCTCTGAGCCTTGTGTCTTTGTCTAGGTTTCCTCGGAAGCAGACCCTGAGCAAGTAGTTTATTTGGGAGAAAGTCTCAAGAAACACTGCTAGGTGAAACATTCACAGGTGGTAACTGTAGCTTAATACCATAGGGGTTCTTCAAAACCCTGTGCCCTAAGTTCCCCACTTGAGGAAGAGGTGAGCTGAGATATTTATGCACCATCTTCCAACAGTCTTTGAGTGAGGGCCGCTCCTGATGGCGTTACATCTAAGGCATTTCTGGATTGCCATCACACCGATCTGCAGTCTCCAGATGCTAGGAACGGTCCTCAAGCAAAGAGACGCAGATGCTGCCGGGAGCCAGAAGTCCAGCCTGTCTGTAATGGTGAGGCCCCAGGCACAAGCAGCGCTCGCTACACTCAGTTTCCTCAGCCTCGAATGTGGAAAACACCTACCCTTCAGGCTGCTATAAAATGAACCACAGTGTATATTACCTGCCTGAAAATCAAGGGGACTCTAGGCTGGGTCTCTCCTCTTTACCACTGAAGCCAAAGCCCTTCTAGCAGCCACTACCTTCCTGTTTCTATCTGTGTAGACAGGGGGGTAAATTCACGTGAACCACAGGCACAAATGACAAGGATTTAACACAAAACAAGTTTGGATTTCTAAGGAAGAACAGAACTATTTAAATTCAACCTACTCGGTTATTTTTTTATATTGCAAAGGGAATCTACGGGATAAATAGAACAATCAACATTCTTACCGATGAGTAAATGTTGACCTCTGCATACACTTCAATAGAAATAGCGTCAATAAAGCTGAGAAACCATGTGGTCATTCCCACTGTTAGAGAGGCAAGAGCCTCAGACAGGTTGAAGAACTTGTCCAAGGTAGTTTCTGTCACAACACAGCCCCTGGCTCACTGGCCCTCCTCCTATACCATCCAGGCCTCTGTGGTTTTCCTGGAATTGCAGGAGCAAAGCCTGTGATTTCCTGGAGTGGTTATTTGCTTCAGCACTAACACTTACTTCATGTTTGGGGAGTTTCACAAGAAGCTGCCTACCTAATTAGCTTCTCATTTCCACCTAAACTACAGTTTAAACTAGCACTGATGTTCAGTGAGCTCATCTTACCAAAGATCAGAAAAATGTCCTTACCCATGCCTACCAACAAAAATCACATCCTAAAAATAATACACATTTTCCCAAATAAAATACAGATTAAAAGGTGTGCTAACCTAACAACCTAGGCTGCTTTATTACTCAAATGAAGTATTAAGTACACAGCTTTCTGCTACTGTGGGTTTCTTAAGTTGGGCTCAAGCAAACAGCAGGTATTAAATAACCTTCCAAAAGACTCTGTAAATTCAGTATTATTTCCATATTGCTTTAATAGCAGTGAGTAAAAGGAAAAGCAATTCAACTAAAATTCCTTCCGGGTGTCCTTGGGACTGTCTTAATCCCAGGAAAGCGCCTTCACCAAGTCCTGCAGGGCGGTACCTTTCTTCCAGTGGGAGGTTAGCTCAGAAGTAATCACACTTCAGAAAGAGTCACGGATGGGTCATAGTCATCTTCTGTGAGAGGCAGTTAGACCTTGAAATGACAACAGAAGAGGCAGACTTTTACCTGACCTGACTTAAAGAAGGACCAAGTAGAAGGAAGAGCAGTAGTGTCTGAGGTGTGTTCACATAAAAAAAAATTTTAAAGTGTCATTGAGTAGCAGTGTGGCCGTAAGCATGTTACGTGATTTCTCTGTGTCTCAATTGTGAAAATGTAGATAACCAGACCTGTTTGTTGAGTCGTGAGGATCAAATGAGATGAAATATAAAGAACAGGCATCACAGTGCTTGGCATAAAGCATTTTTATCAAAGATGTTAAGAAAAATTATCCCACTTGGAGGAAAACATAAAAAAGATGATTATATAATCTTCTACTGTCGTTTAAGGGGTATTTCTTTTAACAAATCAGCCTCAGAGTCATCTGACTCTTTAGCAGACAGAATGTAAGTGTATAGGCATAACAGATTAGCATGCCAGCATTTTACAACTCAAAACTGTTAAGGTATAGATAGTGGATTGAATAGCGTCCCCCCAAAGTCCTGTCCTCTCGGAATGTCAGGATGAGACAGGCAGGCCACTCCCTGGGCCCAGCGGGCAGGAAGCCAGGAACACAGTAATTGCCCCAGTGCTTTCCCTTCTCTTTATAGCCAATTAGCAGCCAGGCTAAAGGACACTGCTGTCTGCGAGATTCACTTGGTGGCCTTAAGGTTGTTCCTTTCACTCATGCATACACGCTAGCAAGAAAGACTGTCCCTTCAGTGACCGTCCCTCATTTCAATGGCAAAAAGCACACCCGTGGGTAGAGACTTGACATGCTAATGAGACATGCGACACATGAGGAAGCATGCAGTTGTACTGTGCAAGCGACAAAGAGTACCCCGCCTCTATGTATTTAGACGTCACACTTAGATGTCATCTTTCCCACCTCAACTTCTTTAAAACTGTTCCCCAGCTTTTGTTCGGGAGCAACATTTCCTTTTTCTCCCTTTCAATCTTATTCAGCACTTTATTTTTATTTGTCCCCCTCTGCTCACAAGCTATATATAATAAACCTCTTACCTGAGTACTGCTTTATAGTGAACGCACTTGATTTCGATCTCAGAAGTTCTTAGGAACCCAGGGTGGTTCAGTGGTAGAATTCTTGCCTGCCACCCAGGAGGGCCAGGAGGTCATAAGAAGCCAGCCAGGGTGGCAGTAACTAGAATGTGACCTTATCTGAAATTAGGGTTTTTGCAGATGTAATTAGCTACGTATCTCCAGATTAAGTCCTAAATCCAGTGACTGCTGTCCTTCTTAGGAAAGAGGACGCAGAGATAAAGAGGGAAGAGGCCCTGGGAAAATGGAGGCTGGAATTGGAGTTGTGTGGCCAAAGCCAAAGGTCGCTGGCAGAAGCAAGCACTGACATGTCTTGCCCAGGAAGAGACAAGGAAGGATTCTTCCCCAGACCCTTTGGATTGAGGGTGGCTCTGTCAACACCTGGATGTAAGACTTCCAGCTTCAAGAAATGTGACAGGATCAATTGTGTTTTAAGCCACCATGTCTATGGTAGTTTGTTACAGCAGCCCTAGGAAACCAACATGATTATATCGTTTTCTTTTTAGTGGAGAAGAAAATCCTAACAGTTTGCTTATATTCCCCTGCACATCATGAACCAGTTACGTTTCTGATTTGGCCATCTCATCCAGCATTCGTTTTTATTTATATTGACTAAAAACAAACTGTGCCTCCTATTCTCTTTAGACGCCATTCTATCATGCTGCTGGTACCTTTGTTAATGTATTAAATAAAAACTCACATATGTCTGCATTCTGTATAAGAATTATGGTTTTAACATTTTAAGAATTATAATTGGACCAAGTACTTATTGATGATAACTGATGATGATCATGTGAGAGAGGGTGATGAGGGTGGAGAAAATGGAGATGATGTTGCATTCATTGTTTTCCTATCCTGGCAAGCCTTCACAAGGAACAGGAAAGCATTGCTCAGGCTCTTAAGACAGCTCACAGGCCAGGCAAGTGTGAAAACTTGAGCTACTAAGGAGGGTGTGTATACCAGAGATCAAGCTGTGGGATGGCCCAGAGTGTATTGTATCTCTGATTTGGGGAAAAGAATAACTTAAGTCCCCGCCAGTAGCCTTGGAAAGAGTCCTGTCTCAAAGAGGCAACATCACTCACTGGCCAACTGATATTTCAGCCAAGTGCTCACTCTGGGATCTGCAACAACCCACAGAGACTTCAGGAAAAGTCCAACCTGATTATCTGGTGGGTTTTGTGTGGGATAATTTGATGTGAACAGTTTCCACACATATAGGTGCTCTTTTATGTGAATATTGATTATAGTAAATACAAATTTTGTTATATGTAAAGCCCATATTTTTCTCTCTTACAAAATAAAGAATTTTTAAAACCATGATTTTATTATCCCAATCAACGAGGAAATTATTCAGTTCTCAAAAAACTAATCAAGGATAAATTTGCCACTGTGGAAAAGATGTTCTTAAAATTTTGTAAGCAGCTGTATAATTTTTCTCCTAAAAGGAGGGAAAAAAAACAATTGACTGATACAGGAAAATGATAAACCTATTATTTTATTCTGTGTTCTTTTGGACTCTAAAACCGCATCTTGCTGGGTCATGACTGGTTTGGACGGAAGGAAAGCTACAGGACAATCTCCCTGGAAGGAAAGAGGATTGTGTCCTTGAAGCGCCAACCTGCCACTCTCGCTGCTGGTCAGCGGTGAGTCTCATTCCATCCCATTCCCTGGTGGTGTCCTTAACCCTCCTGAAAGCAATCTGTGCTGATTACCCAAGAAATGGGGATGTCCGTCCTCCTCTGTCCCATTAAAAACCAAATGGATGGTTTTCAGGTGTCAATCACCCAGTGAAAATCATTTTGTCCATTTCTCAGCAATTAAGAGTGGTAATTGCTCCTGGGCCACAGTTCCCTCTTCAGTTTTCACTGAGAGAAGTCGGCAGCATGACCTCCCGGCCTGTGCCCTCCACCACGTCTCTGAGTGCTCAATGCAAGGAACCCAACCATCTGGAGACATGCTGCATTTTGACAGCAATTTTCCTGCTGCAGGCTAAATCACCCATCAGATCAATGGCCCCCAAATGACAGTCTCTACAGAAATCCCCCTTGGAGATGTGGAATAAGTCGTCAGCAGCAGGAGTCAAAGGTGGGGCAGTGAACTGAGCATCAGACACAGAACAGGAGGCTGTGCTTCCGTGGTCAGCTCTGCTGGAACCTTAAGCAGGCCATTTACATCTCTGTGTCCAGGAGATCTCGTCTGATTTATTTCAACATCTCTTCCCTTTATGTTTTGGGATAGAGAATATCAGTGAGGTCATGTCAGAAACACAGGCATATTTTAATTTAATAATCTGAATGAAGGTTTGAATATGATAGATCCAAAGATGGAATATGATGTAGCCATTAAAAATGTTTGTGAAGGATTTTTATTGCTAGAAAAATGCTCACAACATAATAGTAAGTGAAAAAAGCTGGACCAGAGCTTGTTTTACATTATGCTCAATATATATTGAGAAGAAGATGCATCAAAGTGTTAATAACTGGTTGCGACTAATCATTTTATTTTTTATCTTCTTTGCAATTTCCTGAACTTTCCACTAAACAAAATAATTATTTGATGACTTGCGAAATAGTTATTGAAAACAGCTACGGTAGAAGTACCTTAAGAGTTACTTATCTGAAGAGTTATTCATCTCCAACGTTGTTTTCTTTCACTAGTGACCCCCTGTTAACAGGATGTAGGAGAAGATATTCAGGGCTAAAGGAGAAGTTACACAAGAAACTCTTAGACTCCGTGATTCTGCTCCCTCTGAACATTTCCAAAATAATGCACTTGAGGGTCAATATAAATGCTTTCCTCATTTTTATCAATTCTCCACTAAACAGTACCCCCACACTCTAAATGTTTCTAGGCCACCCTGTTTATAAGCATAAACATAGGGTGCAGAGGTATAATAATGCGCTGGAAGCCACGAAGTCACACATTTGGAGATGGAAACCGAATAATCTGCTCTCACTGGACAAGCCAGCAACGGGCCACTGAATTGGCCCGTTGTTGCCTCTGTGATCTAGGACTGTTTTCATCTAGCTTAACAGAGGCCTAAGAGTATAGCCTAATGCAAGGTCAGACCCAGGGTAAAGCAACCACAGAAGTGGGGTTGATATCCACTCCAGGTCAAATTCGGAGTAAACATCTGCCTATTATGTTAGGACAATGGACTTGACCTCATATGGACATATACCTACAGCCACCCCCCACCATTCCCCCCCAGAGTAAGCCTAGCTCCCTGAAGGGGTGCAGTCAAGTCATTTGGACACGTTCTGGAGAAGAGAAAAAATTAATTTCAATTAACCAATCCAGACTTTATGGCATTTCCAAAGCAAAGTTAAAACAACAACAAAAACAACCTGGTGATGTGGGTGGATTAGGAGGGTTGGCTGACCAAGACTTAAAAGCCTGGTGCAAAAGGAAAAAGAACAAAGAAGAAACAAGTTAGTTCATCGTAGGCAACAAGTCAGTATCGAAAGCACTATCAGAGCTAACTATATCTGAGTCCTATAATCTATGATTTTTAACATGAAGGCCAAGCTAACATCCTTTGCAAAATACCAAGAGCTTGAGATTAAACAAAGCAAGTGTTAAAATATTCAACATCATTAACAACGATATATGTGTGTCACACAAAAATTCTTAGTTATATCAGAAGATTTATAAGGAAGGTCCCTTTTAAAATAAAATTTTACATCCAAAAAAACTGAATTACTTACATTTCACAAGGACTTCTATATTCTATAAATATAAATATTCTATTAACATATAAATATAAATATTCTATAAGAATATAAGTACATTTATAAATATAAAAATGCATTTATAAATACGTAAGTATTCTATTTATATATTTATGTGGTCAGAAAGACTACCATAATCAGCAACGGGCCACTGAATTGGCCCGTTGTTGCCTCTGTGATCCAGGACTGTTTTCTTCTAGCTTAACAGAGGCCTAAGAGTATAGCCTATACATACATTCCATTGCTATGGACATTTGAAGAGAGCAAAACTTCCCACTCATTTTTGTTGTTCAACTCTTCCTTCAAAAACTGAATATGCCTAATATAAAGAGCTCAGAGTTTCTGAATGAGCAGACCATCAACTACTAGCAAACATGAACACCTAACATCATCTTCCTCCAAGCCAGTGTTTACTATCTTCAAAGTCTGATCAACAGGAAGAGGAAGATAATTTGCTGATGTTTCTGGTCATCGACATGCATTCTCCAGGTCCCATCATCAAAAATATTAAGAATTTCGAGAAATCAAAAGAAATTCCTAACCCGAAATAGATGGGCCCCTCCTCTCCCTAGGATCTGGTATTTTGAGAAGTCAGTCTCCTTCTCTCTGCCCATCTCACACTGGATCATCATCATCCCCTTGAAACTTGAGAGACAGAGAGTTATTATAAATTTAATTTCATTTTATCCCCTGAGCCCTTTTCTTCTCCATGACAGTCCTACTGACAGTTTAAAGAAAATAAGTTGGGTGCAAAATTCTTTCTAGGGGATAATTATCCATAGTTCTTAACTGCAAAGTGAATTTTATGACAATGTCTGATTATAAACTTTGCCAGGGTTAAGGCTGGCAGTGAGAAATACTTTGAGTGATAAATAAATCAAGACAGTTCAGTTGCTCCAGTCGTAGAATCTTTTGGTGTTCATTTATATTCAGGGTAATATCACTTGGCTATTACATGGATATTTTAATTTTTAAGACCCAGAGGGGAGAGAAAAAGAGAGAGACCTGGTCACAGGCATCTGTGCAATAACTTCAGACAATTTCAGTCCTAAAACTGTCATCATTTCATTTGTCAAGTAGCTCTTCTAGAGCCACTGTTTTACATTTTGAATTGATGAGATGAATAGATATTTTATTCCTAGCATATTGAATTATTTCATTTATTTTTTTCTGTAAACTGTTTGACCACAAATAGATATGAATAGGAGAACTAAAATTCAAACTCATGCAGCTGATGTCTTGATGCGCAAACAGAGAAGCCAAAGTGAGGAGACCAAAGTCCTTCACCCTTCCCCAGGTGACCTGGGAGCTTGTTAGACAAGCAGAAGGTCAGGCTCTACCCTCCCCAGGCCTGCTGAATAGGAACCTGCAAAGTAAGGATTCCCCAGAATTCCACAGCTGACTCAAATGGGTATTAAAGTGTGTGATGCACTACCTTAAGCCACTTAATTGATAAATGTGTAATTTTCAATATTTTAAAGTTCATAAAGAATATGAACTAAGTTATTTTCACAATCATGGTGCTGAGTTACATAAAATCAAATTATTTCTATAGCTGGAAAAAATTAGAGAATCTTAAGTCTACATACCTAGTCATACAAAACCAAAACAAACAATCTCGATCCAGAGAGGGCAAGTGACTTGCGGATAGCCACACAGCATTTTAATGGAACAAGGACAAAAAGACAGGCCTGCTGATTCACAGTCTAGTACTATTTCTACCACCACACTGCTTCCCACCAAGCAGACCAAATGTGCGCTTTTGTAGCAAGAACAAAAAGGAAAAAGAAAAAGAGCTAATATTGATCAGGCATTATTAGGACTGGCTTTACATGTATTTTCTCTTTTTTTTTAATATATTTTATTGATTTTTTACAGAGAGGAAGGGAGAGAGATAGAGAGTTAGAAACATCGATCAGCTGCCTCCTGCACATCTCCCACTGAGGACATGCCCGAAACCAAGGCACATGTCCTTGACCGAAATCGAACCTGGGACCCTTCAGTCCACAGGCTGAGGCTCTATCCCCCGAGCCAAACCAGTTAGGGCTTCCAGGATGTTTTTAATTTCTTCTTTGATCTCTTTGGTAACCCAATAATTGTTTCATAACATGCTAGTTAGCCTCCAAGTGTTCAATTTTTTTATA
>NW_006299714.1:793143-794222 GCF_000327345.1 Myotis davidii
CCAACAGTAAGAAAGGTCTTGCCCTACTATTTGACAAATCCCCTTCATGGGGCATGGTCATCTGTAGTAAACAACAATTCTTCCTTCCTGTGGGAAGCAATAAGTATTACGCAGTCTTAGTAAATAAGATATCAAAAGCCCATGTGCCCCTTCACAGAGAATGGACCACATATCTGCAAAAGCTGAAATACATACTGTCTGCAAGTCCCCCGCTTAAAGCCCCCTTTTTCAGAAATTATGTATGTTGTACTTTTATATTCCTGCAAAGGGATAGAGAGAAATGTATGCTGCGATTTTCCAAATGGGAGTTTCTCCCTGGATCTTTCCTTTTCTAGGTTAAGCATCCATAATTCCATCAACTAATTTTCATATGACATGGTTTCCACAGCCATCATCTTTCTGATTGTCCTCCTATTACTCATCTCTACTTTAAGAGTTCTCACCCTGGCTGATTTGGCCCGAGGACTGAAGGGTCCCGGGTTTAATTCCGGTCAAAGGCACATACCTTGGTTGTAGGTGCGGACGCATGCAAGAGGCAACCAATCAATGTGTCTCTCTCACATCGATGTTTCTCTCTCTATGTCTCTCTTCCTCCCTTCCACTCTCTCTAAAAGTCAATGGGAAAAATACCCTTGGGTAAGGATTAACAAAAACAAAAAAAGAGTTCTCAACCTGCACCTGTTAAACCCCTGAAATTATATGTGATTTTTGTACATATATTTAAGCTCTGTGAAGAAAGGATATATCCTTCAAAGGGGTCAGACAGAGATATGGAACCTCAAAGGGGTCAAACTGAGAAAGTTTAGGAACTACCACTTTAATTCTTCATTAGGATCTTTCAAGGCCATGCCTAGTGATGTAATAGTTTATCAATGGACTGCCAATTGGTGAACATTATCTATGACATCTTCTGATATGAACAAAAATATAACACTTGCATGAAAATAACCTAAGATTGCATTTAACTTTTTTGACAGAATACTGGATTACACTGAGTTTATAGGCAATTAAAACATCCAAGTATATACTGCTTGAACTGCTGTCAAGCCAGATATATCACCCATGTTGAACTTCCACAA
>NW_006299714.1:794371-815322 GCF_000327345.1 Myotis davidii
CCCTGGCTGATTTGGCCCAAGGACTGAAGGGTCCTGGGTTTGATTCCGGTCAAAGGCGCATACCTTGGTTGTAGGTGTGGGAGCATGCAAGAGGTAATCAATTAAGTGTGTCTCTCTCACATCAATGTTTCTCTCTCTATGTCTCCCTTCCTCCTTTCCACTCTCTCTAAAAGTCAATGGGAAAAATACCCTTGGGTAAGGATTAACAAAAACAAAAAACAAAAAAAGAGTTCTCAACCTGCATCTGTTAAACCCCCTGAAATTATATGTGATTTTTGTACACACATTTAAATTCTGTGAAGAAAGGATATATCCTTCAAAGGGGTCAGACAGAGATATGGAACCTCAAAGGGGTCAAACTGAGAAAGTTTAGGAACTATCACTTTAATTGTTCATTAGGATCTTTCAATGCCGGGGTCCAACCCCAGCAGGTCCAGGGGTCCCCAAAGGTGTGGACGGAGTCGGCGAAGAAGGAATGACATGCTTTCACAAATTCTTTATGATTGTTTTAGTTATTTCTCTTAGATCTATTTTCACTTTTACTCGTTACTGTGGGCTCACATCTGGATTAATAGTTTTGAATCTTATTTTTATCACTACACATATTTTTCTTTGCTCCCATATTTGCATTTCTTGATCACCATCTATTATATGGATTCTTCCAAGTCAGCCATACAAAACATTGGGCAGCTCAGTGCAGAGGACTAATCCATAGAGCACAGCACATGAGAACTGCCTGCGGGATGACACCATTGTGGTCATCAACACACTAGATCAGCTCACTATTCTGCATCTATTCCCAGCTTTTTCCATGTTTATGAAGTGTTTACTCCCCCTCCTGGTACACTTTCCCTGCCTTCTATAAGTGGCCCTTCCCCTGCAGTGAGCAGGTTTCTGGTCCCATCCCATAGTCTCTGTAATAACCAGATGATGTTTTTCTTTTCTTTTTTTCAAATTTCCCTCACCTAAAATATACTTTTAATATTGCTAGATATCCTCTAGCAAATGAGTGAAAAATTCCCAGATAGAACTCCTATGATGACAAAGAGACTGAAACATAAAAAGATGATGGGGTTGTCCATAGTCCATTGTGGAATTGGGAAGAATCTCACCCCATCTATATTCCTTTTAGAAAAATAACACTTCTTCTTGCCAGATGTTAAATGGTCCACATGCCACTTAATAGTAATAACTGTTTAACCTTGGTTAATGCCCCCTATCATTTCACATTATTTTGGCCCATTAGCTTCAAAAAAACCTCACAAGGTTAACTGTGCAATGATACAATGATATTTATCCAAGGATCAAACTATTACAAGATTAAAGTACAGAAAATAATACAGATGTTATACACTTGTCATAGCTATTGAGCAAACTTGGAAAATTTACAGCTGTATTGCTCTCCTACTCTTGTATGAAATATTTAACCACTGTTCTCTGATCAATGCCATTCAATCTTATTTCAAAGGGTTGACAGCTGTGCCTCACTAAAGTCCTGCCTGATGATCACACACTATTCCAGAAGGGCCTCCTGTATGAAGTCACAGAAGCTATTTTACAGGTTTCAAGGAGCTCCCTTATTTTCCCATATATAAAAAAATAAAACGTAACCCATGCTCTGGAGCTCAAATGAGTAGATAATTTAAATGCATTCCATAATGTATTCCTTGTTATGTAATTGTAAAAATCTATAAATAAACCGTAGGCCTGAGATGCCGGGCCAGCCACTGAGGTCCCGGGGGAAAGAGGAGTTGTTTTAGGAAGAGATTGAACTGTTCATTGTTTTACTCCCTTCTTGCCTCTGCTCTTTTCACTTTCAGCTAGCGTTCCCTTATAAAGTCATCTCTCCGGAAGGGAGGTGAGATCATCGTCTTCACATCCATCGCTGTGAGAATGAGCAAACTGTTGGTAGGCTTAAGAGCGTCATAACCTTCTCCGTCTCTGGTGGCAACGAAGCCACTTTAAACTGAGTATTTTTAATATATTTTTATTGATTTCAGAGAGAGAACGGGAGAGGAAGAGAGAGAAAGAAACATCAGTGATGAGAGAGAATCATTGATCAGCTGCCTCCTACACGCCCCCCAGTAGAAATCAAGCTCACAATCCGGGCATGTGCCCTTGATTGGAATCAAACCCAGGACCCTTCAGTCTGCAATGCTCTATCTGCTGAGCCAAACCAGCTACAGCTAAACTGAGTATTTTTAACGGCTTTCCTCAGGTCTTTCATGGGTGAAATGATGAGTCCCGTAGAGCATGTCAATCATCATAAGGGCCTCTATGAACTAATCATCCAGCAAGCAAAATCTCTCCGAGATCAACTACTTCCAGGGATGGACAAACATTCCTGGCCAACCTGAGCTATAATAAGGTCCTTAGTTATCATTTTTACCAACAGTGGCTTGCATATTGTAGGTCCTTAATAAATATGTGTAGCTATGTCACCTGAAGCATGTTTATTCAGTATCTACTATGTTTCCAGGAGCAGGGAAAATAATTTAAAAATGTAAGAGATGGCATGAGGAGAGCAATGACTTAGTTAGAAATCACTACTAGAAAAATGTACATTTTAAAGGACTTATATTATAGACAAATTCTTTGTAGACTTTGGAAAAGATAAAAAGAAAAAAAAGCTAAGATAAACACTAGAGACTTTGTGGAAGAAGTGGATTTGAGCTTCTATTTATTTAGGCTGGGTTACAAGACTCATGTTAACAATAACCAAAAATCTCATGGCTTACCGCCCATCGATTTCTCACTCACATACATGACGCCTGGAATTTGGCTTCAGCTGTTCCATGTCTTCTTTATTCCAGGATCCAAGCTAAGGAGCAGTCTCATTGCAATCTGCTGGCACAGATGATAGAAATAATGAAACCACACAAGGATTTTGAAACTTCTGCTTGGTCATAGCATGTATTACTCCTACCCAAATTCCAACTAAAGCACGTCATTCAGAAGGCCAATCCTGCCATCAATTGGTAGCAAGTATACCTTCCCTACTGGGAGGAGCACAGCAAATCACTTAGCAACCAGTGAGGATATATAATCCTCTTAGAGCAGTGGTTCTCAACTTTGGCTGCACATTAGAGTCACCTGGGAATCTCTTTAAAATCCTGAGGATGAGGCCCAGAAATCAGGATTTTAAAAAGATTCCCAGGTGATTCTAATGTGCAACCAAGGTTGAGAACCACTGTCTTAGAGGGAAGGTGGCAAATGACACAACAATAATATATTACTGTGATATAACGATACAATAATACAGTCTACCGAGAGCTGTACCACAAAGTATGTTTGGAATGTGGCTTCACAGAAAGGGGAATGGAGGATAATTTTGGGGGTGGAAACAGCAGAAATACCTGAATCAAAGGATGTATCTATAGTGATTTTATTTGAGGCTTCCAAAGGACCCCTCAAAAATGTTATAATAATTTATTTCCACCAACAGTGTATGACAGAATCTTTTCAACCCTACATATGACTAACTGTTCAATGTGCCAGTTTTTATGGTAATTCATGTTCTCATTTTCATTTCTGATTATATGTAAAGATGAGCATTTTTTCATATATTTTATGGCTATTTTCCCTATTCATATGCTTTAAAAACAACCTTACAGTATAGAAAGAGAATTTATACAGCCTGTTAAAATCCATTATAAACTGTTTAAAGTCAGACTTAGGCCTTGGCAAGTGGGGTTAAGGCCATACACTAAGTTAAATAAAAGGGTTCTAAAATTAAGAATTGTTTTTTGTGTGGTATGTGTTAGAATGTATTGTTTCTTTCTTTAAAATATTTTAAAATACCACCTCACACACACTCAACTTACCAGATATGGCATGAGAATTGTCTGGGAGGAAAGATCACAGATTTTAAAATGCTGAATCCTGGCCATAAACAGAGATAAACAGAGACTATCTGAGATGGGGATGGATTCCCCTGTCTTTTGAATTACTGAAATGCCATTCTTCTATGGTTAAAAAAAAAAAAAGACAAACCATTCTGCAGTGTCCTACTTAACTCTCCTTCATTTTGTTCTCTCTCCAATGTTTCCAAAATTAAGTCTCATGTAGCATTAATCTTATGAGATACTATCCAGTGGTCAGCAAAATGCAGCTCGCGAGCCACATGCGGCTCTTTGGCCCTTTGAGTGTGGCTCTTCCTAAGCCTTAGGAGTACCCTAAGTTAATAACAATGTACCTACCTATATAGTTTAAGTTTAAAAAATTTGGCTCTCAAAAGAAATTTCAATCGTTGTACTGTTGATATTTGGCTCGGTTGACTGATGAGTTTGCCTACCACTGCTATAGGCAAAAAAAGGATGTACGAAGGTTATATTCAAGTAAGTTGACCACTCCTCAAACTGGCAAATTGGGTGACCCAACCCTGGGCAAGTAACTTACTTTTTCTAGCTTCAGGTCACTCTTGTGTAAAATAGTCTGATAATAATAGTGCCTACAGCATAGTGCTGTCATAAGGGTAATCTAGTTAACATATGCAAAGCGCTTAGGACAATACCTGCCAAATAGTAAGTGCTCAATGTGTGTTTATTATTGTTGTTGACATCTATAGGCTCTGGAAAAAAAACTTGCAGCATATAAACCTGTTTAACTTTATTTAATTCCGATTTTCTCGCATTAATTTTTTCACTTAATGCATTGTGCCATTGGGCATTCTTCTATTTTTACTTAACATCTGAATTCTCATAGTGAGTAGTGTGTAGAGTGGAGGACAAAGAGACCACCATACTCGAGGTCAGTAGGAGAATTTGTCCTGTAATTTGCTTTGAGCTTCAAGTTTTCTCTCAAGTGCCAACCCAGCGTAAAAAAGCGCAGACCCTTCTGTACTGAATTTCATCAGAAAGAGTGAACATACCCGGTCCACATGCAATGTAAACCATTACATTGTCTCCTGCTGTGAATATGCAACAAAAAGAAAACAATAAAAAAACAGTGGAGTTCCTATCTTTTATGTGCTTGTTATGCCAAAAGATAATCATTTCTGCTAGTCAGCATGTCTGAATAGCAAATAACCCTTGCAGGAAGATTTCACAAAGAGGGACAATGTGTTACCTTGCCATGCTCTCAGTGTTAAATAAGGCACAGATTCCTATTCTCCAAGGGGGAGACAGACTGTTTTTATTTTGAATTCAGGGCAGCATGAAACCCAATATTTACTTCCTTAATATTAATGACAACCACATGAAATTGCTTGTGCAGGACACAGGCTTGCCCGCCCCTCCTGCTCTTGCAGTGTTGTTTCATAAAGAGCAAGCAGACTTTATTGTTAACAAAAAGGAGAGCATCTCCGGGGGCCCCTCGGCAGGAGCCTGCAGCCTGGTCCCAGCGCTTCCTGTGAAAGGAAGCTCACGCTGCTACCCAGAGGCCTCCCCTGCTCACTGGCAGGGGGTGATTAGACACTTGGCATTTGGGGACTTCTGCTATTCAGAGAAGGTAACTGGGAAAATATAATGTATCAGAAAACACATAACATGTTAAGTTTAATAAAGGATTTTAATCCAGACTATAAAAATCAATCCTGACAAGTTCATCTTCAATTTGATTTTCTAACAAGTGAACATACAAGGAATATTAAATATTAAAACCAGCAACCACCTGCTTAACAGCTGTCACTATCCCTCAAATGTAAGGATGTCCTGGACCTAGCATTGATGGTTATCTACAAATTAGACCAACTTGAAAATTTTTTAATAAGAGAAAATAAAATTTTAAAAAGGACTGGTCTAGTACCTTGCTCTTCTGCTGTTGCTGTGCCAAATGACCAAAAATCCAATCGCTTAACACAATAACTATTCTCTTATTAGTTCTAAACCCTGCAAGTTAGAAGGCCAACAGGCCTCTCCATAACTAAGATCAAGGTGTCAGCAAAGCTGCATTTCTTATTGGGAACTCGAACGGAAGAATCCATTTCTAAGGTCATTCAGGTTGTTGGCTGAATTGAGGTCCTTTTAGTTGCAAGACTCAGGTCCCCATTTCCTTGCTGGCTGTCAGCCAGGACCATCCCCTCTCCAGTCCTTAACGGTAGCCCCCTGCACTCAAAACCGGCAACCGGGCATTAAATCCTTCTCACACTTGAAATTTGATTTCCTCTTTCGTCTCATCCTCTCATTTCAGCCAGAGAAAAAATATCTGCTTGTAAGACTGTGTGATTAGATTGGGCCAAAACAGATAATCCAGAATAATCTCCTTACTTTATCATCTGTAACCTTCAATTTCCTACAAATTCCCATTGGCCGCGTCCAAGAGCACATTGGCAGGCTCCTGAGATTAGGACATGGACGTTTTAGGGAGGCAGGGTGGGGGGATGGTGTTGGCATTATTTGTCCCACCCCAAATTAGGTCAATTTTTTTTTAACTGTGACAATTTAAAGACTGTTGGTACTTAGAGGAACATGCACACATATTTTTACCCTAGAAAGAAAGCACATAGATTTGCTGATTTAAAGATCACATTTCTTCATTCACTTAGATTTGGTATCATTCAAAAAGGCCGTGCTTTAAGAGTTGACCTCCCTTGATTAAGTTTTCTAATCATCCAGGCTTCCTCTACTGATGGCAGTTTTAGTGAGCATGTCTCTTAGGGGGCCAGCAGTTAGTCCCCTACACAGGGAGATAACTATTTCTGTCCAGATTAACCTCAGGAATCCTCCACTCCTTGAGGCTACACTCTACCAAAACATTATTTTTCAAAGCCTATACATCCACATATTTATCACACATCGTCTTCACTACTAGATGGAAAGTCTGCCACAGCAAGTTTGTGTCTGTCCTTATCTACTGTGAATCATCACCAGTGAATTTTTGTGGAGGAAGATAATGGATGAATGAATGAACACAAAAGTTTGAGGAAAAAGTTAATAAAAGTAAACTGCAAATAAATTTGATCACTTAATACACCAGACCAGTACTAAAAGACTTCTATTAGATGCACAACTTGCTTAAAAATAAAAGTACAAACTAGTTTGGATGAAACTTGCATTGCAGAAGTTTTTCAACTTTCACTTCTATCTTAACACACATCAAGAAGTAGCTAAACCAATTCTAAGGCCACATCTATTTCACAATAGCTGAGTACAAGTCAGAGCGCAATTTAAACCTAAATGTTCAGGTTTTGCTAACTAAAAGGTGAAATTGACTGAATAGTAAGCAAATATTGCATTTTTTGCATAATGGAGACATCATATTGAAGGGCCAGATTCAATTCCACTAAAAATATAGATTATGTCAGAGGTTCCCCAAGTCCACTCCCACAGTCGTATCATCGCTGTGATTCATTAGTGAGAAGATAGGAAGCAAAATCAGCAAAGGGAAAAGGTGCATGAGGCAAAGTCCAGAGAAAACCAGTCACAAACTGTCAAGGGTCTTCTCTCAGTGGAGTCACAGAGGACATACCTAATTCCCTAGCAATTATTTGGAAAAATACATGTGGACTATTCTCTGCCTTCATGTATTGAATGATGTATATTTGAATATCCCATTTTTCCTAAAGCTTTGAGGTTTGCAATATTTGGAGAACGATTGCTGATGCTGATAAATAGGCAAGCCTTCATACAAAAACCCTCATGACAAAATTGGTTAGCATTAAAGTACTAATAAATTTCACATTGTTATAGAAATGAATTTATGTGGCATCAAGAAAGATAAATATTGTCGTGACATTAATAGCTAGCTCTGAAATATGTGCCAATTTAAATTCAATAATGTGCAAATGTTTTGTTTAAAGTGATGCATTTTTATGCTAGATGTTCAAGGAAACATTTAAGAAAATAAATATTTATGTTGTGAATATAAATGTGTGAAGGCTAGCATAGAAAAAAGCAAAATCTAATTCTTAGATTATAAAACCTAAACTGTTGAGCAGCTAATTCATCTTAAGCACATTTACTTACAGTTATGACTTCCATTTTCATATTCATTTCACACATAACTTTTGCATATGATCTACATATTTCATTACCACTCATCCTCCTTACACCTTTTACAATATCTAGTGATTTGAATCACAACATCAGAATTTATCATTAATAAAAGCCTGAGTAACATTTATCTTTGTACTAGTCATGAACAATAAAAATAAAAAATAAGTAAATTAATATTAGCAAGATTAAAAGTGAGCATTTACCTATCTAAAAAGGACATATTGTCTTATTAATGTAGTCAGTGTTTCCCAGGGAAATACTATATGTGAGGAACTGTGCTAAGGACTAGAGAAAATAATGAAGAAAGCATAGATTCTCTCCTAAAAGAAACAACCTTTCATGGGAGAAATAGGCTCTTAAACAAATTTAAAATTGTTATACCGCTTCAACAGAGGTGTGTGCTAGGCACTCTGTGAACTCAGAGAGAAGAGAAGGTGACATAATCAGGCAACAGAAATCTTGGCAAAGAGGATATTTGAGTTTTGAATGATGAGAAGTGTGGGTAGCAGACACAGGAAGGAATAGCATGAGGAATGAATACACAAGAAAGATCCTCACAGGTGAACTCTGAGCTTCCTGGGGGCAGAGCTGGGTGTCCCTGCAGCCGCACACACTTGCCCCTTCCCTCTCAGGCCCTCTGCTGTCCCAACTACCATGGATCAAGGAAGTGTTGCTGTACAGCTAGCTTATACATTTATCCACCAGGCACTCAGGTGAGAATTCTCATGGGTGAGAATCCAGATTTAATTATTTAATTAGATTTCTTGGCTTTCAGATATTAGTAACATGTGGATATTTTTAACTAAGACTCAACTTACCCCTGCCACATATGGGTCTTTGATTTCTTGTGGTTTAACATCTCTTGCTATTGTTCTACCCAGATTCCTGGTTGGAGACTTGCTTCCATAAGTCAGAATAGCAAGGTTTTTTTTAAATTATTCATAAACTAGTTCCTATACTATGCATGGGTCCCAGTAAGAAAGAATACTATTTAATCAGCTTTGACATAGTAATTATTATTATTAGCTATTCTTCAAACAGGAACTGTATTAAATATTTTGTTAGCATATTTCTAGCTAATGTGAGTTTTAAAGTTTCAAATCTACACTTTTTTAAAAATTTAAAGATCAGTCTTTTTGTTAATTTAGTTGAAATATTCCCCATTATTAAGTGTCATTAACTAATGGAAATTGCCATACACTTTTGCTTTCTACCTACTCAGAGAGGTTGTTTGGGGCATGGTGTTACCCTATAGTAGAGATACCTTACAATAACTATTTTTTATCAAGTACTTACTAAATTCTAGGCATGGAACTAAGCACTTTACATGTGTCATTTCACTCAAAATTCATAGCAACTCTGTATCTTGGGTTCTTTGTTTTATTGGGTCATAACAATTAAATGACTTGCCTAAGGTCCCAGAAGATAAATTTCAGGGCTGGAATTCCAATGTAGATTTGTTTTATTGCTAAACTGAAGATTAAACATTGTATTCTATGGCCCTTGATATGAATGAAAATAATTAGAAAACAATTCCTTAAATATATCAGTCCTTCCAAACTGTGATAACATTATCTGGGTTAGCACCCATGGCAAGTACATAAATGGTGAGTAAATATGGGATGGATAAATGCATTTTTTTTCATTGTTCTCTTAAAGACAATACTGCATAGTATCACTGATATGTAGTCTATTTTTTTTTTAAAGAAACAGGTAAAACTTATAGAAACAGAGAATAGAATGTAGGTTGTCAGGGGCTGTGACAGGTAGAGGCGGCCGGTAAAAAGGTACAAACTTTCAAGTATAGATGAGTAAGGTCTGAGTATGTAGCTATAGTTGATGACACTGTATTATTGTATAATTGAAATTTGCTAAGAGAGTAGAACTTAAGTCTTCTCCCTCTGCCCCCCCAAAAAAGGTAAATATGTGAGGTGATAGATGAGTTAATTAACTCAATGGTGGGAATCCTTTCACAATGCATATGTCTAAAAAATCATGGTGTACATTTTCATATATTGCAATTTTATTTGTCCATTATACCTCAATAAATCTGAAAAAAATGTTCTCCCTTGTAGTCTTGTGCATACTAATTTGTCCATATTTTTTATAATGCTTGGTCACATTGAGTCATGAGAGAAATAAGAACAGGGCTCCAAATCCCAGCCTGACGATTTGCTTCATTTTCATTTCAGGAGGTGGGGAAAGGATAGAGGCTGGGAATGACCTGCATCAATTTTGCTGTTTTCATGCCAGTAGATCATTTAGTCTAACTCCCCAGGAGTAGGCTCAGTCACTGTTATTTCAAAGAAAAAGAATCAGAGATGAGAGTATTCCCACCTGGTGTTACTACCTGGCTCTTTAAACTGAACTGAGATCCTTTTGTACAGAACAGTCCCAAGTGCCCTTCTGATGAAAAGAATGATATGTATCTGTTTTAAAAGTCATCGTAAAGAACTCACTATCATCAAGAGGAAATTCACAGAGTGATGAAACAGTGGCCAAAAGCAGCCTTCAAGTCTGGGTCCCCTAGTAGAGTAACACTGTTCTTCTTGCTAACAATGAGTTTATACCACATTACCTGCAACAATCTGCTAAGGTTATTATTTTTTTTTCCTAGAGGCCCAGTGCACAAATTCATGCACCAGTGGGGTTTCTCGGCCTGGCCTACACCCTCTCTCAATCCGGGACCCCTCGGGGGATGTCAAGGCTGCTGGTTTCGGCCCGATCCCCACAGACCCGAATCCGTACACTGGGCCTCTAGTAGGCATATAAGATCTTTGGTTAATCTCTTCCTGCCCTTCCCTCTGAGATTCATCAGTCTGTTCCATGTTTCCATGCCTGTGCATTGAGTGCCTGCCCCCTGGTGGTCAGTGCACATCATAGCTACTGGTCAAACAGTTGAACAGTCACTTGGGCTTTTACATATATAGAAGATTAACTGTGTGTTGTTTTTTTAAGATGTGCCACTTAACAAACAGGCAAAGGCAAATGCATTTAAGAAACAGACAGTTCTACCAAGGGTTTTATTAGCTCACCACAGTGATGCTGCCACTGTAATAGAAAAGCACAGGCTCCCATGTGAGGGAGGACAGATCTATCTTTTTCACACCAGGACCATTGATGTTTCTCGAGGCTTATCTACGTCAGGCTCAGTGCACGGCTGCTGTGGCATCCAGAGCCCTGACCCACTGGTGGCTGTAAGCTGCCTTGGTAATGCCATGTACACAGGACACCTTCCAATCGAAGTTGGCTCTCTTCTCTGCCAAGGCAAGATTATATTTGTAAACACCATTTAATATTGGGAATTATTTGGTCCCCCTAGGAACCAGTTTTCCTTTTCTTTATTGCCAGATATAAGGGCAGGGTCAGAACCGTCACACTCCTGTACTAGCAGTGAAGTGGCCAATTCCTGCCTATGCTGTGCATCAGAAACCCATGCATGAGATGTCCTCACACAGCACATGCCTCGTGTCAAGGCAGCAGCTTCTAAAGGACATTTTAGAGCAAGAAGTCTGAACAGGAGAATGGTCTGGAAAAAAGGAGCAGCTAGAGTATGATCAAAGAAGAGTAGCAAAAGGAAAATATAAAATGTCTTCCTACCGGAGTTATGCCTTTACAAACATGCACATGCTCCCTTTTTATCTTCTGATCTGAATTCACAAAATAGATTCCAAGAAATGCTTCCCAGGAGTTCACAGAGAAAGCCTGCCTAAAGAAAACAAAAACGTTTTAGAGAGAAATTACGAAGCACCTGTCCACAGAACCAACAGCATACTCTTGGTGAAGTGCCTTACTCTCAGAAGAGGCCTCCCAGAATATAACTTCCTTCATTGGTACCAGTTTCCTGAGCTGTCAAAATTTCATGATCCTAGTTCAGGCAAACAGTCACGCATGTACACACGTGCACGTGTGTGCGCACGTGCGTACATACACACTACCACAAAGCAAGGCAGGTGTGAATGGAGTAAATGGTTAAGATGACAAATGGACACTACTGAGGAAAATCATACAGGACAGCACTCCTATTTCCACGTTCTCCCTTTGTTACTCTTATACTGCTACCTGGGAATTCTTATCCTTCGCAGACAGACATGCAGGCACAGTGCTGGCCATGCTTCATATGAAAATGTAACAGAGTTAAATCTGAGCTCAACCTTAGCTGCATCCAAGTTACTTACCCTGTATTCTGTATATAGTTGCCTCTCAGAATCAATGTCTGTGAAAGAGATGGTCACACTCAGGGGTAAATGTGGCTTGGGAGCTTTTAATACGTGCTCAGGCATGTGTGCAGATAAATAGCACCTTAGTGATTATTTGGTGTTTTTTTGGAAGAGCTTATGGGATAGGAAATTCCTCCTGTCCTCTCCAACTGCTTGCTGCCTATGAATGTCATTGCACAGAACCCACACTCAGTACTCTATGAAGTAGAAAGGATAATAGTGAAGAGAAAAATGGCTTGTGGCTATCATTTCGATCTCCTTGCCAGTTTTATACACATTTAATGATTATTACATTCAGACTAAAATGGAAGCATAATAAATTTGCCCTCAAAAATATATTGCAACAGTCAAAGCAATTTTTAAAATCAGCACTGTTTTCCCTTCTGTCAAATATTGTGAATAAATGGAAACTTCTTTGGAAAAATAAAAGAAAATAAAAGTCATCCCTGTCCCTTCCTCTATATGGCAAGAGTGAATTTCCTGGATATGCATTTCAAAACCTGTGATCAATTTGGCTTGAACCTTCTTCACACAAATATGCCCGAATATATTGTGTTTACTGCTCTGAAACAAGAATACTGCTGTTATAGAACTGTTGTCTCTAATGAAATTGACATTTTCCTCCTGATGATGAATAGCTTCAAGCACCAGAAGCAATAAAGAGTAAGGTAGTTTCTGAAACTCAGCAGGCAAGCAGCTGTTTCAATGGAGCATGCTGGGATAGAAACTGGGGGCTAGCCTTGATTCAGAGGTGACCTATAACTGTGAGCCACTATGCCCAGCCAACTCTATTCTTACTGAGTAAAGTAAGAAATGGTGAGTGGTGTGCATTTCTAACAATAAAGAATGAGAATTGAAGGATGAGGCCATGAAAGAATATTTCCTTCAAGTCACTAGTCTTTTTAAAGCGGGTTTGGAGTAAGTGGTTAAAATAAAAAAGGATTGATGGTCTTATTTTCTTAAGATGATTCATTAGAAGAACAATTAAGGGAAATTAATGGCCATTCGTGATATATATGAGCACAGAAAGTATACCTCAAAATCCTGCTCATTTTTTATTAAACAATAGCAGTTGCATAGATCATTGTGAAGCCATCACAGGCTTATGGTGAAATCCCATGTGGCAAGGACGCAAACATTAACCTGAAGAACCACATTAAATCTTCCTGTCTCCTCCATCTTCCTCACTGCAAGCCATCTTACAAAGAGGTAGCTCCCTCATCTTCTCACTGGGCCTCTCTCCTTGAAGATCACTTTACAGCTCACCACTGAATAGCAGGGTGGTTAAGAAGGGCTCAGGAGCCAGACTGCCTGGGTTGACTCCTACCTTAGTTTTCTGACTTGAGCAATTTACTCAGCCTCTCTGGAGATGGAGATGACACCTGCTTTAGGGTTGTTATAAAAACTAAATGAGTTTCTTATATGCACAGTATTTAGAATAAAGCCTGGCACACAGTAATTGTGGGTATTGTTGCTGAGATGTTGTTTTGTTTTTCATATCAGATACAAAATTCTAAGCCATGGATTTCAAAGTCCTAATCTTTCCTTCCATTTACCTTGATCTCTAATGTGCTTTAGCTTAGTAGAACCACCTAGAATACTTTGCCAAACACTCATTTTGTGTCCTTAATTCAGACTTTATCAATCTAAATCCCAAGGTAGAAAAAAAAATCTCAGGAGGCAATCACTGGACATACATATCTTGAGAGCTCTCCTGTGGTTAACTTCTGATTAACAATAAATTTGACTTGTATTCAACTGGCAACCCTACGACATTGAACAAATAATCGCTTCATAAACAGTTTATCCTTTCATCTTAAGAAACCAGGCACAAGCCTAATTTGAAATGCTATTAAGCGTCACCGTTTCTGTGAAATCGTTCAAAAATGTAACTCATTTCTACCAACTACTGCGTCTACTCTGACTCCCAGACATTTCTGTTCTATGAAAGCTCATTGAGTATGCACTATTAACTTTATACACTGTAAGCATGTCCTGTGGCCGTCAGGGTTGGCTAACCCAAATAACTACAGGAGCTTAGGTCAATCTTGTAAGTGAAATGTGCCACCCAGGTGTGAAATGATAAATGGCAAATGACCCTCAGCTTCAGTATTAGAGCTACAGTAGGGATTGGCAGGGATGATGGCACAATGGAGAGCACATGAAACAGCTATATGACACCATACAGGTCCGACAATAGAAAAACAGTAAGAAAGCAGCCCAATGTTGCCAGAAATTCCATTTTTTCAAGAGGAACAAAAAATCTTGAATATTACATTAATTTTTGTGTTTTAAAAGTTATTAACAACTAAATCAAATTTAAAACCCTGTAGGGGCAAACAACATAGATTCAGCAGCGCATATCTACTAGCAAAAATCAGCTTTGGGCTAGTAATAATCCCTACTTTACCTGCTCTTGCTTTTCCTGGCAGAATGTGAGATGTTTATGGGTTTTCAGATACCTTCTTCACAATATTTATCACACTGTACATCATATTTAATTATCTGTCTTGCCACTGCTAAACTATAAGTTCCCTGAGAGAACAAACAACTTCTACCTTGTCCAACAGGCAGAGAAAAGGTGCTTGATAAATATTTGTTGACTCTCTGATTGAGTCCTTTGTTAATTCGAAAGTACCTAACATAGATTTCTGCATAGAGTGAGCATTGTAGAAGTATAGTTGGTTAATCATTCCACTTGACTAATGTCTACATTGAACATGCATGGGACAGGAACTTACATTCTCCACTGGAAATTATAACACCAACTTTCTATTGGAAAAGCAAACTGGAAACTAGGGTAATCTGAGCAAGTCCTTGGAAAATAAAGTCAAAGTTAATTTACTTTGGGTTGACTTTCCTTGGTATACCAGGAAATCTTAAGCAGTTCTGTCTCAACAAACAAAGACTTCCCATTTTCTATATAACAATCCTTCCTTTATGCAGAAATTAGATGTGTTTGTTAAACTGTCACCAAGAGTATAGGGTACTATGGGGTTTAGGCTGCTCCTTTACTAAGATAAGATATATGTAAATTAAAAGGAACAGAAGGAAATAATTAGAAGGTCTCCAAACTTTTGCACGGTATCATGAGAATTTTTTGCACTTTTACTGCTTTGCAAGGTTTTATGAAGCAAGATAGAAAAACCGCCTCTCAGTGTATTGAATGAGGGATGGAGAACTGTAGCTGAATGTTGCGTCATCTTGGGTAGCAAACCAGGACTCAGTAATCCTGGCCCCAGGGAAGCGGTGACTAGTTTGTGCAAACAAAGCTAAAGCTATGGGTAAAGAGAGAAAGGATGGGGATAAGTTTGGCTTTCTGAAAGACTTCAAGGAGTGAAACCTCACAGTTAGAGAACTGATAAAGCAGTTTAGTTTATATGTAACTACTAATTAATTTGAAAATCTTTTTTTAATATATTTTATTGATTTTTTACAGAGAGGAAGGGATAGAGACAGAGAGTCAGAAACATCGATGAGAGAGAAACATCAATCAGGTGCCTCCTGCACATCCCCAACTGGGGATGTGCCCGCAACCCAGGTACATGCCCTTGACCGGAATCGAACCTGGGACCTTTCAGTCCGCAGGCCGACACTCTATCCACTGAGCCAAACGGGTTTCGGCTGAAAATCTTTTTTGATTGATGTCCCCTATTGGTAATAATTTACAGAACGAACTAATATTTAATCTAGGACCTGACAAGAAAAGAGGTCTCTTCTGATATTTAGTCAGTAATTGATCTAAAATTTTGCATTTAGAAACCCAAGATGATGATGATGATGATTTAGAATTTATTATGTCATTTCATTTTCACAAGACCTTTATGAGATGGTATTAATCCTAGTTCACCTGTGCTCCTAACCATTTCATTCTACTCTAATTTCTCTGCATGAATGAAAGAAAAGCACTCTATAAAGAATCTGCTTGAACGGAGTTACTATCCACGTTGCCCCAACAACATCGACATAACAGTGTCAATATGTAATTCAACTTATTTTACAGAGAAATTATGTTTTCTCCATTGGAGACATTTCATTGGTGTTAATATTGAAGTTAGACCTTTAATAACAAGGACAACACGTACCTTTAAAGGAAAGCGTGTTTTCTCAATTCTGCCTTTTTACAATCCCCTTGAGCATTGTAGGAAACGCACTGTAAATGTTAGGTCTCGTTGAGTTTTCTATCGCTGTGTAATAAATTACCGCAAATGTCATAGCTTAAAGCAACAAGGCAAGCTCACAGTCCTGTAGGTCAGAAGTCCAGCACCAGACGGCTAGATTCTCTGCGCGGGGTCTCACAAAGCCAAAACCAAGGTGTCAGCAGGTCTGCACTCCTTCCTGGCAACTCGGGAGAAGAATGGCCTTCTGAGCTCTTCCTTCAGGGTGTTGGTAGCATTCAGTTTTCCTGGCGGTTGTGGAACTGAGGTCCTTGTTTCCTTAGTGACTGTGACAGGGGAGCCACTTGCAGCTTCCATAGGCTGCCCACTTTCCTTCTCTTGCGGCCCCTTCCATCTTCGGTTAGCATCAGCAAGTCAAACCCTCCGGGACGTGGAATCTCTCTGACTTCCTCTTCTTTTAAAGAACCTGTGTGGCTGGAACAGGTTCACCTGAGTAACCTTTGAGGTCAAACAGCTTGGGACTATAATTATACCTGTGAAAGCTCTTTGTAGCAGCACTTAGGTTAGTGTTTGACTAGAAACAGGGATCCTTGGGGGAGGGGAGAGTGGAGAGGAGGCATTTTTAGAATTCCACCTAACATGGGACTGTCCGTTCATTTTCTGAAGATAAACTTTTTAGCAGGAAAATGCTGCTCTGTAGAATCTGGCCACAAGGCTTTTTACCCGCATGGGCCTTCAGATTCTCCACCAGGGAAACTTCCTGTGGCAAGATCAGCAGCTACCTCACCTCACCTCTCTGACCCCTTGGGGTATTTTTCTACCTTCAAGCCATGCTCACAGCCTCAAAACGGGGCTCTGGGGAGACCAGCGGTGGGTTGTGTCTGAGAGTAAAACAAGTGGCCTGGGAAGTGGGCAATAAAGAGCAGCAGCAGTTGGGTCTCATCCCAACTCCCCATTGCCACCTTTATATTCCTCTCTATACCTGGGGACCCCTTTCTTTTCCTTGGTGCAATCTGGTGCCTCTAGTCAGAGTCTCTGCCTTCCCTTCTGATCTTCTCAGTCTACCCAATATTATTGCCCCATAAGCACCCAACTTTCTGATTAATGTACACCTGTATGAGTACATGTAGAAAGAAAGAAATCATCTTCCTATGGGTCCTCTCGCAGTCTTCCTTCTTTCAGATTCTGTGCATGTAGGTAATAACGGGACCTGTTGGAGGCTCAGAAGCAAAGTCTAATTTATACGTCAAAGACAACAAAGCTCCAGGTCCCCTGGGCTTCTGACACCATGTGGTTAGAGCAGAGAAACCTGAAGTACGCAGGAGTCCTGGGCCCCACAGAAGGAATGGGGCAATCAATGAAAGGCCTGAGAAAGCTGACACTGCACGTGGGGGGTTGCAAGTAATGAGAGGCGGAAGGAAGCAGTGATTTCCTCCCTCCCCTATCACTGCTTTGTCCGCCCATACAGGACTGGTCCTGCTCTGAGAACCGAGAACCGGGAAGGCAGATGGGAGTTTTGTTTTCAGGCAACATTAGAGCAACAACTATTATTCCCAGGCTGGTGTTCGCACATGCTTTGCCCTTAGGTTCTTATGAATTTTATATTTAAAAGACTCACCCAGATCAGGGACTGCTAAATCATGCTGACCTCATTCACTATCAAATCAACTCCCTGTCCAAAGCAGTCTCTCATAATAGGCTCTGCAGTTATGATTAAGTATGTCTTTGACCTATATGTCATTTTTATTTTTAAAATTGATACGTTTTTTTCAGATGGGATCCTAGTATTTATGTTGTAACTTAAATGGTAGTGGGAAAAAATAATAAAATAAAAAAAGGAAAGAATAAAAAAAGAGAGAGCGAGACATGATTTGGGGTATAGAACACACAAAATAATATCAGATGATATATATAGAATTATACACCTTAAATCTATATGATTTTATTAATCAATGTAACCCTGATAAAGTCAATTTTAAAGCATAAATATAAATTAATTAATTAGTTAGTTAAATGCTCCAACCACAAATATGAAAGGGATGAAAAGAGTGTAAGCTAACCCTATACAGGCTACAAGGGCAAACAAGCCTACCAGACACCAGGCAAGTTTTCTGTAGGTCCTACTTTCTAAGATTTAGTGCTCATCCAGTAAGTCTGATGCAGTAATGGTGGAGCTCCAGAATTCCTCTATCATCCCTCAGCTTCTAGAGGACCGAAAAGATGGCACAGCTTTAGACTTCCTGCAGCATCTTACCACACACACCCTAAGATCCTATTCCAGGTGTCAACTCGTCAGCAGTAGAAAGTTCAGTTGTTCTCCCTCCCTAACCAACACACACAAGAAACCAAAGGAAATAAAAACACTCAATACCCAGGCTTGGAAAATGGAAAGCAATTTGTTGTATTGGTTGTACAATAGATAATGACGGGAAGTGATTCCCACGGCTTCTTGGTTCTACTTCAGCAAGGTGAATTCATTACAGCTGGGGACTCATTTCTAATTTGGTTTATTTACACCTAAGGCTATTCATTAAAAGATAAAGATTGCCTTTATTTGTGAGAAAGTAAAAAATAGCCTCAGCACATGACAGCTAGATCTTAATGTTCCCAGGAAAATATAAACAACTTCTGCGGAACATCCACAAGCATTGGACGAGGCTGCACCGGGAGACAGTGCAATAGGACAGAGATGAAACTGCTTTCCGACTGAAATCACACAAATACCTGAACATCCCCTGGTGCTAGGACTCATGGGTGACTACTGCTTCTTGACCCATGAACAGTGACCCCACTTAAACCTCTTTACCTCCAGGTAAAAATTTAAAAAACTACGCTCTCACGTTTTTGACAGCAGCCAATCCAGAACTGGACTCCCTTCGGCCCTGCTTAAAATTACCCAAGCACAGCCCACATTCTACAAGTTGCCCCCAATTCTTTCTTACCAAAATGCCCAACAGTTCCTGATATACCACTAAAACATGGGTCATTTATTGCAGTAAATTAAATAAGCCTAATTTTGTTTGACTACAAGGAAACAGGAATTTTAGGGGTAAAATAGGACAGGTTTAGGAAATTTTAGAAACTTTAGAAATTAAGGGGACCATGGAGGAAGCACAGGGCTGCAGAGCAGAAGGTATATTTCTCTTACCAAAATGCCCAACAGTTCCTGCAATAGGACTATAACAATAGTCATTTATTGCAGTAAATTAAATAAGCCTAATTTTGTTTGACTACAAACGAGTCCCTGGTAATCTTTGGCTGATGGGCTTCTCCACAAAATTAACTATCTGAACAGCAATAGCTCCAAGTCCTACATCTGAAGGATTTAACCAGAAACTATTATGACAAAATTCCCCATTCCACACACCATTTGATAAAGGGTTTTGACACGGTATGGAAGTCTGTATTATCCAAAGATGGCCCAACAATATCTCCCATCTTACATGACCTTCTGCAACATTACCTTACCTTCCCCCATTACAAAGTCAAGTCTAGTCCCCCGCTCCTTACATCTGGACTGGCTTTACTGACTCTCTAGTCATCAATAAAATGCAATAGAAGTAACTCTGTGTGACTTTGAGTCTGTATCTAAAAAGTTCAAGCAGCTTCCACCTAATTCTCTTACAGCATTAGCTCTCTGGTCGATGGAGCCCTCCCTAGACACATCATAGAATCCAGCTGCCATGTTGCAAAAATCTCAAGCCACATGAAGTGCCAATGTTTGGTACTCTGGTTAGTAGACTCTACTGAACCCAGCCTTCAAATCCTCTCAGCCTAGGTGCCAAAATGTGTGAACACAGAAGCCTCTAAAATTATTTCAGCCCTCAGCCATGTCTCTGCTTTATGATGACTGGGGTCTCAGCCAGACATTATAAAGCAGAGAAAAATCTTGCCCACCATTCCATACACAATTTCTTGACCTATAGAATCTATGGGAATTTTTTTAGAGGTTGTTCTATGCCACTAAATCATGGATCATTTATTGATTTTGGGGTTTGGTAGGGGATAGAAGATTGACAGGCCTCTAGGAGACTAGACATTAGAGCTTAGAAGAAAGGGAGGGAAATGTTTTGAAAGCTAGAGAAAGGGGGACCTTTGTTATGAAGAGAGAGGAAATTTTACAAAACAATCACCTGCAGTAATGTGGAAATTATCTAATGAACTGATGGATCTAAGGTAATTTCAGGACAAAACATCAAAAATGTCAACTGGTTTCTCTTAGCTGTATATAAAATGCAAATAGAGAGGTGTTAAAAAGAGAATTGTTGCTTTTTTAAGAAGACTTTATAGGTACTATAAAATGAGGCAGACTTGCTAGATTCAATAATAAAACTGATTCTCAATTTGAGTTTCTCTAGAAAGCAAACATCCTCAAATTAGAAAATGGCTTCAGTGCAGATCAATCCAGTTTGGGCTGTAAGATTTTTAAGCCTCAGAAGGTGGTGTCTCAGGGAATGATTGAGCCAGATTAAGACCTTCTATGGAGCTACCTAGGACACTTGAAACTAAAGAGAAAATGAACAAATGGGACTACATCAAAATAAAAAGCTTCTGCACAGCAAAAGAAACCATCAACAAAACAACGAGAAAACCCACTGTGTGGGAAAACATATTTGCCAATGTCATATCTGATAAGGGCCTAATCTCCAAAATTTATAGGGAACTCATACAATTCAAAA
>NW_006299714.1:815660-819230 GCF_000327345.1 Myotis davidii
GAAAAATACCACATGATCTCACTCATTCATGGATAATAAAGAGCATTATAAACTTATGAACAATAATAGATACCGAGGCAGAGCTGCCTCAAACAGATTGTCAAACTGCAGCGGGAAGGCTGGGGAGGGTTGGGGGGCAGGAGGTAAGGGGGTAAGAGATCAACCAAAGGACTTGTATGCATGCATATAAGCATAACCAATGGACATAAGACACTGGGGGATAGGGGAGGCTAGGGGACTGTCTAGGGCAGGGGGGAAAAAATAGACACATATGTAATACCCTTTGTAATACTTTAAGCAATAATAATAATAAAAAAAAGACCTTCTATGGAGCTAAAGACTATGTGTGGGAAACTCTTCCTGTTAAACAATAGGGGCTTCTCAAGACAGAGAAGGACCTGACTTAGAAATTTGGGGTTATGGCTTTTTTTCCATGGAGTGAATTCCCATACAGTCATAGAATCCACATAAAATTTAAGAGATATGTATGAGTATAAGAACTATCAGCTTGAACTGAAAAATAGAGGCACAGTAGAAAACAGATTTTTAAATCCCCAAACTTCTACATAGAATAGATAACCTAAATAGACAGTCTAGATGTGTGGTCCAATATGTTGGCCACTAGCCACATGTGACTCTCTTTCTCTCCATATCTTTTTTTATTCACATGTGGCTATTTAAGCTGAAATTTAAAGTAACTTAAATAACATTTTATTTAAATGCATTAAAATTTTAGTCTTCAGTCACACTAGGCAAATTTAGAGTGCTCAAAAGCTGCATGTGGCCAATGGCTGCAGCATAAACAGAAAAGATATAGAGCATCTTCAACATAAACAGCTCAGGAGAGCTCTGGTCTAGAAGATAAAAGTTGTTCTGTGACTTAACATGGAAACTCAAATGTTTTCATGACACTAGCCAGGTAATGTAAATGAATGAAACAGACTTGGTGTAAACAAGAGAGACAGCCAGAATCATGGTAAATTGAAGATAACACGCTCCATCTCAAGACTACCATTTTATTTTTATTTTTTTTTCCATCTTGTCCGGGACATGAATCATCCCTCAACTACTCAGGAGTCTGAATTCTAAAGATGCTAAAATAAGGCTCAAGATTTAAATTTGTACAACTGTATGCATCAAAGATACGTATTAATTTTCCTGAAATATACTTTCTCATAGTTATTCAATGGCCTAACGTTTATCTTTGAAAACAACCAGCCTGCACAAAGTAAATAGTCTTCCCCACAGTGTATTAGAATATACTTCTGAGCATTGCAAATTTCAACTTTTCTTCTTTGTGGAATTATGGCTTTCTGTATACAAATGATTTTAATTCTTGAGAATAGGACCTTTTGCTGATTTTCACATGTTGACACCCCCTCATCCTGTTCTTCCCTTGTTTTGAAGGAGATATAACAAAAAGCAAACTTTCTCTTAAGTTCTAATATGTGTAATTTATTTTATTTTTATTTTATTTTTTAAAATATTTTTTACAGAATTTTATACATCATATGAGACAAATAAAATACATAAAGTAGCTGTATATGGCCAGCAGTCCCTTAGTTTTTGTTTGTTTGTTTTCTTTTGTTAGTTTGTTTGGTGGTGTTTTTTAGCAGTCCATTAGTTTTTGACCCTCAGTTTATATGAGCAGTGAAGTAATATCTTAGAGATTAGGACCATCTCTGAAATTCCCCCGAGAATTATTATAATTGATATTAAAAATTTGGAATATTGAGCTGATCTGTAGGGATACTTATTGGTCCTTGTACAGTACACTTGTCATTAAATTCTCCTACTCTGAACTGAATTTGTTAAATTGCAACTATCAAATAATTCTAAGATTGAAGAAAGAAAAAATTAGAAAATTCAACAAGAGACATTAAATTAAAAAATTTAAACTGCAAGACCAATAGGTTGAGTTAAAAGGATCTTAGAAACCTTAAAGCCAATACATTTACTTTATTCATGGAAAGATGAAAGCCAGAGAAGTTAAGTGGTTTGCTTAATATCAAACAGGTAGCTATTAGCAGAACCAATAGGGGCCTTATATCTGCAAACATCTGTGAAATGAGAGGTCGCTCATCTGACAATTGAAGACTGAGTGTTAAGTAACAGGTCGCTTGCCCATCTCCATCCCAACCCTAACATAGCAAATTGCACTGAACTGGGTTTTCAATAGAAAGTGCCTTTTTATTTAAAAAATAAATAGTACTGGTTTCAGGGCCCTTGACAGGCCACTTGTAAAATGTCTTGGGTTAGAGAGATTTCAGGACCCCTCAAATAACATCCAAAGACAAACGTGGACAAAAAGGGTCTTGAAAAGTCAATCAAACAGAGCTATGCCAGATTGTTCAAATGAGCTGTTAGAAATAAAAGACACTCAAAATAGCCCTAACGTTTGAAGTCATTCCTATAGCCTCCGGTATGCATATTGTACTTTGTGACTCAAAACCTACAAACTCACATGTTTTCCGTATGCTTTCTGAATGCAGTTACTGTGTATGGCTCCTGCAAAAAAATCTGAAATTGGCTTCACTTTCATGGTAATGATTGGTTCTCATCACCCTTCCCACTATGACACAATTCCAACCACAGAGAAACTGTGAACACAGAAAATACCTAAAACTTACAAGAAGCAAAATATATGTTACGTTTCAGTTGCAAGATATTTATTGCTCTCTTTTACCCGGATAAGCAAACTGACACACACAAAAAAAGTGTTTCTTTGGCATAGGTTTTTCAAATGTTAAGATGTTCCACAAGCTAATTAAGGCTCTGTTAGGGGCCTGACCTTCAGTGATGAGGTGCTTATTAAACTGCTTTGGTTTCAGCCTCTGACTGTGATAGAACCAGATAAAAATCTTACTTAAATGCTAATAAGAAGCCATTTTATTTGAGAGCTTTGATGTTACCTGTGCACTGTGGATTGAGAGTCTCACTTAATACATAATTAACAGGCTGGGTTTGGGTTTTTACACATGACCTCCTCCCCGCCCCCAGGAACTACAGTGAAACTTTTATTTTCTTTAATATTGTTTCTTTTTTTAAAAAAATATATTCCATTGATTTTTTTACAGAGAGGAAGGGAGAGAGATAGAGAGTTAGAAACATCGATGAGAGAGAAACATCGATCAGCCGCCTCCTGCACATCTCCCACATGGGATGTGCCCGCAACCCAGGCACACGCCCCCGACCAGAATCGAACCTGGGACCCCCCCAGTCCACAGGCCGACGCTCTATCCACTGAGCCAAACCGGTCTCGGCTAATATTGTTTCTTAACTACGTTTAAAACAGACATGATTCATTCTAAGATATCTAGTAAGGCTATTCTGTTATTGTTTTTTCTTAATTTCACAATTACACAGAGGCAAGTACAACTTGAGAATTTTAGGATTTAAGCTAACTGATCAAAAAGCTGACTTTTAATAAAAATACTATGATTGAAAAATATCAGGAGCAGATGCCCAAAATTAATAAAAAATATTGAAATTTGTGAAAGAAAAAATTGCACATTGACAACAATTTACTATTAAATCATGAAGTTGTAGGTATAATAGTTTTTTCTTTTT
>NW_006299714.1:819361-825009 GCF_000327345.1 Myotis davidii
AGTTCTTTCAGTAAGTTCTGGGTACAATCTATATCAGAACCATACAGGTTCTTATTTTTTCGGATACTTATTGAATCTCTTTCCTAGAATCTTAATAAATTTAATAAATCTTAATCTGGAATTTTAATAAATTCTATAACCGACTTACTATAAATTTTTCAAAAAGCCACTTTTATAGAGAGGCAGAGAGCACTAATTTCCTACCTCATCAAATAAAGTTAAGCTAACTTTGTAGTTAGGATTTGTCCTTGGGGTAAAAAATTTATTTTACTGTAACAATAGTCAGCCAGGAACTGGTCTATCAGATTACCTTGTGCAAAATAATTTAATATAAGTATTATTAATCAATGCAGTTCCATTAAGATCTTCAGCCACCAAATACGCTAACTTGTCCATTTCTTTAGCAATAAAAGCAAAGGCAGAAAAACAATAGCAATGGCTTTTATTCATATGTTGTCAAAACCAGACTAACAGACCTCCTAAGGGAGTTTCTAAAGATGGCTTTAGCAGAATAGACTCTACAACACAGAACTTAATTGAGTGGGTTTGGGGCAACTGTGCAAACGATTGTCCTGAATGACTATGTAAGAAAAAGACTTAGTGGAGAATGAGGACATCAGCGATAGAACAGAGTGAAGAGGGGCAATGGTTTGGCCAGCTACCTCCTTCTGGAACTCTGCAGAACTCAATTAAAATTCTACTGCAGTGGTGAATGACATGCTTTATTAATGTGCTTCCAGTAAATGTTTGCTCTTGACAATCCTAATACAATTTACTGAACGGGAAGCCTGTACATGAAAAAAAAAAATGCCCTGTTTCACAAAGGGCTGATTTGGGTTCTCAACAAATTATTATTGCTAACTCCCCTGGCCTGGAGAAACATTTTGCTATTACCTACCAAAATGGGAAATGTTTCCAAATAAATATCTATACAATTACAGTAAATGAATCATTGGGAACTGTTACATGTATCAGCATGGGTTGTTTTTTTTTTCGAAGATAGTTAACAAAATTAGCTTTACATTTATGCCCAGAAGAAATAAAATAAACAAGTTACATTAATGTTATAATGTGATTTTAATAGTCAGTAAGAACTTAGAAAATATCTGCCTCATCAACTTCAGCCCACAAATGACAAGTCATTGCTTATGGTCATTAAAAGCACATAAGTAGATCATGCAAAACTGGGTCGACTTATTAACTGAGATTAAATGATGACCATTCATTTTGTTGATTTTTATCCATAAGTTAAGTGTTGGACACCTTCGTCCTTCTCAGTCGGGTGCAGTTGTGATTGGGAAGGGACACATGGCTAAGGAGTAGCTGATCTCTATTGGCAATTCTTGATTTAACAGAACTGTGAATTATTATGATTTATCACCCTTGGAGGGCTTTAATAATAGGACAGTCTTTACATAGGAAAATTTGCTTCTCACATTACTCATTTCTTTTTCCTGGGGTGAGCGGAGAGGGGAGAAAGAAAAGCAGATATTCTATCATTATGTCATTGCCTGCCAAGCTTTCCCATTACTGAGAAAATTAGTCCAGTGAGGGCTCTGAAAGCCAGGTCCAATAGCAAGAGCCATGGACTCAAAATTCAGCTCACTGGTGCCGCTGCCTGGGTCAGGCTGCCCATTGGATTGCTCTTCCCACGTGACAAAGCATAATCAGGTTCCACTGAGCTGCCCACTGCTCATCCAACACAGTTCTAACAACAAGGCCTTATTTTCTACTTTAAAAACTCACACATGACATGTTCCATTGGACATTTAGGGCCATGGTAATTGTTCTTAATAACCCAGAGTCATGACAAGGAAAATCAACACGTGGCACAGAGCCCAGTCTGGTCACAGGGAAAGGGCAGACCACTGGTGTGCTTTGGCAATTCCTCTTACTTCCATGGGACTTGGTTTCCTCTTCCAAAAACAAATTCTTATCTTTGGAAGGAAAGGGCTTGTAAGGCATGTGTTGCTTATTGGGGAGCAATACTACAGGAACAAAATGGTTCAATGTCTAAAATGTAGAGATGCTTAAAGATATTCAGAGTTCAGTGACTCGAATCATTTCAGGATCTACATGAATGGATAGCAAATATGAAACTGTTTAACACTGATTACTTTATCATAATAATATGCTATTCTAGTAACCATCCCTATATATTTGGGGGTAAGTCAAAATTATGTTACCACTCAATCAATGCAGTTATTCTATAAGATTTAGCATTAAAAAAGCATTATTCACATTAGCCAAAAGATAGAAACAACCCAAAGGTTCACTGATGAATGTATATACATACTGTGGAATATTATTCAGCCATTAAAAGAATAAAGGATACCAAGGAATAAACTTAATTAAGGAGATAAAAGATCTGTATCTGGAAAACTACAGGACATTGAAAAAAGAGATACAGGAAGACATAAACAAATGGAAGAAGAAACTGTGTTCATGGATTGGTAGAATCAATAAAATGTCCATACTACCCAAATCATCCAAGAGATGCAAATCAAAACAACAATGATGTGCCATCTCACACATGTCAGAATGGCTATCATCAAAAAACAACAAGTGCTGGCGAGGATGAGGAGAAAAAGGAACCCTCGTGCACTGCTGGTGGGAACGCAGACTGGTGCAGCCACTGTGGAGAACAGTATGGAGTTTCCTCAAAAAATTAAAAATGGAACTCCCATTTTATCCCACTTCTAGGAATATATCCCAAAGAATCAGAAAACACCCATCAGAAAGGATATATGCACCCCTATGTTCATAGCAGCACAATTTACCATAGCTAAGATTTGGAAACAGCCTAAGTGCCCATCAGCAAATAAGTGGATTAAAAAACTGTGGGACATCTACACAATGGAATACTATACTGCTGTAAAAAAGAAGGAATTCTTACCATTTGTAACAGCATGGATGGACCTGGAGAGCATTATGCTAAGCGAAATAAGCCAGTCAGAGAAAAATAAATATCGCAAGATCTCACTCACTTGTGGAATATAATGAACATAAACTGATGAACAAAAATAGATCCAGAGACAGAGAAACACTGAACAGGCCAGCAAACCTCAGAAAGAAGGCAAGTAGGGGGAAGGTGTAAGAGATCAACCAAAGGACTTGCATGCATGCATATTAACATAACCAATGGACACAGACACTGAGGTAGTAGGGACTTGTCCTGGGGGTTTGGGAGTGACCAGGGAGGGGTCGATGGGGGAAAAAGGAGACATATGTAATACTTTAAACAATTTTTTAAAAAGCAATAAAGTACTACAAATGCTACAACAAGGGGTGGGGAGGGCTCAAAAAATCCAATATAATAAAAGCCTAATATGCTAAGTGTCTGGTCGTCCGGTCGTCCGGTCGTCCGGTCGTCCATTCAACCAAAGTGTAATATTCTAATGATACACTAAGACCGCTCAACCACTCACTATGACGTGCACTGACCACCAGGGAGCAGACAGTCGACAGGTCGAACAGTCACTATGATGTGCACTGACTACCAGGGGGCAGATGCTCTGACTGGTAGGTTAGCTTGCTGTTGGGGTCTGGCCAATTGGGACTGAGCGAGCCAGGCCGGTGCGGTCCCTCCCAGGCTGGCCAACCTCCTGCATCCCTCCCCAGCCCTGATCATGCACTGGTGGGGGTCCCATGGCCTGGCCGGCACCCTCTCGCAATCTGGAATTTCTCGGGGGATGTCAGAGAGCCAGTTTCAGCCCGATTCTGCAGGCCAGGCCAAGGGACCCCATTGGTGCACAAATTTGTGCACCGGGCCTTTAGTTCGCTAATAAAAAGCCAGCCATAAAAGGTCACATATTATATGATTCTATTCATATGAAATATCTTGAATAGGTAAATCCATGGAGATATAAAGTATATTACTGGTTTCCAGGTATCGGTAGAGGGGAGAATAGGAAGTGACTGGAAGATTATTTCTTGCTACTAAAGGAAGGCACATTAACTACTGAGAATAAATGGCTAAACTTTTGCTCCCTCAAATAGAAATTTAATAGGCACTATGGTGTTAACGGAGCAAGCACAGATTTGGATTCAAAGTACCCTGTGGTCCTAGGATCTATTTACCAACAAATGAATGACCTGAGCAACTTTCTGTAAAATAACAATAAAAGGGTGCGGTAAGCACTAAATGAGATCATTCCTACGAAAATGTTTTAAAACCAAAAAGGATTACTTATACCAATAAAATCTCTGTTTATTCATTTGCAATCAGAGTAAGTACATTTTGTCATACAATTGGATTTATGGTAGAAAGCAGAGTGAATTAATATAAAGGAGGAAAATAATAAATTAGAAGAATTTAGACTTCAACATATTTTTCTTCCATGATACAGAGCCAACTCTCTTGCAATGCTATCAAAAACAAGATTGCTTTCGGGAAGATACGGAGCCCCGGTCTCCTCATGGCTGAGTGCAATGACCCCTCAGAGGTCCTCCCATGCAGGATTCTCCCGACTCAGCATGTTACAGAACAACACGGAAAGTACCTGTCCCTCTGCTTCTGAAACACTCAATTCCAAAGGAGCCCCTCTGAAAGGCATCAGGGCAGACACCAAATCATCACGGTCTCCGGTGACTGATGGGAAAGGAGGCTACATGTCTTCACAGTTAGCAGCTCCTATCAAACACTGCTTAGAATTGAACCCTTCTCTCTTGTGAGGCCAAGATGAAACAAGAAATGTCCCCTAACTTTTAAGAAAGTAGGAAATATGTGTACACAGGCAACAGTTGCAGCCTCAGAATAAGCAGCGAACCAGGTGGAGCAATGGCCAAGAGACTGACTTCATTTATTTGATTGTGCTTTGACCTTCTGGACAGAAGACAAACTAAGTAAAAAATAGGTCTTCGGATGCCACTCTCTTATGTAACAGACTCTATGTATAAATGTTTGCCTGTATTATTTTAGAATGTAAGCTCTGAAGAGGAGAGTGGTTTGTTTACTTGCTTGCTTGGTTTTGGTTCCAGAATATAACCTCTAGCTTTTTTTCCCCCATGTACATATGGGCTTGTACAATATATCTCATTTATATATAGTTAGCTTTTCAAAAACAAGGATTATTTTATACTTTTTCTTTTTCACAAATGATGTATGGGAGAGGTCTCCGGGTGGAACTAAAGTATTGGATTCTGTCAATCAGCATCCTAATAATCAACAACAGAGCAGCTGCCGTTTGCCCTTCCGGGCCCTCTGCTCATGCATGACAGGCCTCATGCCATTTAAGCCCTACATCCCCTCATAATTCCCATTGCATCAATATATTATCGTACTCCCGGTCTCTCTCTCTCTCTCTCTCTCTCTCTAACACACACACACACACTTGTAACCTGCTGACCATCTACGGACAGTATCTAAATACTTAATTAATGAGTTCATCCTCCACCGCAAAAGAAAATATAAGATATTTTGAAAATATGATGAATTTGGATAAAACTTTTTAAGACTTTGGACTATTTTCCCAAATGCCAAAGCCTCTGCCCAGACACCCCTCAGCTGTGCACACAAGCGCCAACAGGGAGTATGAGCCCCCAGATGTTTCTTCCACCCCACCCAACTCTGACCCCCAAAACTCGGGTGATTCAACATTTCAAGCAGCAGACATTTGAGTGTTTCTCAGGAAATCCAGACTCTTTCC
>NW_006299714.1:825133-843400 GCF_000327345.1 Myotis davidii
TTTATTTTGTAGCTATAGTTTACCTGCTAACATTTTTAAATGAAATGTCATCGTCTCAGTCCAGGCTCCATAAAGGCCTCAGCCTGAAATGACTGCGAAATTTGGGGGCCGTAGAGAGAGAGAGAGAGAGAGGTCAAGCAAAGCAAAACTTTGCATAATCCCAGAGCGCCATCTAGAGACTAGAAGTTGAAATGATCTTTTCTTCATTTAAAAGCCATGCAAGCCGCCGAGCACACTTGTTCATTCCCTTCAGAGTGGTCAAGTCAGCTGGTCACAACATCCACACACATGGCCCACTAAGGGGAATGGGAAACCTTGGGAAGCTTGATATAGAAGGAAATAATTCAACTGCATATGAAAAGGACCCCACTTGATACTGTGTAGAAAACAACCATAGCAGTACAAGCAGGGAAAGCAGTTGAGAAGATACTGGAACAATTCAAGCAAAAGCCAATTACAGGCTACAATAGAGTAGAGGTGATGATATATTTTGGAGAAGAGCTGACAGGAATTTCTGAAGGGCTTGTGTGAAATGTGTGTGTGTGTGTGTGTGTGTGTGTGTGTGTGTGTGTGTGTGAGAGAGAGAGAGAGAGAGAGAGAGAGAGAGAGAGAGAGAGAGAGAGAGAGAGAGAGAGAGAATCAAAAACAACCCCAATGTTTTAACCTGAACAAGTAAAAGAATTGTGTTGTCATTTACTAAGTTGGCACAGACTGAATGAATCTCAGTCTAAAGTAATCCTGTAAGTACAGAAATACAATATAAAGGGTAAGACATGTGAGACTGTGCAGATGTGTCCATGGCAACCCATCAGTACCATCAAATATGCTCAGAGCTTAGAATATTTTTCTACAGCAACGGTACAGTTGCTGTGGACAATGACAAGCCATTTTACAGAGACTTGCCCAGCAAAATCAGCCCAGACCACAGTGCCATAAGTTAGCCCCAGTTTGCAAGAGATTGCAAGAGATTAAAAGAAAACAAACACACAAATACCAGGAATCGAACTGCTAATAGACTCTGCATGAACTGCGGCCAGCACCATCCATGAAGCTGGTTGAGCGCCTCGTGGATAAATGGGTCCGTTTTTGTCAGATTCTTATCAAGAATACATTTAACAACCCTAAGTGCTCCAGATAATTTCAGGGCAATTAGGTGATTCCCTCCTCTCCATGTGACCTATGATTATGGTCTCCTGAAGCAGAGGCAGCACTAGAAATAACAACACAGATAAAAAGATGCCCTCCCTCTAAGGCAGTGGTTCTCAACCTTGGCTGCACATTAGAATCACCTGGGAATCTTTTTAAAATCCTGATTTCTGGGCCTCATCCTCCGGAAATTCTGTTTCTTTGTTATGGGGTGGGGCCACAGCATTAGTAACAAAGAAACAGAATTTCCAGAGGATGAGGCCCAGAAATCAGAATTTTTAAAAGGTTCCCAGGTGATTCTAATGTGCAGCCAAGGTTGAGAACCACTGCCTTAGATGAAGCCAGATGATGAAGGCCTAGGAAGCAAGGATAAATGATTTGTACTTGATCTAGGGAAGTGAAGAGCTAATGAGGCTTTCTGAGCAAACAAGAGACTTGATGAAGGTAGCATTTTAGAAAGAGCAGGTGAGAAGAAGATAGGGGGTGAACTAAAGTGAAGTCTGGGCAAAGAGTCCAAATTATGACCTGTTTCCAGAGGACAAAGATGGTGACCGAAAGGAAAGGTAAAATCAAAGGAGGAATTCAAAGAAAGAAATTTAATGTATTGGGGCTCTGATTTGTTTTCCTGAAACATTTTCACCTGCTCTATCACTTATAGCTGGGTTACCTTGAGGAAGCTAATTAGCCTCTTCAGCCCTCAGTTTCTTAAATTGTAAATTGAGGATGCTGAGAGTACTTACTGCACAGGTACTATTATTATTATTACTGGTGGCCCTGGTGCACAAAATCTGTGCACATTACAAGGGAATTAATTAGAGGAAATATTTTCATATTGCTATTTGCCCTTTCTCTATAATAGAAATGTCAGAGGTGAAAGAAAATTAGTAAAATGTATATGAAAATCTACCTCCTTTCAGAGTCTGGGGCGCACCGTGGGACACAGAGTCAAGTCCCCGCCCACCTGCACGCACCTCGAAATCACACAAGACCCAGACCTGGCCGGCCCCGGCCCTATCTATCCCTGCAGAGTGGAGGGTGCAGCCTCAGGTCCCCTGGTCCCAGCACCGGGGCAAGGGGCTTGGCCTCAGGTCCCCCTGGGACCAGCGCAAGGGCGTGAGGGCGTGAGGGCATGAGGGTGTGATGACCATTTGCATATTAGCTCTTTATGTTATAGGATTATTAGTGTGTTAAGTGAGGTAATATATTGACAGAGAGGACACAACGCAGAATGCCTGCCACCTAGCAAGTGCTCAATAAAGTACAGCTAATATTATTATTAGTCAAAATACATATGAAATAAACCTAGTTTTGCCCTTTTGGATAATATTCAGCCTTTATTATTCATCACCTTTTTAAGAGTTCTAGATGTAGTTAAAGAAAGATATTTCTTTGTATCAAACCTTTCCAGAATACATATAAGAAATTGTAAAAGTGGTTATCTGGTGCAGTGGGTGGAGGAGAGAAAGGGGAATGAGAAGGAAAAATAGCTTTTACTCTACATTTTTTAGTATTGGTGGAATATTTTGTACCATGTGCATTAGTTTCTACTCAAGAAAATAATAATTAGAAAGGAATAATCTGTGGCCACACAAGACATGAATTAATATGCTAGCTAGAGGCTTACATAGGGTGAAAATAATAACCATAAAAGTAACAATGGGTACCAAACTCTTAAGGGTTTGGTGTTGTTTTAAGCTCTTTTGCATAACCTCACTTGATCTGTCCCCACAACACCATATGAAGTTAATATGATCAGAGTCCTCAAGTACAGATTATGTATGATTAACATCCCCAAGTTAGAGATAAGGCACAACAAGGTTTAATAACTCACTGGAAGCTACCAAGCTAATTAGAAGAACAACCATGACTAAAACCCAGAAAGCCTGGCTCCATAGATGCTCAGATCCACATATATATCATTTGAAGAGGTTTTTTTTTAAGTATCTGTATGTACTAAGGAGATGTGATGACCAAATACATTGTGGGACGTGGGATTCAATCCTGGAACAGAAAAAGAACAGTCAGAGAAAACTGCAGAAACCCAAATAAAGCCTATATTTACTATTGTATGTGGATTCCTTGGGTTTTGACAAGGTTGGAGCATGGTTCATATATGATGTTCACATTAGGAGCAGCTAAGCGAAGGGTCATTCTCTCTACTATCTGTGCAACTTTTCTCTAGATTTAAAAGTATCTTAAACCCTTTTTTTAAAAAATGTCTTCCTCTGATCACAGCTGCCAAGCATGAGTGCAGTTTCAGAAAGATGCTTCTCTGAGGGGGAATGCTCACTCGTTTTCAAATTCTGGTCTCTTCCCAGCCTGGATGAGCCCAACTCTGTGGCCAGTGACTGCCCACATTGGAACAACCTGCCAATATCCTGATATATTAAAGGAATCAACAGATTGAAACCATTTTGCAAAAGAATAAAAATCTAATTAATTTATTTTTACCTTTAATATGTTTTTTTATTTATTTTATTGATTTCAGAAACAGAAAGGAATCGAGAGGGAGCTAGAAACATCAATGAGAGAGAAACATCAATCGGCTGCCTCCTGCATGCCCCCTACTGGAGAGCTAGCCCACAACCCGGGCATGTGCCCTGACCGGGAATCAAATCAGCGACCCTCTTGGTGCATGGGATGATGCTCAGTCTACTGAGCTGCACCAGCCAAGCAAAATCTAATTAATTTAAAAATAATACTAAATATTTCTAATGCCAGAATATGCTGAAACTGTTGATCCTCCTCTGTCCAAATTAAATGTCAAAATCCAAAGACAGTAAACAGTATTTTCCCGGTTCTTCCAAGATGTTGCAATTCCTGTTTAAATGTGTCTGTTCTGCACCTGCCAACTGAATTATTGAATATATGAGGGTGAAGCTAAGCCAGAGCTACTGATCAGTGAAATTGGGTGCAACTAGGTGGAAGAGCTAGACCGCTGAGAGCTCCAGCAAAAGGCAACATCACTCAAAGTGCGGAGGATCCTGCTGAGAAGACATGACATTACTTGGATGCCTGGATGCATGAGGCTCGGGGGAGAGGTTCTTTTAGGAGCCCCGGGAAACTTCTTTATGACACTGGGTCCATTGCTCTCCAGTGAAATAAAACTAGAGTTTGGAAGAAGAGGGGCCTAACTATAGAACTGGACACTGTTTGTCAAGATGTTGCTCTAACGAAACCCACTTTCTAAGAAATAAAACCTTGAAATATTTTTTATTTGCCTTTAGAGAACTATCTACTTTCACAGTATCGTATTTAACCAACATCATAAGCAGACACTGAAATCAAAGCAAATATTGAACTGTGAGGGTAACCCGAAGGTGGCAAATTACTCCATAACATGCAGCTGGGGCTGATGAAGCATTGAACGCATGGGATTTAGCCTTCAATGCCTACAGCCTGGGATGCACTCTAGAGATTATACCCACCGCCCCGGGAGAAAATGCTGACCCACTTACTACTCATTTTGCTTTTAAATCAAGACAGTTAAAGGCATACGTATGATTCAACATCTCAGGATATCTGTATTGTTTTTCATTGTTTTCCGTTGCTGGTACTTTCATTTGTAATTATAAATTACTGTTAACAATGGATATGCTATACTTGAAATTTGCTAAGAGAATAGGTCGTGAAAGTTCTCACCACCAAAAAAAAGGGGGGGGGGAAGGGTATGTATGTGTTAGTTAACCTTATTGTGGTAATCATGTCATTATATATGAAATCATTAAATTGTATCCATTATAGTTTACACAATGTTATTTGTCAATTATATCTCAATAAAGCTGGAAAAAATTTTAATAAGTAAATAAGTCATAAATTACTATTACTTTTATATCATTCTAACCAATTTAGTTTGCAGTGAGTTATTTGGTTAACCCTGTGGTACATAGTAAATAATGTTTTGGGCCTATAATTTTCCAGCATCTAGCCTTTGGTGAATTATGCATTATGAGAAAGAAGTATATAAATTATCATATATCTGTTGCTAAAGTACACGTATCCTATATAATAAAAGCATAATATGCAAATCAACCAAATGGCAGAATGACAGGGCGGGGGGGAGGGGGGGACAGGGCCAGCGAGCAGGTGGTGCCGAGCCAGCCAAGGCACATAACAGCGGGCAGAAGGAGAGGACGGTGATGGGGGTGGGGCAGCGGTGACCAATGTCGGTGGGAGGGAGGAGGGCAATGGTAGCGGCAGGGTGATGGGGGCGGCGTGTCCCCTGATCGGCCCACCCAGTCGCCCCCACAGAGGGAGGCCAGACTCCCTCAGTAGGACATCCCCTGAGGGCTCCCAGACTGTGAGAGGGCACAGGGCGGGCTGAGGGACACACACACACACACACACACCAGTGCATGAATTTTTGTGCACTGGACCTCTAGTGTATGTATAATCTCCCAAAATGTACTTGTTCCATGGCATATCAATATCATCTTCTTCAAAAAGTGGGACTGGGACGAGGGAGTGATAGGGAGAGCGGGGGAAGGGAAGTCCAGGGTCTATTGCTCCTCAACTACTTGACATCCATTTTTGAAAGGGACGATCTTGAACCCCTGGACATCAAACTACCAATTACACCACTCTGTATGAGGGCAAAGACCATTCACTCTGTCAAGAAATCCTTGCTTTTTAAAGGAAAGAAATAGATTTATTTTTAAATATATTGTTATTGATTTCAGAGAGGAAGGAGGAAGGAGAGAGAGATAGAAACATCAATGATAAGAGATAATCATTGATCGGCTGCCTCTTGCACGCCCCACAGAAGAGATCGAGCCCGCAACCCAGGTGTGTACTCTGACTGGGAATGGAACCATGACCTCCTGGTTCATAGGTCAATGCTGAACCACTGAGCCACACTGGCCGGGTGATTTTGATAGAATACCACAGGACACCCATTACCCAAAGAAAAATCATTGATATTTCCAGTTTTCTCTCTAAACTTTGTCTGCTCAAACTAAATGAAAAATATGCTTCTGAAAAACTCCTAAGCCAATAGAAAACATGGCCCTGACTCCACCAAAAATATTTGGAATTATTCTTTTCTACACTAACAATTTATAATGTGAAAATGGAAGGAATTTTAGGCATTATCTATTATGACACTGCTTCATTTATCAGTGGGAAAACAGAGGCTTTGGACATTGCCCCGAATATAGTGCTATTTATTTCCAAGCCAATGAGTCCTACTTAACTACAACCAACAACATGCAAGTAATTGTGCCTTGCCAAAGTCACAATTAATAATCAAAGAGAAACATACAACATTTAGCACGTCAACTTGAATATCTTGGTTGTTATCTCCACAAAATAAGTCTATTACATGAGAGCTGGGGTTAAAGAACTTTGTCAACAAGTCCTTAGCTTTGTAATTCAAATAAATGCTATCAAATAGGAAGTTTTCAGCATAATTTTCCACTTGCATTCCCACCATTAGGTTAAAATTACCAACTGCACCTGCTGTCCCATTTGCTGCTGGCACTTCTTTTAAATAGGATTTCTCCCCTTCACTTATTCCTCACGATTTATTTTAATGGGCCAGGAAGTAAAAAGTACAACACGCCTGGCCAGTGTGGTTTAGTGATTGAGCATCAGCCCATGAACCAGCAGGTCTTAGTTCGATTCCCAGCCAGGGCACATGCCTGGGTTTGGGGCTCAATCTCCATTAGGGGGTATACAGGAGGTGGCCAATAGATGATTCTCTCTCTAGTCCAGTGGTTCTCAACCTTCTGGCCCTTTAAATACAGTTCCTCATGTTGTGACCCAACCATAAAATTATTTTCGTTGCTACTTCATAACTGTAATGTTGCTACTGTTATGAATCGTAATGTAAATATCTGATATGCAGGATGGTCTTAGGTGACCCCTGTGAAAGGGTCGTTCGACCGCCAAAGGGGTCGCGACCCACAGGTTGAGAACCACTGCTCTAGTTTATCTCTCCCCCTCTCCCTCCCTTTCTCTCTAAAATCAATGAAAACTTTTTTTTTAAAGTTACAGCACAATAACCCAGAAATTCACATTTAAAAATCAAATGTTTAGGGGGCGGGGTTCAATATCTTTCCCTGAGGAAATTTAATAAGTTAGGATTTATAAGTTTCTTATGTGTTCCAGGCCATGGCATTTAATTCAAGCAACTTTTGACCATCTGCTTTCTACACAGACTCTCTTGACCACCAAGTCAACACTGGAGCCCAACTTGACTTATGACAGGGCCATAGCCTCTCAATTCATCCTCTTCTCTATGACCCACACCCTTTGAGGAGCTGCTTTTCATTGTAAAGCCTGTGCTCTGGAGACCCTCAGTATGTGTTCCACCTCCTTGCATTACATACGGCCTTAGAAATGCCGAGTGACATGAGCAGAGCCAACATGGAAGCTGATATCTCACAGTCAGGCATTTCTTTGTTTGAATCTCGCGTTTGCTAATGACTTTCCATGTAACTCCTCTCATTATCCGTTTCTTCATCTATAAAATGGGAGTAAAATTAGCTGCTTTACAATATTACGGTGAGGATTGGAAATGATTGGAAGTTTTTCCTTATACGTGTTAATTATATAGTAGACAGATACTCAATAGATGGTGGTTAATAGCAGTGATTTCAATGTTGGTGAGCTAGAGAAACACAGAGTGGTCAGGGGCTCTTGGGATGCCTCCTTCCAAATATATTTTCACTGGAAGCTACCAAGGTGGAAAAGCTGGTAGTTCCTAGCACTTCCATCCACCACTTTGCTTCAACTTATTTATTATACCTGGTAGTGATGAACACAGTGGACTCTGCTCTGTGGCTGGAATGGCCCCCCTTCCAATTCCACAAATGAACTCTGTTTGAACCAAGTGAAACAAAGCCAAAGACTGCAGATCCTGCTGTAAATAAATCAGTGACAACAACCTGGACCACGCCATGACCCCGTTTCTGCCGTCAGCACTTAGCAAATTGCCCCTGTAACACATGCTCAGAAATCTTTCTTAGTGACAGAGGAGCGCCACGCCACTTTGGCAGAAGGACCCAGGGCTTTTGGAGTGCCCATCCTGACTCTGCCGCTTAGGAACTCACCTTAGTCCAGCGTTACCAGCGTGTTTTATGCCAGCCTACCATACCGGGCTGTAATTTAACCAAGTTATTTGGATATCAGTACTCCTTTAGTGCCCTGTTACTTATCTTCTCTTACCTGCCATGTCTTCAACTATAAAATGGAGATGCTTGCCAATCAGGCTTGCTGTAAGGGTTAAATGAGATTATATAGAGTAATCAATATGGCATTTTCTTTATACTGATAAATTATCACTTCATGATCTTTATTCACTGTTACAACTTTATTTTCTCTCATGTTTTGGAACATTCACTGTGCTCTTCTCTCTTGTGTTATTTTCATTAAAAGGGTGAGTACAGCACCTCACAAGTCTGTGAGGCAGAACCACTGCTATTGCAGCTTTCCTGAGCAGTTTCAGCATCACAGCCAAGAAAAAATGCCAACCCACTGCCTGGCTCTCCCAATCCTTTAGTTTCCATTAGGTCCGTCCAAAATCCACCAGTAAGTCTACTTAACTGACAACTTCAACATGGAATTAAGCATACGTTTTGATTAATGTACCTCCGTGGTCTACTAAGGCTATCCTCTCTCCTTGTATTCATTTCACACTAAATACTAAGAATAGGTATTTCCCAAAGTTTTTTTCCAGGCTCAAAGTGACCCCTTAAAAATGACTAGATTTTACCATTGTCAAGATTTGAGATGAACTGAGTGAGTTGAATTTGTATTTGTTCATTGATCAATGATAATATTAATAATGGACATTTATGAAGTACTTACTATGTGCTAGGCTTTACTTATATTTATGTTTGTGTATTAAATCCTTACAGCAATGCTAAGTAGTAGGTACTACTCTTATCTCCATTTTACTGATGACAGAACTAAAGATTAAGCAACTCACCCAAGATCACACAGCAGGCATTTAAACCTTGCCCTCTAGTACACCCTACCGCCTTTCAAAGATCACAGGAAAAATAAAAACACATAAAAATGATTCATCGAAGCTGTTCCTATATGACTCTGAAAAAAATAACCGTTAAACAGTAGTACAGTGCCACTGACTCTTCCTCACCACAGGCAAGAACTACTTACTGAGCCCATTCACTCGGCCAGGTGCTGGTTGTTTACCATTATTTCTGGTTAATTTTGCAATAAAAACCTGGCCCTGATCATTGAGTAGACCGAGTGCTGTGCAGGGCTACACAATGAAACACCTGTGTTAGTGCATGCTTCCCTGAGTCCCCTAGTACTTAGTGTCACAGAATTTTGCCTTTGCTAAAATACACTGAGACACCACCCCATTCCCACCCCTGCCCCCCACCAATCGGCCCAGCATTCCAGAGGTTACATAATTATTGGAATAGTGTTGCTACAAAACTTAATTAACAGAAAATTATATCTAATGCACAGTAATTCATTATAATTCAGGCAGTCTGTAATGGGAACATTATGATGAACTCTGGAGAGTCATTCCTTCCTAAAGTTAACCCCTTTCATGTAAAAAGAAAATTAGATTGCCTGAATATAGTCTCTTCCTCGAGCATTTTCTCCATCTTTGAAAATCTCCATTCTTTGAAGGACTGTACTGGGCTTACAATGGCTTAAGGTCGGACGTCTCCTCAACCCTTGGGCTGCAACCTCTCTGAAGTGGCCACATGGCTTCCCATTGAGTCTTCCATTTATTTATTCAGTCAATAGTTATTGCTGGTGCTGATGCTGGTGGTCTCTGCCCTTGAAGAGCTTACAGTCTGCTGGGAGATATAGATTTTAGACAATATAAGTACACACTATGGTCATTGCTTTCAGTAATTCCAGGAGCCACAAAAAATTTTATCATTGTTACTGTCACATTTCTTAACTCCAGAGAGTATTTTAAACTCCTCTACCCTCCCCCATGCCCTATATTTTTTCCCCTAGAACTGCTGCAAATCTTCCATTTGCCCTCAGACGCACTCTCCACCCTTCCATATGATGTTGTGTCTCAGGATGTATACAGAGTATATGACCTTGGCTTCCTGTTGAGTGCAGTTAAAGAGAGCACAGACCAGAGGTTTTAAAAAAGAAAAAAGGGAGAGTAAGGTTGAGGTATTTTCAACAACCCTCTCCCTCAGCATCATTGTGGGGGTAGCTGCAACCCTCAAATAAAGACCACAGCTTCTACCAGGCAACCCTCTCCATACAGCTCTCTCCTAAACCCCCCAAATCCTCTCTCCTCCCACTCCAGATTATGGTAATACAGTTGTGCCCCTGGTATTGTGTTACCCCTTAGAGTTTTAGCAAAATCTCTCCACACCTCTGTAACTAGTTCTTTATTAACCTCTCCTCAAATCACCCATTTTGTTTTTTTCTTCTTTTTTTTTTTAAATCACACATTTTGAATGGGCCACCTATTTCTTGCAAGGACCCTGACTGATACAGCTGCTTTGAATTTCTCCTTCACTCTGGCTTATGTACAGAAGTATATTTGAGATTTCATGAAGTTTTTTGCCCAATCAGTTAACTTTCTTTGAGTGCTCACAATATGCTTCTCTGTTCAACATGCAGACAGGACTTCGCCCTGAAGGAACCTGGGCTAATGCTACAAATAGCTGCATAAATACGGTGACCCCAAACTTTATTCTCTAAACTGCAGCAATTTTAAAAAGAAAAGAGTTGCTTTATAGTCTAAAATGTGACCGTCCCAAGTTCATTGTACACATAAACAGGTCATTGCACTGTATTGTAAAGAAATGTGAACGGGCTGTCATAGGTGAGCAAAGCAGACCACAAACCCAGACTCAAAGAGGAGTCAAGAGAATGCTTCTTTTTTTATATATATTTTATTGATTTTTTACAGAGAGGAAGGGAGAGAGATAGAGAGTTAGAAACATCGATGAGAGAGAAACATCGACCAGCTGCCTCCTGCACATCCCCCACTGGGGAAGTGCCCGCAACCCAGGTACATGCCCTTGACCGGAATCGAACCTGGGACCCTTCAGTCCGCAGGCCGACGCTCTATCCACTGAGCCAAACCGGTTTCGGCCAAGAGAACGCTTCTTGAAAGAGTCTTGAATCTGCTCCTTGAAGACCCCACCTGACTATAGTATCCCTGGGTCACATCATCTCTTTTGCTAAAGACTCACCTTGGCCACAGCTGACAGCTTGAGAAATCAGGGCTAAGTACATCTTTATTTCAACAAGAAAAGATTCACTCTCTGACCTCAGAAATAAGATGTTTTTTTAAGTATATATACAGTGTCCCCCCAAAATGTATACACAATTTAACAGACTGCTCAGCTGCCCAAAGGAAGGAAGAGTGACACCAATAGGTAATAACTGGTGGGGGAAAGAGGTGAGGCCTCTATTAACATGTATAACATTTTTCCACCCAAGATTTGTTGAGTGTGATCTATATGCTCAAGAACTGGAAATACAGAGATGAACATAACAAAGTGCTTACCCTCTGGAAGTTCAGAGCCTATTAGAAAATGTAGAACCAAACAAATAATTTACTTAATGTGATAGTGCTTTTGGAAAAACGGACTTACAGAAGAACGGAAAACGGGATTAAAAAAATATTATTCGTGGATACATGGACATTAAATCTGTTCAAGGATCAGGACTGTTATATGCAATTATTGGTGTGGCAATGATTGAGGTTTTCGGATTTGCAAGACTCTGTCATGAGCAGTGTCACCAGCAGTTCTCAAGCCTGGTGATTTACAGTCTTGTTGGCCCGAAATAAGCCACTGTCCTTGCTTGTCTGCTGAGACACGAGAATTCTACTTCAATAATCACTTTAGGATGTATAATCAACACCCCAATATCTTCTATTAACAGTTCACTTACAAAAGAATAGAGCTGAGAAGGCAACCTGCAGATGTCTGGCTGAGTTATTAACAATAAAACTACTGTGGATATAGCTCCCAGGCCGTTCCTCAATCTATTGGGTGGGGAAGTATCTTAACTCTCAGCTAGATCCACTTCTCTTAGGAGTTCATTTTTCAACTTCCTATGAAAGGAAAAGTGGTTAATATATGGTCTTTTCCCTTTCTCTCAAGAAAATCATTGGGGATTACTATTTTTATGACATGTTTGGAAGCTTTCAACGCACTCTGTGCTGTAGCAATTTGACATGAAACCTCAGAAGTGCACAAATGGACATTTGGCTATATTTTCAGGAGGAGAACGTCTATTACCCAGGAAATCTTTAGGATTAAATGCCGTACAGTCACCAATTTATATTCATAGGTAGAATCTGCTCTCAGTCATAAAAGGACAGTGGCAGCTTATCACCCACATAATCCCACCGGATCAGTAAACCAGCCAGGAACTCCAGTCTAAGAAGCTTCTGCCCTTCAAACCGAAATGTCTGGACGTAAACCCTGAGGAGACAGTACCTTAGATTTAGAGCTTTGGTTTGGTTTAACCTTAATTCTTTTTATAAAAGAAAATCCATCTGTTCTTCTGATGAACTTCAATAGCTATCTGGCTAACTAAGAAATCTGACTGACAGTTATAGAACCACCCGTGTGAGAGCAGCCGTGGAGGAACTGACACAGTGCAGCACTATAATCTTTGCTGACAAATGAATCCTGGAAAGGGGTGCTCTTGTCCTTGAGAAGTTACAATTAATCTGCGAGCCTCAGGGGTGGAGGAGCTGAGAGGTATTTGCGACTATTGCAAAAGAGACAGAAAATAATTACCCCCTTCTGGCTCATTCTGTGGATTTTTACTAAAAAAAAAAAAAAATGATATTCTGAATCCTGATAGGCTTATCTTATGGGGATAAGTTAAAACTTCCTGATAATATTATGAAAATCAATTATTGAGTTGTCATAAGTTTGAAATAAATAGATCAGCCTAAACTTATTGTTCTGTCTTCTGAGTTGGTCCCTCACACTCTTCATCAGCCAAAAACTTCAAGGGAATATATGGGTTTTATTCACACATATAGGCAGACTTTTAAATATAGGGACACAGGAAGAATCAAAGTTATAGAAAAAGTGGTCCATGGTCATCAAACCATTAAGACATCTGCTTGTTATTCAAAGAATCATATGTAGCTGGAAACATTCTCTGGAAATCGGCTCCAGGATAATGGAAGGACCAAATACAAAAGCTTTGGAAGAAAAGTAAAAGTTACAGTTTTGGGGGTTTTTTGGTCAAAATCCTGGTGGAATCAATTCAGCACAAATTTTTGATAACAAAAACTCTAGGCAAAGTATAAAAATAAGGGGAACTCCTTTACATGGCAAAGGGATGTACTACAACACACGAAATAATATGGTAGAGGCATCCTTTTTGAAGTCAGTAAGAAGACAGGAGGCCTGGTCCTCATGTTTGAACAAATTTGAATGGAAGGTTCTAGGTTGTACAGAAAGAAGAAAGGGGAAAAGAAAGAGAAAAGTGGGAGGAGAAAATAAAGGAAGAGAGGGAAAAAGTGGGTAAGAGAAGGAAGGAAAGAGTAAGATTTGGGGGAAAAGAGCAGCAGCATTTTTTGCAAATAGTGTAATTTCCTACACAGGAAATTTAGCAAACTCTGCAGACCAAAAATTAGAAACAAAAAGGAACTTCAGATGTTTTCTGAGCATAAAATTAATACTTTTTAAAAGAATTACTTTCCTATAAATAAATCACAAGTAGGAAATGTGATTTTTTTATAGATAACTACTTAAGTGATTTAAAGTAATCTATAAGATACTTAGAAATAAATCTTCCAAAAGATGTGCCAGAATTTTATCGAGAAAAAACAAAACTCTATGGAAGGACTTAAAATTTAAGAATTTATGGATGGCATGACCCAAAATCTTAGAAATGTCATGTAGTATCAAATTAATGTATAAATTATATGTAATTCCAGTCAAAATCTAACAAACGGGCTTTTTTTCATGCAAATTTACAAGCTGCTTCTAAAATTTATATAGGGGGCAAAAAGACAATTTAAGGAAAAAGGACAATATAGGTGACTCACCATAATTATATATAAAGACATTACGCAAGGATAGTAATTTTAAAAGTATAATATTTGCCAGGAATAAACCATTAGAGCAATGGATCAAAATAGAGAGCTCAGAAACAAATTCTTGCTTAATGGACACAAGATTGCATAATGTAACAGAGATGACATCACAAATCAAGGGAGCGGGTGGGTTATTCAATAAATGATGCTGAAACTGTTAATCTGATAGATATTAATGGTGCTCAACAATGTTGGATTTTTCTCTCCTTTCCGACAGACTGAAGTGCACCCTTCCGTACCACCTAGTCAAGCCAGGTGACAGGTATGGCCATGGCCTGTGCACAGAGTGACATGAGCTCCTAGGACTGCAGGAGTGAGGTCCCCTCTGCAGTCTGTTCTCCTGCAGCTAAGAGAGGAGGCTGTGTATTCTGGAAGAAACTGGCAAAGCCACTTCCACCTTGGTGTTTGAGAGAACCAATTCTCCTCACCCCACCCCTGACCGGTCACCAATGTTGGACACTATACTCAAGAAACAAATCTTTGTTAAGCCATTGAGATTTACAGCATAATTTGTTACTGCAATTTAACTAGCTTATCCCGATAATGCAATTATCTTATAGAAAGAAAATAAAACTAGATCCCTATCTCAGGTCCCAAGTGGATTTTAATTTAACTTAGACTTAGTATGTAAAAGAAAAACTTGAAAAAAAATTAGGAAATATGCAAGGATACCCTTTTGACCTTAAACAAAATACAATGAAACTAAAACCATAAGGAAAAAGATTGCTAAATGGAGTACATTAAAATTTTAAAACTTCTCTACAACAAAAAATACTATAAACAAAGTAAAAAAAACAAACTACAGTTTAAAGAAGATATTTGCAACCCATACAACTAAAAAAGATTAATATCCATTGTATGTAGAGATCTATAAAACAATAATGTATCACACCCTAAATAAAAATAATAAATAAGTATTTATATTCTAATAAATATCATAAAGTATATAAACCATATGCTATATATTATGTATTCTAATAAAGTAAATATAGTAATATTGGACTATAATATTCTAATAAAGTAAATATAATAATAAAGTCGATGCCCATGCTTGTGATTAGGGAAACCACTTAGAAGATGTGACTTGTGGCTTTCCCAGTAATTTCCTCTGCTCCTTAGAGTTGCTCAATGCTGGAGCTCTCCAGAACAGCCTTTTATTTTTGTTTTTTTTAATTAAGTCATGTTTTGTTTCTCTTAGGAATTTTTTTTTTCTTCTAATGAGGTTATAAACTCTCTAGGCAAGATTTGAAATCTGCAAAGCATGCGCCTATTCTGCCTGCAGGTATTTTTGGCTTGCCTGGCATGATGCTTTTTCAGCTTTAATTTAAATGTCTCTGAGTGAATCAGTGAAGCTCCTCCATTCACAATAGGCCCCACCATTCTCTATTGTATGATTTTCATTCAACTCACATATTTGTTACCTGCCTGAGCTCTATGGGCATTCAAAGTATGCCTTCTGTCTATGAGCAGGGATTAGCCTTTCTTTTTCTAAATGATAAAGCCATTAATGGCCAGGCACTGTGCTATTTGCTGTAGCAGCACAAATAAAAGACAGTTGCTGCCTTTGTTGGAGTTCAAAGCCTCTTAGAGACACACTTATAAATAAATAAGTTAGAACCCTAGTGAGTGCAATAAATAAATTAGAACCCTAGTGGGTGCAATTAGAGTTACATACAAGTAGTAGCTCTAATTGTACAAAGCCAAAGTAGAGGGGTGGGAGGTGGAGGTGGGGGGTAGAAGCTTCTTAGAGGAGGTGATATCTGCTACATTTTGAAAAATAAATTCCTAGGCAATCAAAAGGGAAATGTAGCCCAATGTGGCTCAGTAGGTTGGAGCTTCGTACTGTGCAGCAAAGGGTTGTGGGTTTGATTCCTGGTCAGGTACACACCCAGGTTGTGGTTCAATACCCGGTAGGGGTGTGTTTGGGAGGCAACTGATCAATGTTTATCACATTGAATTGCTCTCTCACTCTCTCAAAACATATCCTAGGGTAAAGATGGACATTCCTGGCGGAGGAAACCTCACACCTAAAATCACAGAAGCAAGAAACAGGTGATCCAACTTGGGGAGCAAGTCAAATGTGAGAGGGTGATGGGAGATGAGGCAGCTGCTCAATTACGAGGGGCCTTGTGTGATTTTGGTTAAAACGGTGGCTCTAACACTTGTTAAAAGGGTGACTTTGGACAAACTAGTTGAACTTTGTGAGTCTCAGCTTCCTCAAGAGTCAAATGTAGATCATTTCCCCAGTGTTCTAATGATTTAATGAGATAATGTTTGGTTAAGTTATTAATATGGCACCTAGAACATGAGATGTTTTCAGGAAATGTTATCTTAATCTGAAGAACAGGGCAGTTCCACAGGCTTTTGGTCACTTTAATGACCTTTCTATGGGTATCTATAGAGCATCTGTATTTTCTAAATTTTCAATAATGAACATATATGGCTTTCACAACAGAATTAAATAAAGCTTTTTAAATAATATGTGGCTTTTTTTGATGGACATAGATAAGCGTATTCTAAAATTTATATAAAAAGGCAAAGAACTTAAAATCGGTAAAATAATTCTGAAAAACTAAAATAAAGTTGGCAAAATCATCTACTTAATGTTGAGGCTTACTACATAACCATGGCTACTAAAAGAGTACGGTATTGGCAAAGGGTGAGACATATAGATCAATGGAGCAGAACAGAGAACCCCGAAACAGACCCACACAAATATGTCTAAGGTGCAAAAGTAATTCAATGAAGGAAGGTTAGCCTTCTTAACAAGTGATACTGGAGCACTTATTAAGGATTCTGGCTAACCTTGGAAATAAAAATAAAATTAAATTAAATTAAAAACCCTCAACCTAAACATCAGACCTTGTACAAAATTAAAATAGATCATAGAACCAAATATAAAACATAACTCTATGAAGCTTTCAGGAGAAATCTGCAGCATTTAGGGTTTGGTGAAGAGATCTTAGAGTTGACACCAAAAGCACAATGCAGAAAAGGGAAAAAATGATAAATTGGACCTCATCAAAATTGAAAACTTTTGCTCTGAACAGATCCTGTTAAAAGCATGAAAAGACAACTTACAGACTATGAGAAAATATTTGTAAACCACATATCTGACAAAGGGCTTATATCTATAATAGTTAAAGAACTCTCAAAACACAACAATAAAAAAAGAAAAGCCAAATTCAATTAGAAAATGGGCAAAGGGCATAAATAGACATTTCCCCAAATATAAAAACGCAGAAGCAAAATTATCCAGATGGAGAACAGATTGGTGGTTACCAGGAGTTAGGAATGAGGAGAGGGGATGGGCGGCCATAAAGCGGTAATAGGAAGAACCCTCCTGTTAATGGAGCATTTCTATGTCTTGATTGTGGTGGTAGCTACATATATTTACAAATGTGATAAAATTGCATAAAACTATTGACACACATGCACTCAAAATTGGTAAAATTGGAATAATCTCTGTGGATTGTACTAATGCCATTTTCATAGTCATGATATTGTGCTATGGTTATGCAAGATCTTTTACCATTGGGAGAAATTGGGTGAAGGATACAAGGCCCCATCTGTGTTATTTTTATGAATTCCTGTGAATCTACAATCATTTCAAATTTAAAAGTTTTAAAAAGTGCATGAGTGTGAAATTGTTTTGTGTTCCTGGTTTTAGTTTGTACCTAACCAAATAAATTATTCACCAGTATCTGTGACTTGCTCACTGTACATCGACTACATTATATAAACTTTCTATTGGCAATTTTGTGCTCCATTTTAAGAATCCATGGGACTCTGAATGTTTCTCCAAAATCTTTAAAAAACTACTCACAGTCCTAGCCAGTGTGGCTCAATTGGTTGGAACTTCATGCACCAAAAGGTGGCAGGTTTGATTTCCAGTCAGGGAGTCAGGGCACATACCCAGATTACAGGTTCGATCCCCGATCGAGGCAAATAATCAGGTATCTCTCTCTCTCTCTCTCTCTCTCTCTCTCTCTCTCATTAATCATAATCAGCTCTATTTGCAGGCACCAAAAAAAGTTTCTCAACAGAGAAACCAGAATTCGACCCAAGTCATTATGCTCAATTAATATTTG
>NW_006299714.1:843520-843946 GCF_000327345.1 Myotis davidii
CCTTCAAATCATTTCTTGGAAGAGAAGAAACTGCTTTCTTGCCAAGAGGAGCAGTGCTGACCATCAACAGGATTCTAGTATTTGAGTTTCATTTATTTCAAATTTCTTGTTTGCTGTCTCAAGGGCCACATATCTTCAAGGCTTCTGCGTGTCAGCTGTGTAATTGCTATAATAATAATAATCTGGGGGAAAAAACAAAAAAAAAACACACCAAAACAAAACAAAAAAAAACCTTCTGCACAGCAAAAGAAACCATCAACAAAACAAGAGAGCCCACTGCATGAGAGAACATATTTGCCAATGTCATATCCGATAAGTATAAAATCTCCAAAAAATATAGGGCACCCATACAACTTAACAAAAGGAAGTAAAACAATCCAATCAAAAAAATGGCAAAAGACCTAAATAGACACCTTTCAAAAGGGG
>NW_006299714.1:844074-864250 GCF_000327345.1 Myotis davidii
CCGGTAAAAAAAAAAAAAAAGGAACTCTTGCCTTTTGCAACAGCATGGATGGACCTGGAGAGCATTATGCTAAGTGAAATAATCCAGTCAGAGAAAGATAAATACCACATGATCTCACTTATTTGTGGAATATAATGAACAACATAAACTGACAAACAAAAATAGATCCAGAGACATAGAAGCATTGAACAGACTGTCCAGCCTCAGAGGAAAGGCGGGAGAGGAGAGAGGGGTAAGAGATCAACCAAAGGACCTGTATGCATGCATATAAGCATAACCCATGGACACAGACACTAGAGGGGTAGAACGGCTGGGGAGAGGTCAATGGGGGAAAAAGGAGACATATGTAATACTTAAACAATAAAGAATTTTTTAAAAATACACACAAAAAAAGAAGTTTCTCACCGTAAATCTCTATTCTGCAGGTCTAATCCATGCCTAAACTTACCTAGCAACTGTAAGGTCTGGGGCTGGGAAAATAGGGTCTTTCCTGATCCCACCAGCTGAGTGGACAAAACAATCCAGAACTGCCGAGCCACATCCTGCTGGACAATAGCTGCCATCCTGGGACCCACCAGAGCATCCTGTTGTGCTGATGGCCAATAATTAACCACCGGGGACTTCTCAAGATGGCCAGGGTGCAGCTGCACCAACTTCCCGTTCATCAATCACCCGCCACAAGCTACCTCAGATAAACCTGATTGGTCCAACAGCAGCATAAAAAATCTCTGCCAGGCATAGGCGGGTGTGACTCCCCCAGCCTGCACCTCCAGACTGTGGGACCTCACCCGAGAGCTTCCAATAAATGCGATATTTCGCTCTTACCCTGCTTGTCTTGGTCAATTTATTGGCTTTGGTCAGATTAAATCTCACATCTCAGATTAAACCTTACATTAAACCTAACAGCAACTACTATATATACTGAAGAGCTTAAAAATGAACCGGTCCTCCTTTGCTGGACTAAGAATGGCCCTCATCAGGGTATTTTGCAGTCACAAGGTGGCAATTGAGTCCCTTTCTCACTACTTAAAATAAGTCTACAAAATCCTTGTGTTGCCTCTTGAAGGAGCTGACCCCAGTTTTCATGATTCCAAAGTGAAATGCTTTCGGAGTCACAGAGCCTAGAAAGAAATTCACAGGTGCCCCTCATGCTCATGATCGACAGGGTGACCTTTACCAAGTGCAAACCAGAATCATTTGTAGAGTGTCTGCTGTGGTGCTAATGCCTCATTCACCCTACAGCTCCACCCCGACCCCCCAAGGGAAAAGAGACATGGGAGCTTGGCAGAGCCGAATCAGGTCACCTCTACAGCCTGGCTGTCACTGCACTGCCTACCCACATGGACCTGCTCCTCTATGGTGATGTCGCTGAGGCAGCTCCCCTTGTGGGTTTAGGTGGTCCCCCATGAGGGTCAATGGGATGCTTTTTATCTTTTAACCATGATTTCCCACTCAGGCAGGGAGGGACGCAGGGGATTTCATTTGCCTGCCTTGGTGTTTGGCAGCCACTAAGGAGTTAAAACTGGTCTGTGCTAGGCAACTGAGACAAGCAGGTGCAGAAAGAGAAGGGCAGCCTGGAAGACAGAGTCCAGTCCAGATCTCTTCCTTGCATACAATGCAACTGCAGTAGAGACGACTAATGCAGTGCGAGTGGGGAGGGGCATAGTGTTTCCATTAGTAAAACTTTGATCCAAAGGGACTAAGTGCCCAAGGCAGAGGGATGGTGATAAAAGGAGCCGCCTAAGTTTAAATTATGAGTAAGATCCCGGATGAAGTTATAAAACTAATTTCAAATGGTGATAAAATTGTGTCGTTGTAGGTGAGGTTTCTGAAAGTGTGAATTGATATGCAAATAGATATCTTAATATATCTATCTGATTCCCCAAGTAAAGTGTTCGTTCCTTTAACAGTAGGGCCCCTAGAGTGTCTAGCCTAGTTTTCTGCATGTACTAACATTCAATAAATTAGAGAAGGAAACTAACATTTGCTCAGTATCTAGTCTGTGTTCTTTGGCATATGGAAATTCATTCAAGTTAATCCTCACCACAAACACATTAGCACCTCCTATTTTCTGCATTTTGCAGAAGTGGAAAGGTGCTCAGAGAGTTTTAGTGACACGCTCAAGGATGTAAAAAATAGAGAAGAGACATTCAGATGAAGGCTATGTGCCCCACCCTAAGACCAGGACAAGGAGAAAATTCTGAGATGTCCTAAATTAAATTACAGCCGGCCAGAGAGAGGGAGGACGAGGGGAGGAATTAATCGGTTAACAACTGCAGGGTAAAAGCAACCAAAAACTACTTACATTCCTGAGTGTATGTTGGGACTTTGAGTTAACTTCCAGGTGGCATCAAAAAGAGAAGAGCCAGGTGCCACCACATCCCAGGAGCCTCCACTTCTTACTTACCCGTGAACCATCCACAACCCAAAGGAGTACACCGTCTGCAACCCAAAGGCAAAAATTGTATACACACTTTACGGTGCACCTATCCCAGAACCGCCCTCCCCCACTTCACCCTCTCCCGCCCACCTTAACTGTAGCCAATGCAAATTCTTTCAAAACCACCTACATCTGTCCTCCTCCTCCTTGAAGAATGAAAAAGCCCTTCAGATGCAGGCCTCCGGGCATGTTTGTCTTTTCCACTAGCCCTACTGGTAGTTTGGACTTCATGCCCCAAGACCATGTTTTTTTCTTGCTAGCAATGGCCCTTTCTATTCAAAAAGCTTTCAGCCAGGAAGGTTAAAAAAATTTTGTTTTACAACCATGTTCTTTCAACAGGACCAACCGATCTCCTAAATATTCATTTCATTTCATTTCATTTCAAATGTATGCAAAATGTGGATGTAGGTGTGGGTGTGGGTGACAAAAAGTTTATTGAATGTTTTCTGAATCAAGCGGTATTAAGTTCTGCTCTACTAGTATATTGCTGTAATGTTCATTGAAAATGGGTAGTCCAGGTACTACAATTCTTTATGGAGAAGGTAATTTGTCTATCATGCTTCCAACATAAAAAGTGATAATATTAGTAGAAGGGAGAGGGGAGGAGAGGGAGAAACTGGAAGGAGGAAAGAAAGGTTGATTTTATGCTGGCTTGAGAAAGGAAACTTACCCAGGCAGGTTTCAGAATACTGTGAGGTCATTGCAAAGTCTGAATGACAGCAGTTTCCAATTACAAAAATATCTTGGTGAGATCACACATCTTGGAGGTAGCAGTAGGAACTCTGTGTTGGAAGACAAGACAGATTCTTTGTAATAGCAATAGAAGTTACAAGCTCTATTTGACCCATGCAAATTTTTTACTTCCACCCACCAAGCAATTCCAGAGGCATTTTTTAAAATAAAAGGTTAATATAAAATATATGGTGTCTCCCCAAAAATTGTATACACACTTTAACAGCTGATAACTCACTTAATTTTGAAAAGGAACTGTATGTTATGTATGTTAATAAACACTGACTTTATAATCATTCAAAATGTGTATGTATTTTTGGGACACCTTGTATATATGGGCAAGAAGTTTCTTTAGTGCTTTCTGAATCAAGAACTATTAAGTTATGCTCTATAATGTTGGTGGTTTAGACTTCATGCCCCAAGACCAGGTTTTTTTCTTGCTAGCAATGCCCCTTTCTATTGAGAGAGAGAGAGAGAGAGAGAGAGAGAGAGAGAGAGAGAGAATATAGATATATACATAGATATCTGATACAATTCCTCAAATAGAGCACTGCATTAAAGCCAAAGTCCAATGTAGAATTCCAGAGTGAATTGAATCAGCTGCTGAAAAGATTGAACTTTACTGGAACCCTACACTCTTGGAAAACAGGGAGATCAAGAAATTCCACAGCTACTACCATCATCACCCTTTTGCATATCAGAAAACAGCTTAATGCTATTAAATTAATTAAAGAGGCCATTAGTCTGAGGTGGCCCTAATACCTTGGGAGCCTACATAAGCAAACTAAAGTCAAAACCTATAAATGCTTAAGGATTGCAATATTGAAACCTAAGGACAATCAATGATAAACTGCTAACTAAGCTTTAAGCTATAGCCAATTAATAATTTCCTTACTTTGTTGTGTGCCTTTCTCTATAAAAGTCTCCCCAAGCTTGTTTTGGTAGAGCGCTCATAAACTCTTCTGGTTTGGCACTTCCCAGTTCAAATTAATTTTTGTTCAAATAAATGCTTAACATTTTTAATATGCCTCAGTTTATTTTTTAATACTGTAAAGAAGCATTCTTCCATATATTAATACCATTATACTTAGCTAGTTATTAATAATAGGAAAGGATCAAAGGGAAGGTCAGACATCATAGACATGTCATTTGGGCAGCTTCACCAGGAAGCTGCAACTTCACCTTCCCCAGGGAAACACCAGCCTATCCCCTGCAGATCACTGGGGGGAGGGGTCCAACTAAGGGGAGACAGATGTATGCCCAGTGAAGTTGGGGTGACTAGGAAAGGTGTTTGTAATTCTCACTTGGGAACAGAGATCATTGGCCAGAATGGGTGTGGCCACTGCAAGCCCGAAAAAATTTGGGAATACATAATCCCCTAAACAAAGAAATGCTCTCTTCACTCTTGGGGATCTTGTTGCTCTTATGAGTTGTGTGACCCTGGCTCTCTTGGTATTCACCCATATGGCCATGGGCCACATGGATCCCACACACAATAGACTAATGGACTGCAGTAGGAAACATAAGCTAAGCTAGCCTGAGGCTGGGCTGGACTCGCTGCAATATGGAAAGAAAACTCTGGACACTGGCTCTGATTTTAGCTCTACAGAAGCCCCAGCTATACTTCTACAGCGGGACAGAAGGAGAGGGGCCCTTAAAAACTCAGACATGTAATTCCATGGACATAAAGCTCTCTATACTATCTCATCCTTCCATGAAGCCTCTGGAAATTCTTATTGTAACAGTTCCCCAAGAACTCTACTTGCACCGGGAACAATGTGACTTATGAAAGACCCACAGATGACCCCCATGTTTATCCATGACAAGTCCAGACACCGGCCCCCCAAATTCTCATTCTTTGTCTTATAAATAATTACTTGATCTGTTTGCCCCCACTGAATGATCTGAGAAATGCCCACTAACTTGGCCAGGCAAAATTTCCTCGGGCTCCTCTTCCCCAGGCCCCTGAACTTTGTTTTGGCCTGCCCTTGAGTTTAAGCAAGCATTGGGAGCTTAAGGAACCGCTGGGAAGTGGGGATTGGGGGGAGGCCTTAACAGCTTCTCCTGAGAATCAGCTAAGCACCAAAAAGACATTTCCTGCTCATCCGTTCAATCCACCACCTGCTCGCCCCACTCCCCACACCCAGTTCCTTTTAGGCTTATTTACTCTTCCCTATAAAAGAAAGACCCTTTTGGCTTGGTCTTTGAGACGCTTATACATATTATGGTCAGTGTGTTTTCCTATCGCAATAGTTCCTTTCCTCCTATTATAATAATCCCCTCCTCTAATTATAATAGTCTTTTCAAATAAAGTCTCTCCTTACCTGAGTCTGGATTTGTTTTTTTTATTTGAACACTGCCTAAGGTTATAGTTTCTAATATATTTAGAAGTATATTTCTCCTCTGTCACATTTGCTTTTATTTATGATTTCCCCTTTATGGGTTTTAAGTATTCATCCCAGATTCAGAAGCCACATGGGCAGAGGGATCAAACCCTCTGAGGGTATTAAGCAGCTATCCACATACATCTCAGGTTAAAATGGAAATGAATAGGTAGGAGGGCTGCTTCCATATGCAAACACCTCCAGGTAATCAATTCGATTCTAATATCTTGCTGGCTGCAAAATCATGGCTTCTGGGGCCATTTAATTCACTTCCAGCTAATGCCTGGGGTGCCAGTGCATAACAAAGGAAACAGAAAAAGTCTATAAAACTAAAATATTTCATTAGATGACAGCAAGTTAAAAGCCTGGCCAACTCCAAGCTTCACAGAGCATCTTTGGCATCTTACCCCTGAACTGGCCCAAATAAAACGTTTGCAAGTATTTACAAACTATCAACTTTGCACTCTTGAAAACATCCGTTATCATCTGAGGTATTTTCCAAAACAAAAGTGAGGACTTGTAGATTGGCAAAGGATTTTTTTTCAACTTGTGAATTTAGTAATAGGTGGAGTCATAATGTAGTTTTAAAAATTGTTGCCCTAGCTGGTTTGTCTCAGTGGATACAGCATTGACCTGCAGACTGGAGGGTCCTGGGTTCAATTTCGGTCAAGGGCACATACCCAGGTTGCAGGCTCGATCCTCAGTAGGGGGCGTGCAGGAGGCAGCTAATCAATGATTCTCTCTCCTCATTGATGTTTCTCTCTCACTCTCCCTTCCTCTCTGAAATCAATAAAAATATATTTTTAAAAAATAATAATTGGGAGGACACAGACAAAAGGAGACACAGGGACACAGTGAAGGCACAGAAACCCAGGGAAGAGGCCATGTAAAGATGGAGGTAGCAATTGGAATGATCCATCTAAAAGCCAAGGAATGGCAAGCGTTGCTGGCAGCCACCAGGAGGCAGGAGAGAGGCACAGCACAGTTCTTTCTTGGAGCCTCAGAAGGAAATAACCTTACTGAGGTCTTGACTTTGGACATGTGGCCTCCAGAACTGTGAGAGAATAAGTCTGTTGTTTGAAGCCACCAAGTTTGTGGTAATTTATTATGACAGCCTTAGGAAAGTAAGGCACTACTCCATGACAATCGGTCAAAAAAAAGAGGCTTTCAAGATTTTAAAAGCTATAAAATAACTTGGAAAATTACATAACACTGTAACCACATACAATCATAGTGGTGAGGAGGCAGGAGAAATTTAAAGGGAAGGGCAGTTTACTGCTGCCCTAAAATGTCATCTCATATCTTGATAATCCTTATAGGTCAGACATGGCCAGACTCCCTGGTAACTTAGACACAACCTTAAAAGTGCCAATTGCCAGAGCTTATTTACCAGGTGGTAGAAACCGGTATTCTTTAGCTTCTCAGCTCTGGCCTCTTTTTTTATCTCTAGAGGGCATGTTCCTATTTGACAGAATATTCTTGTTCTATTAACTGGGAAAGAAAAGAATAAAGGGGGGATGGGGCAATCCATTTGTGGCAGTGGCCAGGGGTGCACTTGGAGAGAAAGAACATTTAGCTCCCCTGGGCTCTGGACCCTGAGCCCTGCGTCACCTGGAGCAGTTGTGCTTTTGTTTGTCTCGTATATTGTCTTTCTACAGACTTCTCAATCAGAATAGCTGGACCCAAGCCACATCCCCAGGTACCTGGGGAGTTAGAACTTCGCCTCTGCTCCTGGCAGTGAGCCCCAGATTCTAAGGCCTAGCCGTGAATCCCAAGTGCCCCCAGGGGTCTCAGGGGCTAGCCAGACTGATGCACTGGTCCTAATTGGTCAGTGATCCCAAACAAAGCATTTGAGGGGGAGCTGGAATCAGGCTCCTTGCCTCACAACCCATGGACACACATGAATTAAACACAAGGGGAACTCGGAAAAGGCTGCTAGACCTTAAACTTTTTCCTCCTCCACACAATGATTCTTCGGAAAAGCACTTTGTAAATAAAGAGCTGTGTACAGATGGAGTAAATGCTGTGATGAGAGTGCGTGTGCTGGCCCTGGACCAGCAGGGCCTGAGAGCATCAGCAATAACAAAAGCCACCCTTTACTCTTAGGCATGGGCCATGGACCAGGCACACCGCTGGTGAACATTTAATCCTCACAGCAACCCTGTGAGACAAAGGCTGTCCTTGCTTTAACAGGTGGGGAAACTGAACCTCCAAGACGTCCCAGGTTACCTGAAGGGGAAGTGACAGAGGTGACAGAGCTGGGCCCCGCCCACAGCTCCGACCTTCCAGCCAAGGCCTAGAAGAGGAAACCCTGAAGCCTGAGGTCAGGTCTGCTCTCTCAGCACGTGTCCCAGAGAAAGGGACTAATGCCACCTTTCACCAAAAGCTTGAGACTTCGCCATCTGGAGCAGCTCAAAAAAATTCTTTTAATTTTACATAATGAAATACCTTCTTCTAAATTATCTTATGCTTAAACCCAATCCAAAAACTCAAGAGTTGGGCCGCTAAGGTTGAAGAAGGTGGCTGAGGTTGGCACTTCCTGTGAGCGGTACAGGAGGTGCCATGAGGCCTGAGGCTCTGGCTTTGGGTTCCAAAGAGTGAGGTGGGGTTCTGGCTGACTTGCTCCAGGCCTGCCCCACGCATTGAGCAGCGAGTGGGCACCACCTCACCTCCTCTCTGGCCCGGCCCGGCCCTTCTGCCCTGTCACTCACATGGTAGGAAACACTTTGACCACCTTCCATTTACAGTTTTATTCTCCAAAGATATGGATATATAAAGTTAAAAACTGCAATCGCCCTCCCTTTTTTCTGGTCCTTACAAAAGCCATCGTCAGCTTTTCTGTATCAGCTAGAGTAGAATGTTCAAGTTCAGATCCTGCTGTGGGATCAACGGCAAATCCGACCCTCTCACCCCGGGGACAGCGGGTGGCCGGGATCCATTTCCGTTTGGCTGCCATCAAACGGACCTCCTTCTCATAGAGAGACGTCCTTCTCACCGACCTCCTCCTGGTACTCATCCGGAATCCTCCCCAGCGGCGCACTGATCATGTGCACGGTGTTCTGGCCAAACAGCTTGAACTCCTAAGCGGATGAGCTGTCGCTGGACCTGGATGTGCCTGGATGTGACCGCGGCGAGGGTTGGGTCCAGTGGGGCGTCCAGCAGGGAGCTGGCCGATGCCTCCCGAGGCTCCGAGAAGAGACAGCCGAGCAGCCCAGCAGGGGGCGGCCCGCCTTCATCCCACGCCCTGGGTGAGCTCTGCAACGGGGCCCAGGAAGCCCAGAGGCCCGAGATGGGCGCGGTGGCCGCGGGCACTGGGACGTACTGGATGTCCTCGTAGAAGGTGTTCTCCGCCTCCACCGAGGCTTTGACAGCTGAGGTGACCTGATGGACAACAGCCTGAGCTAGCTGCTGGGCACAGCCCGCTGGCTGCACGAGGCGATTGGACCCGGGCTGCCAAACCCAACGGGAGGTCCCGGGGGTGTGGTGAGCCAGGCCTCAGCGCCAGTCAGGAGCCAGGGGGGCGCCTTTTAGCAGAAAAATCTCAACCATCCTCTGGCCGGCTTGTTGGGAAAGCAGCCGCGCCACAAAGTCTTGGGAATGGTTTTGCGGGGAGAGAAGACGGGTCTCGCCCTTTGGGGCACAGCTTCCGCCAGCCCTGCGCTGGTTCCCCTGTTGGTCTTCCCAGAAACTTCGCCTCTGCTCCTGGCCAGGCGCCCCTCCCAGCGGGCTCACCCCGGGTCACCAGCCTGTAATCGCGAGGGGCACCCCTCCAGAAGTCTGCATTGAATTGTATTCCGCATCTTAAATAAAAGCAGGTAATTCCCCCAGACTTCTTACGGAGACTGAAATGCAGTTCACTATTCTCTCTACGCACAAACCGCAGAAAACGCTCTTAGTCTACCATGCTCAACGTTAAATTCTGAACGAAAACTATTGGGAGTGGGAGTGATGCGCATTGGAATGGGTCTTAAAGAAAATGCGCGCTGGGGGTTAATGGGGGGGATGAGGACACATTTGTAATACCTTAACTAATAATAATAAAATTTAAAAAAAATTTAAATAATAAAATTTAAAAAATAAAAAAGAAAGAAAATGCGCTCTCTGGAAAACGTGAAGATGGGATACATCCCAGTGAGGCCCATCTAAACAGCTCTGCCAGTTGGACCCAAAAACCAAATGGAGGACTCCCAAAAAAAATAATCCAGAAGGCAGAGGAAGTAATGTCCACAACTGGGAGAATGTTTGACTGATTTCTCAAGAGATAGCTGTGTCTCCAAGAAAGCAAACACTTGCCTTAGCTAATTGTTTTCAAGTGGCCGGACAGTTCCCCACTGGCTGCTGAGGAGACTGGTGTGATTTAGGATTCATGCTTCCCCAGACTGCAGCCTACAGGCCTCGGAGGGAGCAGGACCCGGACAAAACCTTGATTTTGGACTTCTGGCCTCCAGAACTGTGAGAGAATAAATATCTATTGTGTTCAGTCACCCAGTTTGTGATACTTTATTATGGTAGTCCTAGGAAACTAATACACCTCTCTATTCTTTTAATTGTGAAAAAGGACCTTAATGAAAGCAAATGAAAGGAATCATAATATAGGAACAGCCTTGAATTCACTCTCTAAAAACCAAATTATTTCCCAAACTTCACTCATTTTTTTAAATATATTTTTAATTGATTTGAGAGAGAGAGAGAAGAAGGGAGAGGGAGAAAGAAACATTGATGATGATGAGAGAGAAACATCAATCAGCTGCCTCCTGCATGCCCCCTGCTAAGGATGGAGCCCACAACCCTGGCATGTGCCCTGACCAGAATTGAACCAGCGACCTCTGGGTGCCTGGAATGATGCTCAACCAACTGAGCCATACCAGCCAGAGCCCTCCATTTTAATGTAATCTGTAACAAATTACCTGTGACACACATTGCAACCAATCACAATACACCCAAGCAACCCACTGCCTGAGCTAGAAACTGCTAATCTCACCCAACATTTTAATTTTCCTGAGGAAATGGAGCTCCAAAGAGGCCAAATGGCTCACCAAAGGTGACACAGAAACCTCACTGTTTGTTCCTCCTCATACCTGTCATCCTCTGTTCTAGCCACGTTCCCTGAGCACAGGTAGAAACAGCCTGAGGAATGTAGGACACCTCATCATTGCTCACATCAGTCCCCAAATTCTGCCCTCTGACTCCAGTTTAAATCATTTTGGGCAGTACGGCTGAGCGCTGAAACTTCCATAAGCAATTCTGCTCCTAACTCTGACTTTGAAGGCTGATAAAGTGATTCATTCAGGCTGCTGTACACACTGAATAACTGCTCGGTGTGCTGGGATTAGATGTGACACAATATCCTGTGTCAGGGCATAGATCTTGGGCAGAAGAGGAAGAGCATCTGCGCTTTGATGTTGCCATTAAGGGATGCAGATTTATTATTGAGTCCTTGAATAGAAAGACCAATGATGAATTTATCAAGAGGCCTGCGAGATAATTGTGAAGTGAGTGATTTCTCTGCACCTCAAATAAAACTCTAATATAGGCCTCAAAGGTAGCCAAGATAAAATGTCAAAAATCTGAACACGAGGAATTTGTAAGTGCAATTAACTAATATCTGTAGCCTGAAGCGATGTCGTCCTGGTTAGGATGCCCTTCCAACAAGATGACTTTGCTGACCTAGATTTCTCCCTGTAATAGTCCTGTCTGCTTCCTGCCTAAGTGCTAATTTACTTTTCATTTATGTTTAAGAAAATAATTTATCTCCTACTTTTGAGACATAACCAAAAAGTTATAAGAAACTACTCTGCCAGTTAAAAGTTTCCATACACTCTTCTTAGAAATTGGAAAATGGCAATAAGTAAGCTAAACATTCAAACGATATCTCCTCAAAGGGGGTCCAAATAACTCTAGTACTGGAGTTGGGTTTAAAAACCTTAGTCAAAGTGGGATAAACTCCCTGAGGGGTTAGAAGAGGAAAGAGTCAGGGTCCAGAAAAGCCAACAGATCTGCCTTCTAACCAAAGGGGTTGCACTGGTATCTCCATGAGCGAGAAGGTGAAGGCCAACAGCCAGACAGAAAGTAAACAATAAAACAGGGAGAAAGCACGGAGAGGCCTATATAGTTGCTTTTCATGTAATTGAAAGGGGCTAAAAGGTCAGTGAATGTAGGTTACAGAGATGATGAGGTATTTTTCTTAAAACACACGGCTGAGTTTATTTATAAATTAAACAAAAAGGGTGATGTGGTCTGTAAACAAAATAGGTTTTCTCAAGACCACTTCCCTCCTTAGCCAGACACCGTTCCTAGTACTGCTAGTCTGTCAATATGCCTGCACGGCCCTCAACCCCAAAGCAGTCTGACGTTCAAAAGTTATCCATTGCAACATTGCTGAGATTGATTGGATCAATATTAGACACCAGGGCCAAGCCCTGGCCACTCATTGTCTAGCCAACAACCAATCAAGTACCTTTTCAAGAATTTAAATTAAAAGATATCTCAGTTGTACTCAGTGGGTAGAATATAATTGAACTAAAATATAATTGATGTGACTCTGAGTTCAGCATTTGGGTGGAGATAAATGTGTAAATAGATGATGCTAATCTGTAGAAAAGGAGAATGGAGCAACATAAAGAAAGAGGCTGACACTTGAGAGCCTGTGGTTCAAGAGGGAGAGGAAAGAGTAGCTGCCTTGGTAACTGATGGCATAGCAGGCCTCAGTCATAATTTGTATGAAATATCTACAGGTACTTTGTTTCAATGAGGTTTGTCAAATTCTCAAAGTCAAAGGGTTAGTATTCCCCTAATATATTCCTACTACAATCAAATGGCCCCTGGATGGGTAGAACTGTCTTCTAGAGACAGTAAGACAACTCTGGAAAAAGAGACAATGCTAAGAACAAATTACCAAAATGATACTCTAAAATAAAATGCATATACATATACACATGTAAACCAGTATAAAATGTTATAGACTCATTGGTGTTAAGTGGGACAAACTTAACTCTTGCCTTTCAGAAGGCTAAACTTAGCCTCAACCACAAATAACAATTGCTCAAAATGACCTCAAATTCCACTGATAAACATCCCTTTTTATTTCTCTCATGCTTCAAAATAACAAAGAATATTCTGAATACCTAAGAGAAAAGCAGTGATACCTATCAATAAGATGAATTCAATAAGATGAATCCTAGATATGAAAACTGAACAGGCAAACAAATGAATGAATGAATGAATGAATGAATGAATAAATAAATAAATAAATAAATAAATGGCTATTTTATAATTTTTATTATTTATAATATTTATTTTTTTATTGTTGAGAGAGAGAGAGAGAGAGAGAGGTGAGAGAGAAACAGATCAGCTGCCTTCCGTACTCACCCCAAAGGGGAATCAAACCTGCAACTTTTCAGTGCATAGGATGATGCTCCAACCAACTAAGCCATACCGGCCAGGGCTATTACATAATTTTTACAAAGAACAGAAAGAGAAAAGTGGATCATTTTGTCCCTGAACCTTCAGTGGAAGGCAAAAATCCAAAGGGGAAATATGCTATAAAAGGAACATTTTTTAATGTTTTTAGACCACAACATGCATGATTTAAAAATGATGGGAAGAGAGAAGAACAACCAGAAGAACTAGACTATCAGTCAAGCATCACTATTTCTGACATAAAGACCCAAAGATAATCACTTCAATAGAACCATATTTAAATGAAATATCCAAAACCATACTCAAAATACAATTATGTCCACAAAAACAAACCAGATTCTTTATTTTTTATTATTTAGAAGAGGAATAATCTCTAGAAGAAAACAATGATTTAAAAGCTAGCAACAGCATTCTACACAGAAGAAAACAGTCTGGCAGGCTGTCATTGCTGATGCAACAAGAGCCCTGCTACCAAGATCATTTAATACAAGACAGTTCTTCCCAGAGAACCCAAACTCTGTAATGACAATCCAACCAGTTGAGAAGGGAACAATAAAGAGGAAGTGTTGAAGATTTTCAATGTATTCTCACTTTAAAAGACATTTCTATTGCTTCAACAGAAGAAATGCCTTTGTGGCTGATCTTACATGCTTGCCTTAGTAGTTTCCTTTATAAATGGATAAGGGCTTCAAATTACTGTAATAAAGACTATAATAGCAGCATGTCCAGAAATAATTAAGTCTTGTAAACAGACCATTCCATAGAAAACGTTGTGTGTATCAACTCCAGTTACCATAATTCTGAGTGCAATGGGTAAAAAGTGTCCATTCATTGTGGGTAGCTATACATAAATATACCTGAATGGCATATTTAACTATAAACAGAAGGTGACAAACAGATTTGTTGGGAAAGATGAGCCCAAATGGTGAAATGGAAACTATATAGTATATAGCATTTAATGATAAGCTCATGTAGTCTGATAATTAAGATCTTAAAGCAGCCCGGGCAGTGTGGCTCAGTGGTTCAGCATTGACCTATGAACCAGGAGGTCATGGTTCGATTCCCAATCTGGACATACGCCTGGGTTGCAGTTCAATCCCAGTGGGGGAGTGCAGAAGGCAGTCAATCAAAGATTCCCTTTCATCCTTGATGTTTCTATCTCTATATATGTAAATATCTCTATATCCATAGATAGATAAATAGATCTTAAGGCAGAACAATCTAGTTGAGTAATGGCTCCACTACATATGGCTGTGTGATCTTCAACAAAGTAGTTAACCTCTCCAGTTTCCTCATCTATAAAACCAGCGTAAAAGTAACAATCTCATATAGTTCTTTGGAAAATTAGGTAAACTAAAACACATAAATTAGCACAGAGCCTGAGTCACAGTAAACACTAAATAGGTCAACGTGGTGGTGGTGGTGGTGGTGATGACAACGTTGATAAGGAAATTTCAACGTTTGATGTCCTCCTCATTATCACCCTCTGTATCCCCTATGTCTTTCCTAGTAATGTTTGGTGTGAGGAGGCCTTTTTGTTGTTTCATATTTCCTGTGATTCTTTGTATACAATTCTTAGACTTTGAACCTACAAATACATAAAGTTCTCTTTAGAGTCCCTATAAATAGTTTTCTTCCCCTATTATTTCCTGTAAATATGACTTTACTTGCCAGAAAAGGAATGCCATGGGTTTGTCTGTCTGAAGCTGCCCTTCTTTAAACTCAACACCACTTTCTCAGTGTACTTTGGCATGTCAGTACTTTAGTGGGCAGTCACAACCCAACCGGAGTCAACAGAAAACAAATTCCCTAATTGTGCAAAAACCACAATACTTTGTATGTAACGCCAGGAAACTACTCTTGAATATTAAAATATGCCATGGCTACTAATGCTCATCCTACACTAGCCAAATATTGGACTCATATAATGAACAAGAAATGCTGGTTAAGCATTTGGGTGGAGATAAGTTAAATTTGATTCTAGTAGTGATATTTCTGGGAGCCTTTGGGTAATCTGTTTCAGCCTACTGAGGCCATGGCTGATGTATCATGAAGCTTCCTTCATCTGGGAGCACCTAAATATGAGAAGCATTCAGTAGGAGAGCATGATACCATGGGGTTCTGGCTGGCCTGTTCCCACAAGTTATGGAAAGTAGCATAAGCAAAAACATGAACAGTTCTTCAGTCTTAGACCGTACTCTGTCTAGCATCACATGAATTTTTGCATGTTTGATACTCTGTAAATATCCATGAAAAAAATGAAGCCTGCCTCTCTGCACAAATGAGAAGGTAAATGTTTTCCTATAATGTCATCACTTTATATCATCTTGATTTATAATTGGGGGCCGGGGGGACAGACCATTTGGACACCAAGGGACTATCTTTTTTTTTTTTTTCAGAGAGGAAGGGAGAGGGAGAAAGAGAGAGAGAGAAATATCATTGATGAGAGAGAATCATTGATCGGCTGCCTCCTACACGGCCCCTTCTGGAGATCGAGCCCACAACCCAGGCATGTGCCCTTGTCCGGAATCAAACCTGGGACCCTTCAGTCTGCAGGCTGACGCTCTACCCACTGAGCCAAAACAGATAGGGCAACAAGGGACAATCTTGAGGTTATGCCTATGGAGCTTACCCACGAGTGAAACATGGGTGTGGTCCCCACTGCTCTGCTGCATAAATTCTTCAAAGAAAGGTACTTCACCAGCTGATGGGAATAAAATTCAATTAGTCCTTAATATTATTTTAGGCAGAAAATAAAACAGAATTTGTCAGGGAAAGAAAAGCTACCTATTTTATCCATTTTTGTGGTGCTTATTTTATACACAACTCAGTCATTTGCCTCTGCTCAGAAAGGTTGAAAGATACACTCATAAAGGGCCTAGAAAACTACTATGCACACCTTTAACTTCATTTTTGGCCAAGGTTGGTAAAGGAGTCCAGGACAACTGAATCCATCCCAGAAGGACAACAGTTCTCATGACACTATAGCTGACTGATTAAGTAAGGCAGGCCCAGTCAGAGTACCTCATGTCCCATACCATGAACAAACTGACGACAACAAGTAAGTCAAACTCGCAGCCTACAGGCTGCATGCAGCCCACAACAAATATTTTTGCGGTCCAGCCAATATAACAATGTGTAAGAAACATTTTAATAAAAATTTCGTAACTTGCCCTAACCAGTTTGGCTCAGTGGATAGAGCATTGGCCTGCGGACTGAAAGGTCCCAGTTTTGATTCCGGTCAAGGGCATGTACCTTGGTTGCGGGTACATCCCTAGTAGGAGATGTGCAGGAAGCAGCTGATGGATGTTTCTCTCTTATCAATGTTTCTAACTCTCTATCCCTCTCCCTTCCTCTCCGTAAAAAATCAATAAAATGCATTTTTTTAAAAATTTTGTGACTTCAATTTTACAATATCCTGTTATACATAAGTAGAGGCCCGATGCACGAAATTTGTGCAAGAGTAGGCCTTCCTTCCCCCAACTGCCAGCACTGGCTTCCCTCTGGCACCTGGGACCTGGGCTTCCCTCACAGCCAGCTTTGTCCAAAAGGTTATCCAGAAGGACATTCGGTCTGTTAGCATATTATGCTTTTATTATTATAGATTATTAATAATGAACTGCAACATTCACTAATGACTGACTACTATAATCATGTTGCAATCACTTCCTTTACGCACCTTACCAGGCACACCATTTCTCTCCACTAATACTAGCAGCGCATATTTTAGCAGCCGCTTGCCACGTCATTAGTCTTGGACTGACTTGTGTGGTGTGCACAACAAGAAATATTTTGCTTTCGGAGAACAAGAAAAATAGGTTTATTTGCATTACACTTGTTCATTTGTGCAGTTATTGGGGCCCATATAAACTTAAACCTTGTTTATTAGGCCCATGTTAGCTTTTGAGTTTGACCTGCTTGGACTACAACATCGTCATCTTTCCAAATCTACTTCTCCAAAGCTACTTACTGGTAGGTGGGCACAGCCCAGGGTATTAGATCCCTAGTCTAGTGTTGCTTCTAGGACCACACAATGACGTCTTCATCCATATCTCTAATCCTTAAAACCTACTTTCAGAACCAGGGAATTTGGAGAATAAAGAATCAGGCAGAAATACAAAATAGAACCCATAAACCCAAAAGGGAGATGGAAAGAAAATGTTGGAGTCTGAAAGAAACAAAATAAACAGCAAAAGGAAGAAAGAGACTTCGGGAAAGATCTGAGGATGGGCAATGCCACTATAGGAGCTGTAAACAGGAGCAAAAAGACAGGAGCTTTAGATGCCACCTGTGGAGAGAAGACAATTTGTAACCCGAGTACAAGAGTTATCGTGTCACAATTAACTTCCTGATGGGAGAGTCCTCCCAGCTGAGTTGTAGGTTCACAGGTCCTCCCCGCTGGAAAACTGGCAGAGATTGATGACCACCTGGCACAGCTGGAACCAAGAAATCTTCCTGTTGCTCTCCTCTATCAATCAACTTCTCCCAGAGAAAACTCGGCCTTAGGCTACAGCCTTTACCAAGGATGTAGATCTAGGATACAATATATGTTAAGTTCCAATTCTTTATCAAAGGACCCGTTACTCGGAGGAAACTGCTGCTCCGACTGCTAAAGCAGGGATATCTGTTGCTGCTGTTTTATGTATTCTGTACTGCTGGGATTTAAGAACCAGAAGACAAGTGAAAGTGGAATTAAATTAACCCAAATTTTCAAATGTTTGGAAGTGCTGAAGGAGCAGTACCAGAGGAAAGCAGCTGCTGTACAAGAAACCCAGAATCCAAATAAGACACCACTGACAGAGAACAGGTCAACCAAGAAAAACATGGGGGGAACTGCTGTTTTTATAATATTTAGGAGCTGTAATATTTCTATGGCAACAAGAAGAAAGGAGATCTAATTTCTTGGATAAAACAAAGAATTATAACGTGGATAAGCCTGGTTTAAAATCCTATGTCCATATTTATTAACAGGTTGTTGTTTTTTTGTGTTTTTTTTTAATTGCCTCTTAGTTGTTTCTGTGTGTGTGTGTATGTTTTTCTTTTACTTATAATTTATTTATTGATTAAGGTATTACATATGTGTCCTTATCCCCCTACTCCCCCCCCCACACACACACTCATGCCCTCACCCCAGTGTCTGCGTCCATTGGTTAGGCTTATATGCATGCATACAAGTCCTTTGGTTGACCTCTCCCCCTTACCCCCACCCTCCCCTGCCTTCCTTCTGAGGTTTGACAGTCTGATCGATGCTTCTCTGTCTCTGGATCTGTTTTTGTTCATCAGTTTATGTTGTTCATTATATTCCACAAATGAGTGAGAGCATGTGATATTTATTAACAGGTTGTTTGGCAGATTACTTAACATCGCTGAGCCACAGCTTTCTCGCCTATAAAATGAGATATACAGTGATACTGACCATTCCAGATTGTTAGTGTGAAAATTGCATTAAATTATGTCTACAAAGTGCCTAGCATATAATTAATAAATGTTAGAAGCCATTATTATTACCTTTCTCTGAACTTTGCTCTGGGCAAATAGTAAAACACTATGCGGTGAGCTGGATTGGAGAGGTAGAGGAGGAGGAGAAGCATCTAGCACAGACCCACTTCTTAACTATGTGCTAGGCTCTACACTGAGTGCTAGGATATTGTTGGGAGCCATTAGAAATATTGGCTTAGACAAAGCCATCTTAAGAACTGTAAGTTTCTGGTTCCTTCAGAAAATCCTAATTACTAGAAACCACTTGTGTGTGTCTTGCAATTTGGCCAGCAGTAAAAAGACAAACTGCCCCCACACAGCTGCTAATTCACACCTCCCCACTGATAAGCACACAGCCATCCGAAGGCCGCTAAATCACGCATCTCTAAATCACGCATATCTGCTGATAAGCACAGCCATCCGGAGCCTACTAAATCTCTAGTGATAGGTTATTGCCCATAGGTATTTGCCCATAGACCCCTTTACCCACCCCCCGTCCCTAAAACAGTATATATTCTGCCGCTGTAAGAATAAAGTTTGAGGCTTGATCAGAATCCTGTCTTGCCTCCATTCTTTCGTGTCCCTTGCTTGTCTCATTCTCCCAGGGTGTCTCTCCGTTCCCTCGTTGTTGTCCCGCAGGTCGGGGCAGGATATAGATATTTTTACTTTATTTATTATTCAACTGCTATGTATTGATATTTTTATTTATTATTCACCACAACCTTATGGAGTAGGTACATGACTTTAAAAATGATGGAACTGTGGTTCAGAAAGACCAAGCATTTTACTAAGGTCCACACGGATAGTAATCAGTGACCGTGGTATACTAAACTCAGGCAATATGACTACATGGTGTATCATCTTGACAAGGACCAAATAAAACCTTTGAACAAAATTCAAGTCAAAAATAAAAAGGAATGGCTTTTTGCCTGGCCAGCATGGTTAAGCATCGACCTATGAACCAGGAGATGACGGCTCCATTCCTGGTCGGGCACATGCTCGATCCTCAGTGGGGGCGTGCAGGAGGCAGGCAATCAATGATTCTCTCTCATCGTTATGTTTCTATCTCTCCCTCTACTTCCTTTCTGAAATCAATTTAAAAAGAATCTCTTAAAGCAAACACTTTTCCGGTAAGGTAGAGTGGTGTTGGGCTCACCTCCAAAAGGCTTTCTAGGGCAACATCAGACATTCATGAGAGCCTTGAGACACTAAACTACCCATCTCACGGTCACAGGTGTCCAGGCAATGACTGAGCCACGGGTCTCATGAAAGAGGGATCAATACTGATATTTTCCTGACCTTCACATCTCATTCTACTCTTAAGGATGAAAATTTTATCTCTGGATTGACCTTCCACCTTTGATATGCATTTGCAAGGGAGTTAAAGATCATGTACATAAATGTATGTTCTTTCTCGGTATTCCTGAAAAGTGCCTAGCATATAATTAATAGATGTTAGAAGTCATTATAATTACCTTTCTCTGAACTTTGCTCTGGGCAAATAGTAAGACACTATGCGGTGAGCTGGGTTGGAGGGTAGAGCAGGAGGAGAAACATCTAGCACAGACCCAGTTCTTTTTTTTTTTTTTTAATTTAAATCTTTATTGTTCAGATTATTACATTTGTTCCTCTTTTTTCCCCCATAACTCCCCTCCTCCCAGTTCCCGCCCCACCCCCGCCCTCACTCCCCATCCACTGTCCTCATCCATAGGTGCACGATTTT
>NW_006299714.1:865601-892098 GCF_000327345.1 Myotis davidii
ACGTTACTCTTTCCTCCTAGTTGTAGGACTTCCACTCAGCCAGCGTTCCTGTGGGTCTGGGTGATGTCCCTTCCGTCTTTTAGTTTCACTTTTGAAATGGTTGTTCGAGGCGGCAAACTCCGGCGTTAACCTATGCCGCCATCTTGGTTCTCCCCCAGACCCAGTTCTTAACGATGTGCTAGGCTCTACACTGAGTGCTAGGATATAGAAATTTTTATTTATTATTCAACTGTTATGTATTTATATTTATCATTTATTATTCACCACAACCTCTTGATTCCTTTGATCTGGAGAAGGAAGACAGGAACAGGTCCCTCTATGTCCTGGGGGAAGATCCGTTGTCTCTGTTCTTCCTGACCCCCTTCTCCCTGTTTAGATCTACCTCTACCCGAGGGAAGGTGAGTCTGGAGATGACTGCTTCCTGCAGGCTTCTAGAACTTCTCATTTTTTAAATGATTGCTGGTGTTCAGGCCTTGCCATGGAAGCACAAGGATCTCAGACTCAGGGGGTGCATTTAATTGAAAAAAAAAAATGAGTTGTGGTTATCCTACGCTACACATGAGAATCCACCTTGTTAGAATTTTAAAATTCCGTTGGTCAAGCTACATATTATTTCAACTTGGCCAATATCTCTGGTGGCAAGGAAGAGAACTCAAGCAACAGTATTTTTTTTATTTTTATTTTTTTAAATATATTTTATTGATTTTTTACAGAGAGGAAGGGAGAGGGATAGAGAGCTAGAAACATCGATGAGAGAGACATCGATCAGCTGCCTCCTGCATACCCCCCACTAGGGATGTGCCCGCAACCAAGGTACATGCCCCTGACCGGAACTGAACCCGGGAGCCCTCAGTCCGCAGGCTGACGCTCTATCCACTGAGCCAAACAGGTCAGGGCAACAGTATTTTTTTTAAATCCCAGATCATTCCAAAGGGCAACTAGGAAAATAGTTGGGGGGGTGAGGGGGCATAGTCTTCATACAGCTTAAGTTTTCCTTATGGCTCAGCATAGACCATTAAAGTTCTACAGTAGTTTTCAGAGCCAGGGCATAATAAAAAATGGTCCTTGGCCCTACCATTTTATTCTGTCACTATATATTCCCTTTGGGGATGCTGAATGATTAGACTGGAATCGCATTCCAGGGTTTGGGTCAAATACAAGGCTCACCCTTTTACCCCATAATATTTGTCACAAATTGCAGAGGCCACATTTCTCTCTATTTAGAATAAATGCTCTTTCCCGATTCCCTCAAGTCTTCAGCAACACTTGAGCTGGAAACAGGTTCTATCTAATTATGATATGGTTCCATGAAATACCAGAAATCATTTTTTAAAATATCAGAAAAACACTTCCAACAGGAGGAAATGTTTGTATCTGACAGAAACATAATAGGCCAGCCAAAAATTCTATTTATGTGCACTATGAAACAAAAAACAGTGGTGCTATAACTTATTTTTTTTTTTTACCTATAATTATTTAAAAATCGCAAATTATCTTCACCAAGGAAGGAAATTTTTAAATAATAATAATAAATTATGCACAGAGAGAGAAGTTAAACAGCAGTATCAGAACGAAACAGCCATGACCACAGACAGCGGCTCTCAACTTAGTTCAAACGTTACCATCTCCTGGTGAGCTTCTTAAAGATCAAGTAAACCAAAATCTGTATGGATGAGACCCACATAAGAAATTTTGTTTGTTTTGTTTTTTGTTTTGTTTTGTAAAGCAGGGGGGTCCATCAAGCTCCCCAGAGGACTTCAATATTAGGCCAAGATTCAGATTCAGTACTCTAAGCCAGCGTATTTTCAACTGGTGTGCCGCAGAACGTTCGTGATTCCGTTATGTGTGCCATGAGATGAAAAAGGTTGACAATCACTGCTGTAAGCAGTGCTTCAGGACCTTGGACAACTGTATGCAGCCTGGGCATAGGAAGAAAAAAACGATTATTTGAGACGCTGTTTTTGAATGATTGCTTTTTACTAAAGAAACAAACGAGTAGAAGAAAGCAAGAACAGGAGGAAAGTACAAAACATCAAGAGAAAACCCCATTCCTGTTTAAGGTCATGTTCTCAAACCAAAATGACATGTGGTCTTTCATTAAGAAAAGAAATAGACAAGGTTTGATACATGATGGTAGTTGAACTTTAGCCTTTTGAAAAGATACGCTTTGCATGTACTCTACTGTTCAGGTACACACACACACACACACACACACACACACACACGTTGACTTTTCTAGAAGAGCTATTACCTTCTAGATTTGTGTTTTACTGTCCCACTTTTGATGGAAAAATATTTATAAGACCTAATTGCATTTTCCTTTTTACTCTGCTAGAGAAAAGCAAGGTGATAATAAATGGAAACTTTGTGGCACAATAACAGGAAGGCTAAGCAGAACCCTCTGTAGGGGGATTGGGGCATATAAAACAACCAGATTAAATAATGTGGGCATTATTTAATCTGGTTGTTTTATAAACAACCAGATTAAATAATGAAATTATTTAATGATGAAATTAACAAAGTAACGCAAAACATAGGAAACTTTCTTTCTGACTCACTTCAAAACTCAGCTCAAATTAATTCTCAGGCCATAATGTGCTTTATGATTTATGGGCATTTAAGGGAGAGAGATTTTCACTATTTATCATCAGCTTTCCCTATGTCCCAGTCAACTTATATTAGCAAATTTCCATTTTGCTACGCACCTGTTGGCTCGATCACTACCTCTCACACAATGCAAAGAACTGTTGCAATTACCTAGATAATTCATGATGAGCAAGGCATTTGCATAACATTCAGGACTCTCCATTATCATTTTCATTACAATGTGGGCAAATTATTTATTGGAAAACCAGATAAAGAGGTTCACATTTATCAGGCAAAGCCACGAGGAACTATGCAAATACTTCAACCTTTTCTGTCAAATGTGGTATTTCAGTCAGTTAATCATTGAAAGTACCTTTCATTAAGCAAAGGAGCCTGACTGTGAAGGCCGAAAGCCAAGCTAAACTCTTCATTCAATCAATCATGAGGAAATAGAAAATGCCCACATTATTTAATTTATTTATAACTGATTAGTCACTGAAAAATCAAAAACAGGAGAGAAATTTGTTTTCTCCACGAATAAAGTAAATCACCTTCATATTTTTTTAAAATATGTTTTTCTTTATTTCAGAGAAGGGCAGGGAGAGGGAGAAACATCAACGATGAGAGAGAATCATCAATCGGCTGCCTCCTGCATGCCTTCCACTAGGGGTTGAGCCGGCAACCTGGGCATGTGTTCCGACCAGGAATCAAACCATGACCTCCTGGTTCATAGGTCAATGCTCAACCACTGAGCTACCCTGGCCAGGCCTTCATATTTTTTTAAGAGGAGGATTTTTCAGGCATCTGGTTCATCTTATCTGTGACTACTGGCCTTCTGATGATTTTAGCTTTAGTTTAGAGTTCAGCCTAATAGTCAGAAGCCAGCTTTGCAAACATCCAACATCCCCCTGCACTCCCCGTGCTATCAATGGGCTTTGTGTCCTGCTCTTTTCAAAGAGAACATGAGCACTGGACTGCACTTCCTGTGACTTTGAAGAGGAGACGCGTTAAGACACAATGTCAGAAATATTTATAAAGTGTTGCCAACAATTCTGTCTCTGAGCTAAAGTCATAAATACTTGACTAAATTCTGAAGGAATATTTATGAGCTATTTTTCCCCGGGGAAAAAATTGCAGTCTCCAAAAATGTCTGTTGTAAAAAAACAAGAGTGTGGGAAATACATGTTTCTTTCAGGTTTCACAAAACTTTGGAATGGGTGGTACAAGAGGCCCTAGGGCTTGTTGTCCAAACCTGATCTCTGCCCAGGTGCCACATGCAAAACTTAGAGGCTTTGGCTGCCCTGAGAGCTTGTTTGGCTGCCGTGACTGAAGGCTTCCCGGGTAGATCCTGATTCTCGTTATTGTGGCTAAAACCTGTCCATGGACTAGAAACTGGAACAAGATCACTGTCAACATGGGGAGGCTAAGCAAGTCTGTTTCCAAAGCATTTACTTCTGAGATTGATTAACCACTTGGGCAACCAGAGAATATCAAATGTCACAAGCACACGGTTCCTGGTCTACGTTTGCGTTCCTGGAGTAATAAAGCCACAACAGAGAAAGACTCTAATGGGATGGATAGCTAGCTAATTTAAAATTGATAGATAGGAGGTTTTCCCCGAGTAGGAAATTTGCTTATTCTTGTTATACTATGTGTTGTGTGTGTTTTTTAATTGAGAAGAAACTTATCCTATCTAATAAAGAGGGAATATGCTAATTGACCCTCATGCTGTCAAAAAGATGGCGGCCCCCACAGCCAATAAGGAGGGAATATGCTAATTGACTGCCCCGCCCTCAAAGATGGTGGTGCCCACAGCCACAAGATGGCCTGGCAGGGGAGGGCAGTTGAGGGTGACCAGACCGGCAGGGGAGGGCAGTTGGGGGCGATTGGGCTGGCAGGGGAGTGATTAGGGTGTGATCAGACTGGCAGGCAGAAGCGGTTAGGGGCAATCAGGCAGGCAGGCAGGCGAATAGTTGGGAGCCAGCAGTCCCAGGTTATGAGAGGGATGTCCCAGATTGGAAAGGGTGCAGGCTGGGTTGAGGGATATCCCCCCCCACCCCCCGCCCAGTGCACGAATTTCATGCACTGGGCCTCTAGTATAACATAAAATAAATCATTTTAAAGTCAATAATACAGGGTCATTTTTTAGGTATTTTACAGCCTAGACTGCCTACCATGCCATTCCAATGCTAAAAATAAAAACTAGAATCAATCAGAATTCTTTAGTACTCTACACTATGCTACATGCATGCCAAATAAAAGGTTCAACTGGTTTTGTGGGTGTTTTTGTGTGGGGTTTCTTTCACATTACTGACTAGTTTTAGACACAACTAACTCAAATTGACAAGTTACTCCGGGAGTGTTTATATAACACTTTTATAACCAATCACCCCAGAGGAAAAATAATGATCAAGTAGATTGTGTCCTCATGCATTTGGCTGATAGACAAAATGTTCACTTTTCAATCTACTAGTGCAGTATCTGAGACACAACCTCAGCACAACTCTATCAAACACCAAAATCTCCACAAAGAGAAGCCCTGTGCTCGTGACCAGGGGCCCTGACCTCATCTCCATCCCAGCTCAGAGATCAGAGCTTGTCTTTGACACCACCAGACCCAGCTCTCTGCTCCTGCCCAGGGAAAAATCACACCGTTGCAAGTGACACCTCCACTCACTGCTTAGTGAGTCTGCGCAGCACCACGAAATCAGAAAACGTACAAAGTCAGCTTCGGAGAACCTTAAACCTGCTCATCGGAACCCTTTTCCTGCCCGTTACACTCCGGTGACCGGGGCATGTCTGTGCCTCCCATGGTCAGGCCTGCCCTTCCCGAGGACATTAACCCTAAACCTTTCTCACCTCCACATGGTGCTTTCTTGATTGCATAGTAACCAACTCAGAACCACAAAGCTAAAGGCTGTTAATGAATGTCACCCCTCTCCCCATTGCAGTTACACCTCAGCCCAGGAGACACAAAGGAGGAACCACTGACAACACTCTCCAACCCCCGAGGAGGCTGAAGGGGAGAATGGACCTGGGCCCCAGGGCCCTTTCTGTGCCCCTGAAGCCACCGCTGTGGGCTGTTCCTCTGGGAAGGCCGACCTGAGAGTGCGTACCTAATGCTTAAGAAATTAATGTTACTCCAAGGAAGGAGTTTTCACTCCACAATCAACTGTGCAGCTTTTCCAGCGGAAGATGCCCGTGCCTGTTCCTCACCTCAGCATCTCCGTGTCCAGGCATCTGTACTTTTTGAAAACACGCAGGTGACTTCCAGCCACAGCCCGGCTGACGCCCTCTCAAAGGGATTCGAGTCATTAGACAAGTCCTGGGCACCAACCTGAACCTGAAGTTCTGTGAAAACATTTCTCTCTTCCCCTCCTAAGGGAAAACTACATCCCATAGTTTGTTCTGTTAACCACTTCTAGGACCTGAGCTTCTTAGGCAAAAAAAAAAAAAAAAAATAGTAGTACCAAGGTAACGTCCAGGTTTTCAATCAGATTTCATCTTCTCCTAATACTCACCTTTGGTTGAGGTCCCACTGACTTCACTCCATTGCTAACATGATTGAAAGGCCTCAAGAAAGCATCCCCAACCAAGCCATCAATACTGTAAAAAACAGGTTCCCCAGGGATTGCAAAATAGATGCCTATTTCCATGGGAACATCCCGTGTGGCCTTTGTGTGTGGGGGGGTGACTAACTAGGAGGGCGCATCATCCCTATTAGGACGAAGTCGCTCTCCTCCTGTGATCACCAAATCTTAACAGGAGCACGTCTGCCACCCAGTGTTCAAAGCCCGCATTAAATTCTTGTCAGCATCACAGCAAAGCAGCTCCTTTCTTTCAGGCTGACTTGTGTTTTACTTTCTTTGACCAAGGCCAGTTCTGGGATGTTTGGGGTAGGAGGGAGAGATATTATTTCTGAGTGAAACCTATTAAAAAAAAACATTTGCAATCCATACTCATCCTTCAGTCACTGAAGTCTATAAAAATTAATCAAAAGAGTCACAATCCACCCTAACCGGTTTGGCTCAGTGGATAGAGTGTAGGCCTGTGGACTGAAGGGTCCCAGGTTCGATTCTGATCAAGGGCATGTACCTTGGTTGCGGGCTCGATCCCAGTAGGGGGTGTGCAGGAGGCAGCTGATCGATGTTTCTCTTTCATTGATGTTTTTAACTCTCTATCCCTTTCCCTTCCTCTCTGTAAAAAATCAATAAAATATATTTTTTTAAAAGCTAAAAAAAAAAAAAAAAAAGAGTCACAATCCATATGCCTGACCCTCATTATCATTAAATTGCCTTCACAACATTGGCAACCAGATTTTGTTGTTTGCAAAGCCAGACTCTTGCCTAGTGAGTGATCTGTGGTTTCTGTGCGTATCTATAACCTTGGGAAGTGTTGCTCCTCATTGACTTAAGGTGGTCTGTCCCATTACAGTAATTTACATGACAAGAAATTAACCTTGATGAAGGCTGCCATACTTGGTGCTGAAATTCACATTTCACACAATACAATTCACCTCACAATGTTCTGTCCCTACAAAATGCTTGGGCTCATGGGTCAGTGGGCTGAACGGTCCTGTCCACCAGGTGATAATGATACATGACACATCCTCCCAATCTCAGCTGGAAAATAAGCCTGAACCTGCTCACAATGAGGTGTTCAGGAACAGCTATCATATGCAAGAGTAAAAGTTCTTGTAGAAACAAAGATGTACCTGCCATACCTTGTCAGCATCACGGAAAAGCAGCTTCTGTCTCTCAGGCCAACATCAGTGTTACCTTCTTTAACTAAGGTCAGTTCTGGGATGTTTGGGGTAGCAGGGAGAGGTATTATTTCCGAGTGAGACCTATTTTTTTAAAAAAAACATAAACACTTGCACCCCATACTCATACATTCAGTCACTGGAGACTATAAAGTCTCTGGTGTCCTGCCCTTTCCCCAGCCACAGTAGGAACCTTACGATAGCTACTGCAACTAGGGATGGACCAGGTAATGGATTCCGAGAGAGAAGCCTGTGAGAATACACCAGCCGTTTCCTCCTCATGGCTCCACCTCTACAACACAGTCTGTTCTCTCTGCATTCACCCAAGTTAAAAATAAACTAGCTATTTGTCCACTGGGAACAAATAAGGCACGAAGGGCCACCCAGGGAATTTATCCAGCCACCACTGTGAAAGGAGTCTAAACCTGGCCCTTCCTCTCCTTACTGCATTTGACCACAAAGGGAACTAACTAACTGGCATCAATCAAGCACTTACAATGTACAAGGCGCCATGTTTACCCACATTACTACTCCCATCTTACCAGTGAGGTAGCACTAACAGTCTGACACCAAAGCCCCTTCTCCTCCCCATACCCTGCACCCAAGATACTGGAGGGATCTAGAGGGCCTCCCGCCATCCAGGGAATTCCAGCATCTGTTCATCCTTGGGACCATGAGTCTCCTTGGCTGTAGGCACTAGGGGAAAAGAGTTTATGAGAACTCCAAACCAATATGCCTCCAATATCACTTACTTAATCATGTTTATATAGTCTGGCACCAACACTCTCATGATATAAACCCTTATGAACAAAACCTCACCCACGAGCCTTTCACCACATGCCAGGATTTGAACAATAGTCTCCTCACTGACATTTCTCAGCCCATTAGGGTTTTCCCCCAGTTCGTTATGCTCTAAATTAATGTTTCTACCTCTCTACTTCATCAAACACGTTCGAGCTTTCAGATTCCTCCTGTGGCCTAGAATAACATGGAAACGGCTCAATGTGGCACTTGAGGTTTTCCTCGCTCTCGCCACAGTCTAGAAGCTCAGTCCTTCCTGCTGCTCTGCTTTATGAACTTTCCTTTGAATCAGCACCTCTATCTACGTGTGAGAAAGTGTCCTTGCTTACATTCCGCTGCTCCCTACCTGCTATGTTCCTCGGCTCTAAATGAACTTGCCGACCCCCTGCTTGTGCTGATGCTCCCATAGTTTTCTAGTCTCACCTCCCTCGTGAGAACTTGCCCACTGTGTCAGCTCCCAGTGGTGACTGACCACAGAACTCCTCCAGCCCTTATTGTTGGCATCACTAGTAAGGTGTGAGTGAGAGTGTGTGTGTGTGTGTGTGTGTGTGTGTGTGTGTGTGTTCCCATTGTCCTGAAGCACCTTTGGGGCAAAGATCATGTTTCCAATTCAAATTTAAAAAACATTTATTGATCATCTGTTTTGTGCCAGGCACTATGTTCCATACTATCTTATACCTTTTTCTTGTTGTTAATCCTCACCCAAGGATATTTTTCCCTTATTTTTAGAGAGAGTGGAAGGGAGGGAGGGAGACAGAGAGAGAGAAATATATATGTGAAAGAGGCATATCAATTGGTCGCCTCCTCTCCCACACATGCCCTGACTAGGAATCGAACTCAGTACCCTTCAGTCCACAGGCTTATGCTCTATCCACTGGGCGAAACCGGCTAGGGCCTTATACCTCTTATAATCCCCAACATGACACCTGACAGACAGCTGAGTATAAAGTAAGTATTCAAGAAATATTTGTAGAAGAAAGGAAACTAAGATATGCAGGCATATCTCTGTGATGATGTTTTATATATAGTATTTTATTTGTCCTAAATTTTTACTTTATTTCTTCTAAAAATCACCCCAGAAAGAAAGTATTTTTCCATTTTTGTACACGAAAAACCAATATTCTAAGACTTTAAAAATTTACCAAAGGTTACCTAAAATGTGGTTCAGTTTGGATCAAAGCTAGCTGTCCCTGCCTCCATCTTTTCCCTACTATCCTGCCTTGTCTTTATCACGGGTAAACATTTCTTGGCAAGAGATCTCATGAAAGAAAATTTTTTCTTTGAGGGACAACTGAAGCTTCCAAATAAAGGCCATCTTGTAGGAGAATTCCTCCTTTTGAATTTTAAGAACGTCGTCGTATAAAGAATTCTTTCCTAAAAACTAAATGTCTAGATCTAACTACCAGTTTGTGGAAAATATGAGGGTGTGGGAAGGAGCTGAGCAATGTCATGAAATTTTAATCAGGCAAATCTGGGAATGTAGTGGAACCTTTCATTATTTGGGCAGTAGGTCAATAGAACATCAACCGGTGGCTGAGCCAGGACTGAGCGCAGGCAGCTGTTGGAAACCAATCCACCCTGGCTGTTTGAGGCAGTCCTGCAGGGATGTTTCAAGGGACCTGGCATATATGGCATATTGTTCTTAATATGTTTGCTCCCCTCTTAACAGCTATGTGTTTTAAACAGGCCCACCTCCCTGAGAAAGGTTGTTTCCCCAGAGGGGTGGTTGGTCTCTTTGATCTTTGTTTGGAGTGACCTCCTTCAGTTACTTCCTTGTAGCTTGGTGGAACAATAGAGTAACCTTTCAATGGAGATGGGAAGCCCCCTGGCCTTTTGTATAGAATGGATAGGATTGGGACCAAATAGTATAAATACAGATGCTAGATGACAATAAAAAAAAGAATCTGGCTATGATGATCACCTAAACACTGCCTCCGTGTCCTTCATTCCTCGCCGACTCCGTCCACACCTTGGGGAACCCCTGGACCCGCTGGGGCTGGACCCTGGCAGGCAGCCTGCAATCCACTGAAGATTCTGGGCCCTTAAACACTCCATCACACTGTCCTCTGTGACAAAGCATTTACATTCTCCCTTGACAGCTTATTCTCAGCCCAATAGAAACAAAAAGGAAATATCTCCATGTGATACTACTTAAATGTAAATCAGAAACTAAACAAGTTCCTGTTTCCTAAAAATAAAAAGGAAGAGGAAAATCATAGAAATGTCCAATTCTCTCCCAGTGGCATAACTTTTCCTGACAGCTGGCTCCTGAAAGATGGCTCAGAGCCATGAAGAACGAAACCACTAAACCACTTCTGGGAGACCACCCCTGACATCAGCACCCCGGACGGCTGTCACCTCTCTGTTCTCCCAGCTCTCCTTCTGGTTACAGGCCACAGCCATTGTACAATAATTTCATTTCTTTTCTACTCAGTCAGACAATAATGCATCCACATGTTGGTCTACACATTTTCAAATATTTACAGTTTTTCAAGCCGTTGAAGACAAACATTTTACAGACAACCTAAATCAATGACTAACCGTGTGCTATGGTTTCAATTCGCAAACAAATAAAATGCCATGTGACGTGATCTTGCAAAGCTGTAGGAAGGCGGAGCTCCCAAATTTAAGTCAGTTGTCCAAGGCCTGACTAAGCGCTGGCACTTCCTGCTTAAATTTTTAAAAATATAGGCTTCATGCCCATGCTACAGTTCACCATTAATCAAGAAGTGGATACAGCCGGGCCAGTGTTGCTCAGTGGTTGAGCACAGATCCATGAACCAGGAGGTCACGGTTCGATTCCCCGTCAGGGCACATGCAGAATGGACGCAGGCAAGTATTTTGTGGAGGGTGCCCTTCTGGACTGCCGCTGCCAAACCTCACTGATGGCATTAGGAGATCCTGACTAGGGGATACAGCAAGGGAGGATCCAGTGGTTAGAAATATAAAAATAAAGGAATTGTGGGGAGCAAAACAAAAAAGACTCTCTCCCATTTATTTTTCTAAAGTGGAGCCAGATTCGCCAGCATCCGGACACACACACTAATTTTTAAGGTTATACCCATGACTAGATCACCTGACCCAGCAAAGATAGGTGCATTGGGCACATCATTTTGCTGAATGTGTTTCAGTGTGAATTTTATATGTAATTATTGCACAAAACATCAATAGCAGCTTTTCTAAAATGATTGTTATAAGAATACTTTGAACTCCTATTTTATATCAGTTTTCTTTATACAAATGCCATTACACTGCAGGCAGAAACAGAGTTTTTATATCACATTAAAAAATGTGTCCAAGTTTTTTCAGTTTAAAGATAAATACTCTTTATAGAACTAGAAAGGGTTTATGTAAAGAAGTCAACACATCTTTCAAAATTCTTCCACTCAAATTGTGTCAGGGATGTTTTTATGAAGAGCTTCAGAGTGTACTGGTGAAGTAGCAAGAAGAAAAAAAGCTAGAGCCCTAGCTGGTTTGGCTCAGTGGATAGAGCGTCGGCCTGCGGACTGAAGGGTCCCAGGTTCGATTCCAGTCAAGGGCATGTGCCTTGGTTGCGGGCACATCCCCAGTGGGGGGTACAGGAGGCAGCTATGTTTCTCTCTCATCAATGTTTCTAACTCTCTATCCCTCTCCCTTCCTCTCTGTAAAAAATCAATAAAATATATATTTTTTTAAAAAGCTAGAATCATTACACCAGGAAGCAACTCTGATGTCAAAGGATAGAACCAACAGCCTCCTGATATTACAAACCATCTTCCATCCACGTTTAGCTACCAGACACCCAATCAACATGCCTCAAACTTGACTTGGCCAACTTGATATTGATTGTAATTTACATGGTGGTTGGTTTTTAAATTTGCTTGTCTATGGGGAGAAAGGGTTTATGAAGAAAATCAATGGTGTTGATAGCATATATGGGAGAGTGCTTCTTAACTGGAAAAACAAAGAGTGTTCAAAAACTTTACAGAATTCTTTTGCAAAAAGTAATGAAGCGAACACCATAGCGTCATTACATACAAACATCTATACACTGTTCTTTAGCAGTAGGAGAGAAAAAAAGTACAGATATGCCATGAAAGGAGTTTCTCCCACTGTAGTGAAAGAACTATGACTCATTCTCATTTCCTCCCATGGGTCTCCTACTGACCAGCAGGACTCATCTGTAAGGAACAAGGACCCCAACACAAAGGAAATTAACTGACCAACATGGAGTTGGTCTTGGGCTGGTGAGAACTGTGCCCTGGTAGGTTGGCATACTGTTCTAGTCCAAACTGAAACATAGCTCTAACAAACTTCACTGTTCAAAAAATGTATACACACTTTAACAGCTGATACCTCAATTTTAAAAATGAAATGTATTTTAGTAAACATTGCCTTTATAATTATTCAAACTGTGTATATAAATTTTGGGAAACACCCTATACATAGTTTTATAATTATTGATATACATATAAACAATGTAACCATAATGCATTTAGGCTTATGATTTCACAAACTTATCTACTTCTTAAAGTAAGCCTTCTGGGAAGCTTTGAATGCAAGCTAGCACTTGAAAAGATTCAACTGCAATTCAGTCACAATTGTTTTTCAAATTTATTCAATTTACATAGATGTTTTCACTCAATTCATTTAAATTCCTGACAGGGCTCTTTTGCACTTTCCTTAACTAAGAGCAATTATGTATGTATTGTCTACCTTGTAGCTAATAGAAATAAGTGGCCTCAATACATTATATATATTATATTTACCAAGGGTCACTAAAGATTTGATCCTGCCATTTTTAAATATGCCTCACTGCAAAAGCATTGATATTCATAAGCTATGTGGAGAAATGACATCCCAAGCAAGATATGATTTAATGGAAAATTTGGAAATCACCCAATTTTTCATAAAAGCAAGGTGAAGAAAACACATTAACTGGAAAAGAAAATGTATTTTCACCTACGGGAATATTGACCTGCTCATATGAAGATCACTGATTCACAGAAATATCTCATTTGGACCTTTGGAGTCTATTTTGCACTATAATTTCAAAAATTTGGAAGTTAAATTCTTCCACCAAATTTCAAATTTATTCCTCTCTTGCATCAAAAGGGTATTCTTCCATATAAACTTCCCACTTTAGCATAAATACTATATTGCCAGATGCCTTTATAAGACAAGCAGGAAATCTGATTACCGCTTTCATATACTTTTAATCAAAAAAGTGGACTGCAATCCATAAAGAATATTTAGTCACATCTAGAGGGCGGGAAATTTAACTAACTTGCTATTTTTTTTTAATATTTTTTATTGATTTCAGAGAGGAAGGGGGAGGGATAGAGAAATAGAAACATCCATGATGAGAGAGAATCATTAATTGGCTGCCTCCTGTACACCCCTGGGGTTTGGGTGGGGGATGAGGGGGCGGGGGGATTGATCCCACAACCCCCCAGCATGGGCCGTTCGCTGGAATCAAACCTGGGACCCTTTAGTCCACAGGCCAATGGTCTATCCACTGAGCCAAACCAGCTAGGACCTAACTTGCTATTTTCTTATGAAAGTGTTGAGAAAGGAACCCTTCTAAATAATTTTTGCTGTTTATTAAATCTCTCTTCTTAGAGAGTAACCAATTGATGAGTGATGGTGCCAAGAAAAAAATGCATTGTATCCTTACACTTCTTCTGCATGTATCATTGAAAAAGGTTAAAAAGGAAAGAGTAAAATTCTTATTCCATGGTCGCAAGAAACACAATTACAATCACCCCAGTAGTGTTCTGTGTGAAGAGGACTCCTTGGCATGTTCAATGTGGGAGGAAATAAATCAGCATCTCATCCATTGCCAGATGATGTTCAGCTAGACAACTGATATAACATCATATCACAGCAGCACTAAAGAAACTGTGCTATTAAAATTACAATGCATTTTACTATGTTTATATCTTAAAGATGGACGTTGACACCACCTAGCTAGTCCACCATTTTTATTTTACAGATGAGGAAACTAAGGCCTAGGGAAGTAAAGTGACTTATTCAAGTTTACAAAATTAATGCAACAAAAGGACTAGAACTAACTCCATGTCTCCGGGCTCTCAAACCAGGGCTCTTTCTAAGTCAAATACCTACTAGCTCATCAGCAAACTTGGGACAAAGGATCAAGCTAACATTTATTGAACATTTACTATGTTCAGAGACAAGGAAGCCCTGGTTATCAATGTACTTGCTTCTCAGTTTTAAATCTGCCCCCTGTCCCCCAGTACATGCTCTGCAATAAGAGATGGATTTTCTTCTGCATTTCTCTTTGACAATGAGCACAATGTTAAGCTTTTTCAGTAGAAGGAAGGGGGCCTTCTGATTCCTGTAACTGGTGGTGTTGGTGGGAGGGCAGGAGGGAATGCTTGGCCCCAGCCATGTGCCCAGATGCACAGTCCCTCAAAGACCTTGCAGCCCCGGCCTGGCCTAGTACTCACCCCCCAGAGCCCTCTCCACTCGGACAGCACCCCGCGCTGCTGCCCCACCTCCCTCTGCACAGTGCAGGCCCAGCCACTCGCTGCAGTTCTTGGAGCGTGGCTTCCTGCTTGCCCAGCTCTGCAGACCAGCTCTGGCCCATGCAAACCAGCACAAATCTCTTCTATCCAGTGGGCCGCTGGTACACCTTCTCCAACAAAATCTGACACCCACCCTTCAGGGTGAGCCCCCCTTCCAAGTTTTCCTTCCTTGGGCACATTTCCTCAACCTAGGGTGCCCTATAAGGTTTTCTTATATCTTATAGTGTCTCTTTCATCATAATTTAATAATTCTTTGTGTTATACATCCCCTGGTTAAATCATTTTATGGTTTCTGTCTCTTGATTGGACCCAGAAGGATATACCCTGCCAGAATTGGAGTCATAGCCAGTCAAACTAAGAAACCTAGCGACAAGACAGGAGTAAACAGCCCTGGCCGATGGCCCAGCAGCTAGAGCATTAGCCTTCGCACCAAAGGGTCACGGGTTCAATTCCCGTTCAAGGGCATGTACTTTGGTTGCAGGTTCAATCCCCAGCCCTGGTCGGTGTATGCATGCGAGAGGCATCCAATCGGTGTGTCTCTTTCACATTGATGTTTCTCTCTCTCTCCCAATCGATGTATCTCTCTGACATCAATCGATGTTTCTCTCTGTCCCTCCCCCTCCCTTCCACTCTCTCTAAAATTCAATGGAAAGAATCCTTGGGTGAGGATTAACAAGAACAACAAAAAAGAACAGGAGTAAACAAAAAACTCCCTTGCGGATGCTGTGGACTGAACCATGTCCCCCAAGGTGCCTGGTCACTGTTCAGTGACGTGCAGGGGTTCTGTGTTGCTGAGCGGAGTCATGAGTTGGGAGGGAAATGAGTTGTTCAGGATCACAGAGAGACTATGGGTTAAAAGAAATGAAAGAAGGGTGGAGCATAACGGAGCTGTGAAGGTAAGGAACAAGTCAACAAACACAGAATCTGATTATTCTGCTGTGCCATGCAAACCCTCATCCACGTATCCTCAGTAGACTGTTCAGTTCTCATGAGTGCAGGAGAAATGTGGATACTAGTATATCTGAGGATTGCCCCGAGCTGAAGCCTGCCTCAGGCAGACTCATAGGAAGAAGAGAGCCTGCCCTCAGGAGCCCTGATGCCCCAGAATTCCATAAACCCAGATTCCCAATCCCTGTGCAGAGGCAGTGGTGAGCTACACATGGGCCATGGGTAGGCTGCCATACTGATCCCCTCAGTCATAGTTTTTGTCTAATTCCCACCCGAGGATATGTTTTTATTGATTTTTAGAGAGAGAGGAAGGAAGGAGGCAGAGACAAAGAATGAGAAACATCGGTGCGAGAGAGAAGCATCGATTGGTTATCTCACATATGTGCCCCAACCCAGGATCAAACCCACAACCTCGGTATGTGCCCTAACAGGGAATCAAACCTCAGTCTTCTGGTGTATGGGATGATGCTCCAACCAACTGAGCCAACCAGCCAGGGCTCCGCTCAGTTTTTGGATGGAGCCTGAAGCAGCCAGAGCCTCAGGCAGTAGCCTCTGGTTGCAAGGAGCCATATTCAAACCTTGGGGGTTGTAAGAGGAGCAAGACAGGAGTGATGAAACAGAGCTCTGCCATCTAGCTTACCAGCTAAAATGAAGTTTTAGAAACTTACCAAACAGGAGCACTTCAGAGATGAGCATAGTTTCAAAGAGTACAAAATAAGAGCAGAATGAGTAGGTAAATTGAATTGGTGGAGAACAGAAAGGTGTGGGATTTTTAAAAGTGTTGTATTTAACTAATACAACATGAAATTAATTGTAAACTGCAATTGAAAAATAAAATTTAAAGTTCCTTTCAGAAAGAATTAATGGTATTATAGGAAGGGAGGAAAGACACGAGCAAATGAAAATTAGGTGAGTTTTGGGCAGTGTTGTTCTGTGAAAGCGTTATAAAAACATAAGTTCTCACCTACCTGGCGTGGCTCAGTGGTTGAGCGTCCATCTATGAATCAGGAGGTCACGGCTCAATTCCCAGTTAGGGCACCCGTTGTGGGCTCGGTCCCCAGTGTGGGGCGTGCAGGAGGCTGCTGATCAATGATTCTCTCTCATCATTGATGTTTCTGTATCTCTCTCTCCCTCTCACTTCCTCTTTGAAATCAATTTTAAAAAAACATATTTTTTTAAAAATTAAAATGTGAGATCTCCAAGTCTGATCTATGTCATGGGGTTTGAAATAACAAACCAACAAACTTTAATTTGGGCCTGAGGGACAAGCAGGACAAGCTACTGAATGCTTCTATGATGACTCAGAAGAGAAGCTGCTGATCTTTAAAAGACTTGCTTCCTCATTGGTGAAGGGTTGGTCTTACCTGCAGACGTGTGTGCCTGGCATGGGATGCTTCTTGACTTGCTCAGCCCTAAAAGCTTTCCCTGAAGTAAACACCTCCGGTGCTGCCCACATTCTGCAGCCTGAGCTCTTCCAAAAATTTCCTGCATCTCTGTTTGCAGTAGGTTCAGTGGAGAGAGGCTCTGTAACTTGTGCTGGATCCTGCAGCCAGGAAATGATGGAAGCAAACACAGAGATGCCTGTTAGCACATTACATCTGTCCTCCCTTCACCTCCCAACTCCCTGCGTCTAGACTCCTGCCCTCACTGTGGCCCTGGTCTTGTTTCGGGTGGTCTGCATTAAAACTCAGCAGCAGCCTGGCCCATCCTTATCTGTATGGCACCACAGAGGAGCTGTCTTTTACGTGCCTCAATCACAGACAAGTTCAGCCACTTCTTAAGCAGGCAGACACACAGTGTGACAGAATACCCTCCCTTCACCTCCCGACTACCTGCGTCTAGGCCCCTGCCCCCACTGTGGCCCTGGTCTTGTTTTGGGCGGTCTGCATTAAAACCCAGCAGCAGCCTGGCCCATCCTTATCTGTACGGCACCACAGAGGAGCTGTCTTTTACGTGCCTCGATCACAGACAAGTTCAAGCCATTTCTTAAGCAGGCAGACACACAGTGTGACAGAATGTGACAGTGCTCCAAAGGCCAGTCACCACTGGGAAATTTATTTCATCGAGTGGTAGCGAAGAAGCAGGTGAAATGAAAGCCTCCTGCCCAGAGTGCTAGCTGTCCTTTTAAACAACAACATCCGCCTCTATTTGCAGAGAACAGCATGTGCACCCATCAGGACACCTGACTCATTGCCTCTATTCCAGTCTCTGGATTAGTCAGAGAAGTAAATAGACTACGATGCTATCAGAGAACCCTGAGTCTGTTACCCTGAGGTGTGCTGGCTACTGATTATCTCCATTGATGCTCAAGGTAGGAATGAGATACTCACTCCTTTTCTCTGTTGGATATCCTGGGAGACTTTCAAATAGATAGCAAATGGTGAGTCCAGGACAGTATGTGCCCGAGGCACTTTCCAGAGCTCATTTTCAAGAGAGAACTGAATCTATTACTAGAGGCACATCCTAGAAATATGCAATGTCGAGCAAGTAATAGAAAAAGATAAGATGAAAATGAATAAGATCCCCCCCAAAAAGACAAACATGTTGATTCAAATAAAATAGTCATGTCAGGAAACTACACACTTGCTGAAAAGAGACAGACCGTGTGCCTGCTGGGTGGCTGTGGTGGCTCCACCTGCACCGGAGCCCTCTGTGCCCCTCACATGCCTGCCCTCTGGACAGTCTAGCAAGGAGCTGGCTCAGCGGGCCTGGCTGACACTGACGACACTAAAGTAACCAGCTCGCTCAGGTGTGGCTAGTGAACTCCCCAAACTATTGACCTCTGGGCTCAGACACTCCCTTCTTTCAGCAAGGCCACTCTGTGACCAGAAGAACCGTCTCAGTCCGTACAAGCCACTAAAACAAAATAGCACAGGTTGGGTTGCTTATAAACAACAGAAATGTTTCCCACAGTTCTGGAGGCTGGAAGTCCAAGGTCAAGGCCAGCATGGTCAGGGTCTGGTGAGGGCCTGCTTTTGGGCTACAGATGGCCAACATTTTTACTTTTCACTGTGTGGGCTAGCTCTGTAGAGCCTCTTTTATTCTGGCTCTATTCCCATTCAGGAGGGCTGAGCCAGGTTTGTGGCTAATCCCAAAAACCCACCTCCTAAATACAGCACTTCCTCAAATAACGTTGTTGTATTCAGTGTTGTTTCCTTATAACATTGAAAAGAAGAAAAAAAAACCAACTTCCCTCCGGAGTCACCATCTGTGTGGCATTTGCACATTCTCCCCATGTGGGCATGGTTTTTGTCTGAGGACTCTGGTGTCCTCTCACATTCCCAAACTGTGCATGTGAGGTGAACTAGTGTCTACCTTGTCCAATCTGAGTGAGTGTGGGTGGGTGTGAGTGGCGCTGTGGTGGAGGGCGTCCTGTCCAGGGTGGACCCCACCTTGCGGCTCCCTGAGCTATCAGGGCAGGCTCCAGCCACCCGTGACCCTGAACTGGAATAAATGGGTTGGAGAATAATGATTCATTCATCTTTCTTAAGTGTATGTACAGCTCACATTTATTTTAATGTTGACCATTAGGAAGGCTCTGGATCTTTATTTAGAAGTTTGGTGATGCTTTTGTGACTATAAATATGCCCTAGGAAATTAACTCATGCTTATATCAATTAGCCTGTAGTAAAACTGGCTTTGTTATATGTCCTTTCGCTTAAAGTCTCCATTTCCAAGAACCTATCAGTGATGTTAAGTACAGGCTTACCGTACTATCACCTTGGGCATTAGCTTTCTAACATATGAATTTTGGAGGGCCAGAAACATTCAGACCACAGCTTTCTCTCTAGATATGTGAAGTGGCACCAAGGCAGGATTCTTCTCGTGGAGCACATCCCCAGGGTGCATCCGGCTGTGCCTAAACTAAGCACCCGACACTCACGAGCTGACCTTTGCTAAATCTTCCCCAATAATCCTCACTTTGTCACACACCTTACCCCTTGTGTTTGCTCCAGAGCGATGGCATGACACTCATCTGACAAAACTCGAGAGGAATAAGTCTCCTCCCTTTATAGTAGTTTCTATTCCAAATAAAGTTAACTGTAAGGAGTCAGAAGGATAGAAAGGAAAAGCCCAGTCTTTGGAGTGAGACAGATCTGGGACTGAGTCCTGGCAACATGGACTCTGTATCCTCAGACCATTCATACAACGTCCCATAGGTAATCCAGAGATAATAATGCCTATTTGTAGGTTTTTTAACAAAACCTTAATAAAAGTCCATTTCCTTTCTACTTCCTCTTATTTCACTTCTACCCTTCAGCCTCTTTCTTTCCAGACTTAGCAGACTTAATTTCAACAGAAGTTTGGCTATGTATAGAAGTCAAGTCATTTTCATAGGATGAAGATTGATCACTATTGAGTTGCAAAGAAAAAAAAATGCCTCATATGTGGAAGGTAATTCATAAGACTGTTTCTCCAGGTATCCTACTCAGTAGCAGTAATATTTATCGAAAGATGTTTAAAGACCCCAAGGTAAATACTCTGAAAATAATAACAGGCATTCTATGAGTGCTAGCCAGTTGAAATAAAATTAGATGTGTAACAATTGTCGATCATGCCATTGTTCATGTAAGCATCTGCTCTTTTGAAGAAACAGTGCTCTGCTGGTGAGAAGTCTTTGTTTGCCTACCTATTTGATAGATATGTTTTGAGAATTAAAGTAAAATGACACATATGAAACATTCGTAACAATCTAAATAAATAGGGGATATAGTAGTCATATGAAAAAATTTTGTGTCCTTCCAAAATTGTTTTATTAGTCTTTTTTGCCACAATAACTGAAAAAAAAACTAATCGAGACAACCTATAAATGCAATCAATTTCTGTAATTGTTTGAAAAAACAAAATTAAGTATCAGATGCTTGTCAAGATAAATGTGAAAAGAACACCTATAATTCTAAAATTATGTTGTAGATTTATAACATAATCCTCTCAGAAACTGATATAACAAGCAGACAAGATTAAGGCTATTATTCTTCAAGAACCTTCTTATCAAAGACATGACAAATCAATATCAAATTGGATCTATTAAACATACTACAATGAGGAGTATGTGCTTTTTGGATACACATGCAACATTTATACAAATAAGTCAGTTTAGGCCCTGGAAATAATCCCAATAAATTAAAAAAATATCTATATATAATTCAGACTATTAACTCCAACCATATTGCAATAAAATTAGAAATTAATGGCACAGATATAGCTATTAAGATGTTTCATATGTTTGGGAACCAAATAACATATGACCAAGCAAGCCATAGGGTTAAAAATAAATCCTAAAGGAAATTAAGATCTACTTAGAACTGAATAAAATGAAACACAGTTGATGTAAAAATATGTTTGACATAGCTAAGAGAGACTTAGGAAAAAATTACTGTTTTACATGTACTCATTAGAAATTAATAAAGGTTAAAAATAGACATCTTTGTTATTTCTTTCCTCCTTATCTCTTTGGATGTGCTTTGTTTTTCTTTTTCAACTCATTTAGTTCAATGCTGTGCCTGAATGACTATTAAGTATATGAAAAAAGATGCCCAACTTTGCTAGTATTCAGAGATAAGTAAATAAAACAATGAGATAGAGGCTGGTTTGCTACATGCATCCGAATAGCCCAAGTTAGTTGTTACTATAGTGTTTGCAAACCTGCCATCAGAAAAAGAAGGAAGGAAGTGGAGAAGAAAAGGAAACCCTCCCTTTTAAAGGGGCATGGCCTGAAAGATACATACCTAACCACAGCTCACATTCCATGGACCAGAAGTTGGTTACATGACCACATCTCACAGCTTTCCAAATGTCTGGGAAATGTATACTTTGTTGCAAGGCTCCCATTTACCAGGTGAAAACTGAGGTTCCTATCACTGTAAAAAGAAAAGAGAATAGGTACTGAATGGATAGCCAACATGCTCTGTCACATATGACATGCTTAAGTGAAATTTTTAATTCTCACACTTCCCCCAAAATTTGTATGTCGAAGCCCTGAGCCTTCAGGAGGCAATTAAGGTTAGATGATGTCATGAGGGTGGTGTCTGCATGACAGGATTAGTGTCCTTAAAAGAAGAAATACCGAAGAGCTCTGCCCTTTTTCTCTCTCCCCTCCCTGTGTGTGTGTGTGCGCGTACACACACAGACACACACAGACACACCCACACACACACACACGCCTGCATTTGCATTCATTTCTGCCCTCACCTGCTTCAAAATTCTTGGACGAGGTCGGACAGCAATCACCAGTATCCTGAGGTTTCAAAACAGGCCTGCACTGCTGAGTAATGGTAGTTTCAGAACCAAGGACAGCGCCCGTGCCCCAGCTCTCCCGTTTCTGTCTATTCTACACCTACAGGAGTTGTGTGATCAAATTTCCCCCAAGTCACAGGTTAAGTCAGATCTCTCACAAATCACTCTAAGAAAATAATGCTAGTAATATAAAATAATAGAAGCAATACATGTGTTGTTTTCTTTAATTCTCATAACAACCCTGTAAGTTTCCCAGCTAATAGTTGAGAAACAAATTCAGAAGGAGGTCAAGTGGCTTGTCTAAGGTCACATGGGTAGTACATATTAGAGCCAGAATTAAAATCTAAATTAGGCATCTATTATTTTTATTGAATTTGACATCTCTAATTACATAATTGCTTGCCAAAATTATTCTCTGAATAATTTTTCTGTAATAAAGCACTGTTTTCTAGTAACACTATCAGAATTATGTGCACTTTACCATATGAGACCGTTAGTTAAAACATAATTAATCTTGAGATATTGAGCTCCCATGAAGCCAGGTAATAGGTGGAGTCCCAAGCAAGGAGTCATACTTTAAGACTGAGGCAGGCCCTAGCCAGTTTGACTCAGTGGATAGAGCTTCGGCCTGCGGACCGAAGGGTCCCAGGTTCAATTCCGATCAAGGGCACATGCCTGGATTGCAGGCTGGGTCCAACGTGCACAAGGCAGTCAATCAATGATTCCCTCTCATTATTGATGTTTCTAGCTCTCTCTTCCTCTCCCTTCCTCTCTGAAATCAATAAAAATATATTTATTTTTAACAAAAAGACTGAGGCAGGATCCCCCACTTAATCACTGCCTTCAATCTTACCCTGTGAGTTACTGCCACCAATAGGGAGGAATCCAAGAGGGGAATGAAAGTCAAGGAAAATTACTATCTTTCAGAGACTTTGCTAGGCATTTTTGCAATGTTTTGAAATTTAATATTTACTTTTAAAAATAAAGTATTTTCCATTATAAATACATATTCAAGAGGGAAAAATGGCCAAAAGGAAAAATTCATTTTTTTCAATACCCAAAGATAACCACTCTATTTGTGTTTACTCAACCATAGTCTTTTCTATAAAGTTAATTGCAATAAGTGTGGGAACAAGTTGGTCAAGGTCGACCCCTTCCCCCATCCCTGCTTCGAACAAAGTTGTTAAGCATTGCCCTGGCCGGTGTGGCTCAATTGGTTGAGTGTCTTTCCTGCACCTAAAGGTTGCCTGTTCTGAATGCAGAATCTTAGAGGGAAGGTGGGGAAGGTGGGTGGGTGGGAAGAGATCAACCAAAGAACTTGTATGCATATATGCATAACCCATGGACACAGATAATGGTGTGGTGAGGGTCTGGGGTGCTGGGGTGGAAGGGACTTGAAGGGGTCAACAGGGGGGAAATGGGGACATACGTAATACTTTCAACAATAAAGATTTTTTAAAAAGAAGAAGGAAGAAAGGTTGCCTGTTCAGTTCCTGGTCACAGCACATGCCCAGGTTGTGGACTTGATCCCCAGTAGGGGGCGTGCAAGAGGCAGCCGATTGATGTTTCTTTCTGTCTCCCTTCCCCTGTCTCTAAAAATCAATAAAAACATTTTTTTAAAAAAAAGTTAAGCATTGACTAGCTAAACATATTGGGGCTTCAAGTAAACTGTCATTTGAAGAAAATGTATCATTAGTTTTTTAAATTAAAGCTTTAAATTTTTATCAGGTAAAGATTTTAGCTGAACTTGTGGATATTTTTAAGTTGAACTTCAATTGTAAACCATAAATATTTGTAGCTGATCTATTGAGCCCCTAGGAAGAATCTCATATACGGGAATTTCAGCAACTCTAGTATCAACTTGCTATCTACTTAAACAACACTAGGGGGTAGCAGGTGATCTTTCTTTTCTCTTCAAGTAGTAAAATCATTGTGTGTGACTGTGTTTTCCTCCCTCGAGGCTATGAAGAACAGTGAAAAACTGGAAATAGCCTTGGGGGAAATTTGTGTGTGTGTGTGTGTGTGGAGGGGCGGGGTGATAGAAAAGTTCTAAAATTAGATTGTGCTGACGACTCGCGAATTTAAATCACAAACTTACTAAAAAGCCTTGAATCACAGCAAATAAAAGTATAAAAAGAAAAAATTGCTAAAATAAACTTTTCTATTCATGGTATATATTGAGAGCATTCTTATACTACTTTACATATTCAGAAGGAAACTCTCCACTTAGGTACAAGTTAAAATTATAATTCATTTATATAATCTGAAATGCTTCGACCACTGTACTTTTATTCCTTTAATCTGCATCTTTTCAAAGTTGCATGACAACATCAGAAAATCACCATAATGCTACATGTAACTAATTAACCAGTATAATACATATTTAGTATCGCTTTTCCTGAGTTATATACTACTACAGAAATTGCAACAACCTGGTTTTTAGTTCTAGGATGAACTTGTAATAAGCTCTATGAACTTGCAAAAGTTACTTAACCTCTCTGGCTCTTAACCTAATCTGTAAATTTGGAATAAAACTTTCTCATAGAGATTTTGTGGGGATTTACTGGGTTTGACATCAATAACATGAGAAGGGGGGCGGGGGGGATGTTACTGAAACTACATGGCAATTATGCTTCTCAAAGAGTGTTATCATAATTCTCTTTTGCAAAACTAAATCTCTGAGCTCTATTTACAGATACTATTGAGAAAGAGGAAACAAACCAAGTCCGAATGCCTTGGCCAGTGATGTTAAGTTTACAATCTGAAGTAGGCAAATAGCCTCTTATTTTAAATAAAGACACAGATATAACAACTATTACAAATTCCAGGGGTTGGGGTGGAGGGACTAAAGCACTCGAGTTTAAGACAAGGATGTTTCATATTCTATTCTTATCTGTTTGTTATTGTATCGTAACCAAGTTTTTCATTTCCAAGCCTCCCCTAAAATCCACTATACAAACAAAAGCCCTGTGTGAGTAGTTTCAGGGAAAATCAAGGCAAAGACGTTGAGTCCCACCCCTGGCTTTGTGTGGAGCAGAAAGAGCAGCTGCAGAGACAAACAAGATCAGAGTCTTAGGAGGAAGACCATCTCGGGGCTAGCTCTTACTGAACACAAGCCTTGAGAAGCACATTGAACTTCTTAGGATTTCACAGAAGTCTTGGGAAGCACATTGCACTGTTTAGATCCCAAACTAAAAGAACTGGGTTAAAGATGGAATAATATATAAATTATTAGTACAGTGGCTAACACACACACACACACACACACAATATGTATACAGTTGAGCCTAATTATTCATGGTTCTGTACTTGTGAATTCACATATCATTAAAATTTATCTGTAACCCCAAACAATACTTAAGACATTTTGCAGTCATTTGCAGACATGCACAGAGCAGCAAAAAATTTGACTCACCCAATACATGCGTTCCAGCTGAGGCTGACCATGGCAACGCTCTGCCTTCTTGTGTTAGCTCTCATAATATAAACATCTTTTGCAGTTTATTTAGTGCTACATTTTTCACATTTTTGTGCTTTCTTTTTTGGTGATGCTGCTGTTTAAAATGGCCCCCCAAGTGCAATACTGAACTGTTGTTGAAAGTAGCTAAGTGAAGAAGGCACAGAGGCATGACACAAAAAATACCTGTTAAACAAGATTTGTATGGGTATTAGTGATAGTGCTGTTAATGAAGCAACAATATATATTAACTAGGGTGTCTTTAAACAGAAACACTGCAATACAATTCTGACACAGACCACCCAGGATTAGTATCAGACTCCACAGGTTAAAGGGCACAGTCCCCAACAACACTGCCATTTCTTCAGATGCCAGCCACGAGTTTTGGGGGGCTCCAGGCCATCCGCACTTCTGACCAATTGGCTACAAATTCAGGGGTTCCAATGACCCCCTCAGATTCAATAATTCATTAGAATAACTCACAAAACTCTGGAGAGTGCTACGGTATGATTACTGTTCTATTATAAAGAAGAGACACATAGGGCAAGGTCTGGATGAGAGTGTGTGGGAGAGGAAGACGGGGAGGGAGAGGGAGAGGGAGAGATTTACAGACCCTAATTAGAGTGGGTTAACAGAGACTAGGAAAACTAGAGACAAATGGAGGAATTTGCTGAAAAGGGACAAAGAGAATGGGGTGGTAGATGAAGGGGCAAGGAGGTGAAGTAGAATTTTTGGACTGGGCAGGATGTCCCTGATTCTTTGCCCACGGACAGAAGGTGGTATAGTAAAGGTGGAAATTTATTAAAGAACAAGTATAAACTCCCATGCGGGGAGGGTGAAAGAGTCCACAGCACAGACTACCACGTGGGGAGGGGAAGAGTCCCATTGAGTTTCTTTGCCCTACGGCTTATAAGGCTACAGATTCTTGTACCTTGCTATCCCCTCTGATTGGTCACTATTCCCTTGGACTGGTTACTATAGTAACTCCTGGGCTTAAAGGTTGAACCTCACATGGGACATGTGAGGTCCTCTCACCTCCCCCTCCTTTCTTATTGTTTTCCTATTTTGGGGGGCTTTTCTCTCTTCTTCTGGATGAAGGGCTTCCTTCCCTTTATTTTTTAAATATAGACCTTTCTTGGCTACTTCCATTTCCCTTGTCTTATGGAAATATACCTATTG
>NW_006299714.1:892167-896638 GCF_000327345.1 Myotis davidii
ACTCCTTCTGGATGAAGGGCTTCCTTCTCTTTATTTTTTAAATATAGACCTTTTGCTGTTCCCAGCTTCTTTAGTCTATGCAAATGTACCTGTTGCAGCTTTTCAGCTCCCCTATTCTATGAAAATACACCTTCTGCTGCTCTGTACACCTGTGCTTCTTCCATGGTCCCCTTAATTTTTAAAATTTCTAAAATTTACTAAAACCTGTCCTTTTCACCCCCTAAAAGTTCCTGTTTCAGAGGAAGTCAGTTAAAAAGATGTTTAAGTAGGGCTATTACAATATGGAATATCTCACCTGTATATTGATGAAAATAGTACAGTAGGAGGAACAAATTCAAGTTTCAGGAGGAGACACAATTGCATCAGTGACTTTCTTAAATATATGAGAGAGTGTCAGATCTGAGGGCAGCAATAGAGAAGCTGACCTCAAAGAGAATCTGGCAACGTTCACCCATTCTAACAGTAGAGAAGAATGTATGGGTCTAGGAGGTAGATTGGTTGATAAATGTGATGGGGAAGTGATTGATATAAAATTTACTTTAACTGCTACCACTGTCTTAGGGAAAAAGTAAAATCATGAACTAAGAGCTGAGGGAGGCAGCGTGGTGATGGCCTGTCTGAAGAATGGAGAATTGATGTGGGATTGCCTTGACAGTATTGAGAGATCGCTTGGAGTATGAAGTCACAGTTTCAAGTGGGACCAGTTGGATGGCTGCACTGTATTTTTCTCTAACCATTTTTAACTCTCATGTACAGATATTGAGCTGGTGGAAACACTGAAGGTCATCAGTGTTGGGAATTTGCCAGGTGAATATGATGGGAGGAAACTGGGAGTGTGTAGCTGTGTGTTTGGGAGTGACCATAATGAAGGGTCTGGAATCCAAGTTGTGTAAGGATGAAAATGAGAACGTGAAGATGATAGACAAGGCAAAGTTAGGATCAATGCACCCGAGTTCCTAGTGGAGGAAGGAAAAACAACAACAGTTGACCTACAAGTAGTAGAGAGCGGAAACAAAGTACAGGAGGCAGCAATGAGTCATGCCTAGGGAATGATCGTAACAATGAGTGGTGGCCAAATGGGGGTGAAAACAAAATCATACGAAATGGAGTGGTCAGGGACTGAGTAATCACCAATAACTTCAAAAACTCCTGACATACTAGTAAGCAGGTGCCTTATTTACATCACAAGGCGCTGTGAATAGATGACTATAATAAGGAGAGCAGGTAATTGACAGGAGTTTGCTTTTGCTTTGTTTGGTTTAGGGAGGGAGGCAGGAATAGCAATGTTTCTGGAAGTAGCTGCAGAACACCCATCACCTCTTGGCCTAAAGTGATTTAGGTATGGGGAAAAAACAATCACCACTTACCTTCGATATCCTCTCCTGAAAATATAGGGAACTGTGCAATGCCATTTGGAAAGACAACTATAAACAGTTTAAAAACACTGTGATACTTGAAGTTATTTATAGATTTTGTTATGTGGAGGTTCCTAATATGTTATCTGCTATGTATGGCTTAATTCAAAAGTATATAAATATCATACTCAAACAGTCAAATACGTGAGTCCTTTTGTAAAAGCAAGGTCTCTACAAAAGCTGTGACAAAAAAATAAATAAATAAACAAACATTAAACAACCAGGAAAAGCTACATCGCATGTATTTGTGAATTTACTGAGCACATGTCTGATTAATCATCCTACTTGATGGTACACAGGATTACCAGACCTGGAAACTAGAAATTAGAGAAAAACCCACTATCTGCTTTGGATAAGTCCAGCATGCAGCATGCTAGATGCTCTCATTCTACATATATATATATATATATCTTTAATTTTTTTTTGTTAATCCTCACCCGAGGATTTTTTTTTAAATATATATTTTATTGATTTTTTACAGAGAGGAAGAGAGAGGGATAGAGAGTTAGAACATTGATGAGAGACAAACATCAATCAGCTGCCTCCTGCACACCCCCTACTGGGGATGTGCCCACAACCAAGGTACATGCCCTTGACCGGAATCGAACCCGGGACCTTTCAGTCCGCAGGCCAATGCTCTTATCCACTGAGCCAAACCGGTTTGGGCCGAGGATATTTTTCCATTGATTTTTAGGGAATCGAGAATATTTTTCCATTGATTTTTAGGGAATGTGGAAGAGAGAGGGAAAGACAAAGAGAAACATCGATGTGAGAGAAACACATCGACTGGTTGTTTCCTGCATGAGCCCGGCTGGAGAGGAGCCTGCAACCTAGGTCCATGCCCTTGACCGGAATCAAACCCAGGGCCCTTCGGTCCGCAGGCTGAGGCTCTATCCACTGAGCCAAACCAGCTAAGGCTAGATGTTCTCATTCTTAAAAGAAGACTTACTAATTGTATATTTCCCAAGAAATATAAAACAATAGTATCCCCTCTGGAGAAAATGGAAGGGCAATGCAGAGGAAAGGGAAATTATTAAGTAAACAGACAATCTTCCTAAGAATTTTCACCCTCACTAGTATATTATATACCAATAATAGAAACATATAGTAGGAAGAAAATTACAATTAATGAGTTAATGTGAAATTCTGATATGGGAAACTTAAATCCAACTAAACTGACAATAAAACAGTACATTCAAGTTCAAATCGTATTTTAAAATTAGTCTTTGTACCTAAAAATTGAGCCAAAACTACTAGTTCAGTGAAAAGGTGTTTTAATATCAATTGAAGTGGTATCTATCTATAACACGTAATAGAAAGTACATGGCTTTGCATAATTTTTGTCATGGAAACATGTTTGGACACTCTTGGAAAAAACATCAAATAACATCCAAGTTTAACAACCACTCCCCACATTATAACATAGTAATATAATTGAAGATGGCAATACTGTGAAACTACCCAGTGAGTTCTACCTAGAGAAGGGAAGGGGTGGAAACATGAATTTTTATAAAAAGATAAAGAATAAGAGATTTTTTCAATTTGCATATGCTGCTGTCCTGCTGCCTGTTTTGATCAGCCGAATTAAATACCCACATTGTGTCCCTTGAACTGACATTGCTGCCTGATTAAATCATGACCATGACAAGCCAAGACTCAATTTCCTGGTGCCTTATGCAAATTGGTCTGAGATTGGACATGTTGTTGACTGCGCTGTGGCCTCCTTGCATCATGCCCTTCTTCAGTGTCCTCCCACACTGACTCTGCATTGGGTAATAGTAGTAGCAAAGTTGACTCAAACGAGGTTGAAACCTGTTTGCATGTTCAAGAGTCTTCTCTTGGAACTCTACTACCACTAGGGAAAATGTCTGGTCTAGCCTGCTGAGAAGATATGTTACATCACCCCAGCCACCCTAGACTAGCTCACAACCCCCTCCCCACACAGCAGACCTGCCAGGTCATTGTAGAAACATGAGTAAGTCCAGCCAAGATCAGCAGAACAACCCAACTGACTTGCAGATTCACACACATTATAAAGAACGGTTGTTTAAGCCAGGAACATTTTGAGGTATTATGCAGCATTAATTGCTGACTGAGTGGCCAGGCTAGCCTTACTTACATTGTCCTCTCTGCCTCCGGCATAACCTAGATGAGTTAGGTTCAACTACAGTAGGAAGTGGAAAACGGAAGCACCCTGACCGGTGTATCTCAGTTGGTTGGGTCACCCTGTACACCAAAAGGTGGTGTGCTCATTTTCCAGTCAGGGTACATACCGAAGTTGCAGGTTCAGTTGGGGCTCATACAGGAGACAACTGATTGATCTTTCTCACTTCAATATTTCTTGCTCTCTCTCCCTCGCCTTCTCTCTAAATAAATAAACAAATAGATAGGTAGGTAGGTAAAATGGAAGCTAATGCCCAGCTGGCGAGGCTCAGTGGTTGAGCATCGATCGACCTATGAACCAGAAGGTCATGATTCCATTCCCATTCAGAGCACATGGCCACGTTGTGGGCTCGATCCCTCACAGGAGGTGTGCAAGAGGCAGCTATTCAATGATTCTCTCTCATCATTTGATGTTTCTCTCTCTCCCTCTCCCTTCCTTTCCAAAATAAATAAAAATATAAAATAATCTTTTTAAAAAGAAAAATGAACAAATATTTATGTAAAGGTTAACATACTCTTTCATTTCCAATGCAAATGATTCTATTAACATCTTAATCATCTTTGAATCTGATTCTTATATACACCTAATATGCAAATATTTGAATAAGTTATTTTTAAATTACATTTGTTAGTATATAACTAAAGAAAAAAAGCTCCAATGCAAAACATTTTAATAGGTTGTCAAATATACAGTTATTAGAATTATCTAAATATCACTTATAAAAATTGGTATATCACATTAGATGATTCTATAAAATAAAATCACACATTGACAATAACCCCTGCAGTCCAAGACTACCCCCATCAATAGTACAAATTACAAATACATTAAGAGACATTTAAACCAAAAAGTAACTCTGACTAGACTAAATACATTCATTCATCAACTACAA
>NW_006299714.1:896733-897930 GCF_000327345.1 Myotis davidii
ACTATTTCCTCTTACTAGATGCTATCAAAATAATTTAAAGATTAACTCCTCAAAAATGGAAACGCCAACCTTCCTAAAATATTAACAAGCATTTTAAGTAACAAAATTATCCTGTAAGTCAAACAGTAAATTTCACATTCATTGCCAAATTTAAAATACCAGTGATTTGAAGATTGAGGCCTAAAACATTAGTACTAAATTATAAAATACAATGTAAAAAATGTGCAGTAAGTTGCTTGTGAAAATATAATGGGATATTTCTCACAGTAATGTTAAAGCACTACTCTAAATGGGCAGTCTACGTAAACGTACCTTTACCAACAAGCAAGAAAACTGAAAAATTAAGGCCTTTATATGCTATATATTACTATCTGAACTCAAAGCCAAATAGAGGTTACAATACTGCAAAGTATTCCCCCTGGTGGTCAGTGCACTCTCACAGGGGGAGCACTGCTCAGCCAGAAGCTGGGCTCACGGCTGGTGAGCACAGCGACGGTGGCGGGACCCTCTCCCACCTCCGCGGCAGCGCTAAGGAGCACTGAGCCAAGCAGTAAGGAGGAGCAAGCTGAGCAGTAAGGAGTAGCGAGCAGGCAGGCGGTAAGGAGCAAGGGTTCCCGGACTGCGAGAGGGATATCCCAGGCTGTGAGAGGGCGCAGGCCTGGCTGAGAGACACACCGCCCTCCAGTGCATGCATTCGGTGCACCGGGCCTCTAGTGAACTAATAAGAAGCCTGACCTCCATGGGCAACTCTACTTGTTTCTCAAAGCATTAGTAGGCAATTTACCTCTTTGCACAACCAAACTAACAATTTTTTAAAAGAAACTGATATCTACGCTGTGATAACATAGAATGCAATGGAAAGACAACTGAAGCTACACATATATCAAATCAAGGTTAAAGGCACTGGATCAGAAAGATTATTACAAAGCATGGTAAATAATTTTTAAAGCAAATCAAGTTTTAAAGTATCAAATGTTGAACTGCTATGAGAAAATGGTACTAAAATGATGCTTTAAAATAGTTGACAAAATTTCTATAATTTCACACATAAAATTCTTTCATTGTTTTACCATTTTCTTTCATCCTATGTGTGTTCTATATTCCAAATCCTAGAAACAAATGTTTTCAGTTGCATGAAACAAGAAAAATGCAACTGAATTATCTTTGAAAATTAATTTTTTTCTTCAGTTATGTTTA
>NW_006299714.1:898598-922706 GCF_000327345.1 Myotis davidii
TATTTATTAGTGCATTCTGTAAGAAATACAGTAAAACCACTGTTCGTGTTTTCTAGTGGAAAAAAAGTGATAAATCTATTAATTCAAACTATATCCTTATTATGATTACTTCTTAAACATTTACATGTTTAAATATGCTTGGTGAATAGTGGATCATTCTTTCCCACAGTGGTAAATTTCAGCATAATGCTAAATGACTGGACTAGACAGTAAAATAATCACATGTAGATTACATAAACAGATACTTATTCTGTTATATGTAAGCTTACTTATAAAGTAACATAAAAAAAGCATTAGATAACAGTGATAAAAAATGTAAACAAACGTTAATCCCTTCCCTGAAAAACAAAAGATAAAAAGGCTTCTTGTTTTATTAAAATAAACAAAATATTATCTATTTTATAAAAAAGGTAAGACACTGATTTTACAAAACTATATTTCCAAATATAGGTAAAGAAAATCTGGAATAGTTGACACACTTTATTGAGATAAAATGTGCAAAAAAAACTGATTAATACTTAAATGTATTAAATTCATTTTACATAGACTGATACCATTCCCTACAAAAAAAACCTTCTTGTTTTGTTCAGATTCAAAATAGTGTCTAATTATCTGAACTTAAGATTTAATGAGCCACTATCCAAAATAACAACAACAGCAAAAAGTCTATAGTGTAGGAAAAATCAAGTAAAACTAAAACATTTCTTTTACTTATTACTTGAAATTCATCCCCACAAAAAAAAAAAAAAGAAAAGCTAATACCCATTTAGGCAGCAGAGAAAAATATGAAGTGCCTATATAAAACTTAGAAATAAAAAAATTAAAAACAATCAAATTTTGCTATAACAAAATGCATATGAATTTCAAAGTTATTCGTGTTTAATAGATTTATTAAACTTAGAATTCACAGAGCATTTGGTACTTCTGTTTGTGCTCAGATATTTTGCAAAGTGCCCTCAGAGGGGCTTGGGAAGGTGACATAAACATAAAATTGTGATACTTTCCTCCATACTAAAAAAGAATTATTGGATTTAAAAATTTAATTTATAATTCTTAGGAGAAATTGGGGGGGCGGGGGGGGCATACTAAAAAATAATTATTGGATTTAAAAATTTAATTTATAATTCTTAGGAGAAATTGGGGGTGGGGTGGGGTGTTGGGACACACTAACAATTCTCAGCTCTAAAACATTTTCCAAAGAATGTGGCAAAACTATTAACTACTTAGATGTGTTATTAGTGAATCAAAATGCAAGCAATGGGAGCATAAACATCTAACATATTTGCAAATTAACTTTAAAGTTTTCAATAATAACTGGTTATTTTTAAAAACGTAAATATGAAACAGATAATACAGACTCTAATTTATCCAGGAAAAATAGCATTATCCCCCATCTATAAAATTAAATCGTAATTTCTCTCTTGAACATAACATAAAACTACTTTGAGTAACAATGAAACAGAAGCATGGGTTTAGATATGCACCACTCTCTATGATGTACTAATTTACACAGTATGTTTAATAACACAATATTGGATGTTGTCCTTCACTGCATATTAAAATTTTGAGAAACATCATTTTTAGCAACATAGATTTACTCTACTGTTTACCTAAATGGACACATAAAAATATATAAAATTTTTAAAAATTCAAGTTATTTTAAGGAGAAATAAGACTAAGTTTAATCACCCACCTTTTTGAAGCTGCAGTTAGAGGAGAAGGCATAGAGTTTATAACACTTTTCACAATATAGTAAATATATATTCCAATTTGCCCATAAATGAAAGATTTTAAAAGAAAAACATGTTTCTTCCAAGTAACTTGTCTCTTCTTGCCCTGGCAAGAATAATTATTAGTGCCCTTAATTTCAAGATTGTTGTTGTTGTTGTTGTCTGTTTTAATTACCTTTTTCATGAAGTATAAACATGTTGAAATATGAGTAATAAAATAAAAATTAAAGGGAAAATCTGCTTTTGCAATAAAATAATTCAAAATCATTTCACTATGAAGCACCTTTAAATATGCTGGTCTAAATGTTAATATAAAACCTAAACAGTACTTATTTCTGAAGTAGAATTTTCTCCAGTTTTAATAACTTCAAAAAGTAATACTAAGGACATCAACCTGTGCTTTCTAGATTTTTGAAAGTATTCTCATAATGTAAAGAGTTTAGATATGGCTCATTGTCACAGTTGGGTGGACAGAGATTTCATGATAAATTGGCTACAGAAAACTAAACTCTTAATGACTGAATGTTTTGCATTTTGCTTGAGCCAAATAGATGTTTAAATCATGTACCACCACATTCCCTGCTTAACATTCCAAAGTTTCTTTATTCTTCATAGTTTTCTAATGAACAAATAATTAGTTTTCCTGAGTAAGATTATAAAAAAGTTAACCCTGCCCTAACTGGTTTGGCTCAGTGGATAGAGAGGCAGCTTGTGGACTGAAGGGTCCCAGGTTCGATTCCGGTCAAGGGCATGTGTCTTGGTTGCAGGCACATCCCAGTGGGGTGTGTGCAGGAGGCAGCTGATTTATTATACTCCAGTACGTCTGTGTCCGAGAGTTGTCCTTTGGACAAAAACTTTTCTGCCAAAGTTCTGTCATTTGATTTTGTAGTAGTTGGATGAGATGAACCTTCATAAACAAACAGTAATGAACTTGCATAAAAGTTAAGCTGCTTCTGGCTTTCAAACCACTGCAGAATTCTCTCAATCTTCTGAATACTGGCAGCAACAGCATCTTTTCTCAAGCAGAATCCATTATGAAAAAATCTGGAAACTCCTATAGAAAGGAAAATACAGTATCACTGTAATATATTATTACAATTATAATGTAATCATAAAACAGCTATGACTTGGGAAGTAAATTCATCTTAGATATCATTTTTCCCCATCATCCCTTGCAATAAACTGAACTAGGAGGAATTCTAGTCAGACATAGAAACCTGAACTTCAAACTTAATTTCTGGTGAAGATGCTGGTAAACATTTAAGTTACACTTATGTAAAGTGAAATATCCTTTAAACAAAACTATTTATTACGGATAGACTGGTAGTTTAGTTCTCTCTACATATATTCTCTTAAGGAATGTATTCCAAAATTTATTTCATTCGCTATTTTGAGGGATTTTATAGAAGATTACTTGTTTATCAGAACCACATGTAAGAGCTCATCTAAAACCTAGAGTCAAATCATAACCATTTTTAATGGTGTCAACAGCCCATTACCAAAATACCAAGTCATAACAAGCACTATATATTTTGTTCTCAATGATATTGATTAAATCAGTCTTTCCACAAGATAAACATTAGGGATTAGCACTATTCCAGTTTGAGTACATTATCCAAATTAAGACTTTTAAATGCTTTGACCTATCAGATTATCTATGCCTCTTAAAATTATTCATGCCTATTTTATCATATTTGGAAATTTATGGGTATGTACAATTTTATTTTTGCCTTTAAATAGTTGTTCCCCTACTCTGAGTCAGAAATTGCTAAAAAAAATATATTCACATTAGCTTGGGAAATATTTTAATAAAGAACCAATCTGCATGCCCAGCCGCAGGGGCACAAGTGGCTGAGTGTCGACCTATGAACCAGGAGGTCGCGGTTTGATGCCTGGCACAAGCCTGGGCTGCAGGCTCGATCCCCAGTGGAGGGTGTGCAGGAGGCAGCCAATCAATGATTTTCTCTCATCATTGATATTTCTATCTCTCTCTCCCTCTCCCTTCCTTTCTGAAATCAATAAAAATATATTTAATTTTTTTAAAAAAGAGCCAATCTGCATATTATCTTGCTATTGGCTGAGGCAAATACTAATTGTTACGATCACATGATGGATGCCTGTTTTTACACATAAAATAAAAATTCTTCTTCAAGTTCTTTATATTACACATAACCTGTTTCCCACCTTAGGCAGAGCTAAGAATAAACTTCCAATAGACTATTACTTCCAGAAATTTAGGATATCATTGTTTTTATTTTGTCCATAAATATTTTACAAGTATATATATTAACAGACTTTAAACTACTCTTCATGCCACTTGTTCATTCATAATGTAGTTCTAGAATATACACAGCTCAACTATAAAAGAGAAATTTAAATAGAAAATGACATGCTACAACACACACTTTAAAGTCTCTTAATGTAACAAGCAGTTTTAATATACTAAGATCTATATCGGGGGTGGGCAAACTTTTTGACTCAAGGGCCACAATGGGTTCTTAAACTGGACCGGAGGGCTGGAACAAAAGCATGGATGGAGTGTTTGTGTGAACTAATATAAATTCAAAGTAAACATCATTACATAAAAGGGTACAGTCTTTTTTTTTTTAGTTTTATTCATTTCAAACGGGCCGCATCTGGCCCGCGGGCCGTAGTTTGCCCATGGCTGATCTATATACTATGATCTTTAAATGTGTTTTTATTGATTTCAGAGAGAGGAAAAGAGAAGGGGAGAAGGAGAGAAACATTGATGCGAGAGAGAAACATCGATTGGTTGCCTCCCTCACACACCCTAGTCAACCAGAGACCAAACCTGGACATGTGCCCTGACTGGGAATCGAACCATCAACCTTTTAGTACATGGGATGATGCTTAACCAACTGATGCTGAGTCACACCAGCCAGGACTATATACTATGAATTTAAAGACAACCTCTAGTTCCAGTACTTGAACTAGGTGGTTGGTTCACAAATGTTCATTTTTATTTAAGAATAGTAAGCAAGTAAACAAACAAACAAACAAACAAACAAAAAGGTAAGATACACCTAAGGTTTTGGTGTACGATGAACCAGAGATTATGTGTGAATGTAAATTTCTTTTTTTTTAAGTTTATTGTGAATTGAATCATTATTCCAAGAGAAAATTGAAATAATTTTAGAATTATTTCGATATTTATGCAGTAATAAAAGCACTGAAATCTGGTTGTTCAGTCCTTACCTTCCTTTAGAGTTTCTTTTGTTAAGCTTCTTCCATAGTGCTGGTTTTGTGTCTCATAGCTATCAGAATGAACATGATAAACCTGTCAGAAAAAGCAGTGAATATTAAAAATGAATACTTCTTGACTGTGTGGAATTTATCACAGCAGTGGTTAAAGGTGGAAAGATCTATTCATATGAGTCATCCTAATGAAATAAAGGGGAAAAAAGTCATGTCATCATATCAATAGACTCTAAAAAAGCATTTAATAAATTTACATCCACTATCGATGAAAACTCTTTAAACGGATAGATGAATATTTCCAATAAGAAAAATTATCTACCTCAATCCACCAAAGGTCAGCATCAACTTAAGTTTAAAGTGGAAATTTAAAAAAAAAAAAGCATCTGTCCTAAAATATGAGAAGTTTCCAAAAAATGTGTTCTACTACAATGTCTTCTAACATCACTACTATCTAATGTTCTATAGCCTCTAGCAAATGCAAATAAGACAAGAGAAAGAAATTAGAGGAATAATAATTTGGGAAGGAAGAGATAAAATATTACTCTTTATAGGTAATGGACATATACTGAAAAATCAACTGAAAAACTAATACAAACTTGAAATGGTGACTGAGTACACAAAAACTTGAAATGGTGACTTTGATATACACAAATAACTGGTTAGAAACATAATGGAAAACTCCATTTACAAATGCAACAAAAGAGAAATAAACTAAATAAAGGTACAATCTATATAAAGACATTTTTAACAAATTCCTAAGACATACACACAAACACACACCCATGGTCTCAGAGAGGGAGACTCAATATAAAAGATGTCAATTCTTGTACCCCTATGTTCACTGTAGCATTATTTATAATAGCTAAGATTTGGAAGCAGGCCAAGTGGCCATCAGTGGATAAGCGAATAAAAAAGCTGTGATACATTTACACAATAGAATACTACTCAGCCATAAAAAAGAAAGGAAATCTTATCCTTCTGACATCATGGATTGACCTAGAGAGTATTATGCTAAGTGAAATAAATAAGTCAGACAAAGGAAGACAAATACCATATGATTTCACTTTTATGTGGAGTCTAAAGAACAGAATAAATAACAAAACAAAAACAGACTCAAAGTGGCTGTATCATTTTGCACCAGCTGTGTAAGAATGTTTTAATTCTTCCTCTTGTTAACACTTGGTATTACCAGCCTTTTTAATTTTAGTGAATAATAAAGTTTTAAGGCAGGGAAATAGAATGAATAAAATGAGAGCATCAAGTGGGAGGAGTTAATTTATAGACGAGTGACAGTGGGGATGGCTTGCAGTTTGGGTATGGAGTATAGGCTGACATCCGAAACCTCTAATTTTGTTAGCCAACTAAAGGCCCGGTGCACGAAGTTCGTGCACGGGTGGGGTCCCTGGGCCTGCCTAGTGATCAAGGCTGATTGGGGCCAGGCTGATCAGGGCCAGGCCGATTTGGGCCTGAAGGCCCTGGCGGGGTTGGGAGAGGAGGTAGTTGCCGGGCCAGGAGTGGAAGGAACGGACGCTGGACGCCAACACTGCTTTTGGCGCCCCACCACCGTGTGGTTCCCCACCTCTCCCCCTTCTCCTTCTCTCACTGCTGCACTGTCACTGGGGCCTGCCGGCCAGGAAAGGTTAACCACCAGCCCCACCACCACCCACACCGGTTCCCTGTTCCAGCCCAGGGCCCAGTGGGGAGGGACTGTGAGAGGTTGGCCGGCCAGGGAGGTTTGCTGTGGGAGCACACTGACCACCAGGGGACAGCTCCTGCATTGAGCATCTGGCCCCTGGTGGTACGTGCACGTCATAGCAACCGGTTGTTCCAGTCACTCAGTCATATCGGTCGCTTAGGCTTTTATATATATAGATGTTACCCCAATAAATTCAATAAAAAATGAGAAATTTAAAGATATCAATTCTACTTAAATTAATCCACAACTAAGATAAAATAATAATAAAACACCAACAATTTTTATAAGCATATAAGCCAATCTGAAGTTCATATAGAAAATGACATATCCCAGGAGGGCCAAATCATGCAATGCCTTTTTTACTTATCCTGTATATGTACCCTAAAGCAATGGAATCCCACTGAAGAGTTTTTAATAAGAGAATGCCATGATTGTTTTACAATGTTTGGAGAACAGATTGAAAGAGAAAAACTGAACTTGAGAGATCAGTTAAGAGACAAGGTTCTGTAAAAGGATAATGGTGATAATGGGATTTGAGATGCTGGGGAATTAAGATCAATAGAATGGCTCTGAGAGGTAATGGTGACTACAAGGTTTCCAGTGTGTAAAACTAGCACTGCCATTTATGAGATAAGGAATAATCTCAGTATTTGTTGAGATTTGTTGTGGTTGGTTGCGAGATGAGTGTATCGCTTTTTTATATATTAGTTCTAGATGTTTTTAAGTCATCCTAGTAAAATGTCTGGTAGGGTTCTAGCTATCCAGATTAGGAGATCAAAGAAAAAGCTGAGGCTACAGATATGCCTTTGGGAGTATCAGTGTAAGTGAAACTGATCCAATAAGAACAAAGGACACTGCTTAGGAAAAAAGAGAAAATAAAGACAGTAAAATGGAACAGAGTGGAATACCTCAACACCTAAAAAATAAACGGGGGGAAAATTAGCTGGCAAAGAAAACTGCAAAGTAGCCTTTGGAAACACCAGAACAGGGTGTAATCTCAAGGACACAAAAAGGATATTTTCAGGAAAACATAGTCAGTCTTCAAGGCTGCTTTTCAAAGTGCAGTAAGGTTAGTAATGAAAATGGCATTTAGATTTAGTAACATGAAGATGTCATTAGGGACCTTAGTGAAAGCTGATCTGGTGGCATGGTAGAGCAAATGCCAGATTGGAGGCTGAAAAATACTAAGTGGGAAGTAAGGCGATGGACATAACTATTTTGATTGTGAAGGGGAGGCAAGTTAAACCCACTGGTGGACAGCAGAGCAAGGTAAAGGTAGGTTTTGATGATGTCGTTTTTTAAAAATTGAGAGTGATCTGAACATATATAAAACAAAAGGAAGAGTGTCAGGAAAGAGACAGAAGTTGAAGATATAAGACAAGAAAGAATCAATAGTATTAGGTTCCTAAAAAGGTGGAAGGGAATGAGATCCAGAGGGCATAGGGAAGGGCTGTCCTTAGGACAGAAAATTCATCAATGTGAGAGAAAGGAATAAAGGGGAAATGAAAGCACTTGTATGTTAGGTATGCACATCTGTTAGCAGGAAAGAAAAGGAAATCCTATCTAATGGCTTTAATTTTTTCTGAAGCAGAAGGCAAGGTCCTCTGAAAAAAGTGAAAAGGAAAGTGGGAGGCTAAGATTTGAAAACAGCGGATGTTTAAATAGTTTCTCCTGTGGGATGTTTATTTCTTGTTTGTTTTGACATTACGCCATTAATCCTTTTTCCTTTTCGTGTATACGCACATTTAATTATCGTTTTCTAAATGAAACAACTGTATCAACAATTCCTTTGATCAGAATACCAAATTCAACTGTGCTGTTATAATTATCACATTAACAATACATCTATAATGCTTCCTATTTATTAACTCTCCTATTTAAAACTCAGAAGATCCATATATCATCTTTTATGATGAATTTCAAAACTACGCCATTATGTTTATATAGGTAGTAATCATTTATCAAACTTAAACTTCACACTTCTAACCTCTATTTCCAGAGCCCTTGTAGCTCCCACTCTTGCCTTTTAGGAATGTGGCACATGAAGAAGCTCCAACTAGCCTCCTGGAGGATGAGAAACCACATGGAAAAAGGCCCATCCGAAAGTTAGAATAAGCTCCACCACATAAGTGAGGTCATTGTAGACCACCTAACCCCAGCAGAACCATCAGATGAGTTCAGCCACACAAGGGACCCTGGGTGAGATCAGCAGAACTGTCTACTTGAGGCCAGCTCAAATTGCCAACCCACAGAATCATGAGCAAATAAAACAACTGTTTTTAAACCACAGTGACCTAATTTTAGTTTCCCTTTTCCATTTAAAAAATATAGAAAAATTACTGAATATATAAACATAGTACTTTCCTCAAAGCAAAATCATAAACAATATAACATTAACTTACCACGTCATTTATATTACAGCTAAACTTCCATCTATAATGCTTCCTATTTATTAACTCTCCTATTTAGAACTCAAAAGATCCATATATCATCTTTTATGATGAAATTCAAAACTACGCCATTATGTTTATATAGGTAGCAATCATTTATCAAACTTAAACTTCACACTTCTAACCTCTATTTCCAGAGCCCTTGTAGCTCCCACTTTAAAACCTCTTTAAAACAAAATTACCAGAGTTGGACCTCTTGAGGTTCATCCATTTATTTATTAATCACATACTATATGTCACAATCATTCCAGACACTGACCATATATCAGTGAACAAAAAATAAAAATATCTGCTTACATTGGGGAGTTGCAGACAACCAAATTTCAAAATATATCATCTTATATATTAGTATTATAATGACATCTATAATTTTCAAGAAAAGAACATGTAAAGAAAGATATGTGTATTATACTAATAATCACTCTTACCCTCATGCCAAGCACCAAGAACCCAATCTCTTCCATTAATGGGTACTTGCTGACCTGTTGCTGAATCTTCTCAGATGAGGCAAAAGGATCATAGCTTTTTCGCCCTATCTTTACATCCATTATACAGGGCTTATTAAATTTATGGGTCACATCTTCCAGTTTTAGGTATAAATCTGTTATGAAAGAAAAACTTTAATTAGTGATAAGCAAACATATTACCACTCAAATAACTTCCAGGAGAAACAAAATGAGGACAACTTAAAACTGAGAAAAAAGTTAAAACAACTCCAGAGTCAACAATTAGTATAAATATCACAGAGAAACACTTGCAGGAGGGGGATTAAATAATATTCAACCATTAGCAAAAGGTATGAAGTAGATGTAAGATTTCCAAGGACATTAAAAAGGCACAATGAGAGCCCTGGCTAGTGTGGCTCAATTGGTTAGTTGAGTGTTGTCCCTTCGGGGCACATGCCCAGATTTTGTGCTCAATCCCCAGTAGGGGGCGTGCAGGAGGCAGCCAACCGATGTTTCTCTCTCATGGATTACTGCACTCATGGATTACCGAAGAATTTCTATAAACATTTACACGTATTTATTAGAAAGTCTGAGGACTATAAAGGAAATACTTGTGGAGACAATAAAACCCCTTCTAAACAATCTTTTAAAACTGAGTACTCAATTACAGTATCTAGACATCCAATTTAACACCATCCTCAACCACCTTTGTTAATCTTTAGAAGTCACGTTCTTGAGGAATAATCCTATATAATAAAGAGCTAATATGCAAACGGTCATCACACCCTCCAGCCAGGGGACCTGAGGCCGTGCCCCCTGCCCTGTGGGGCTTGTTGGGGGTGAGGCCGGCCAGGTCTGGGTCTCACGTGATTTTGAGGCACACGCTGGTGGACGGGGACTTGACTCTGGGTCTCGCGGAATGCCCCAGACTCTGACAGGAGGGAATTTTTCATATACATTTTACTAATTTTCTTTCATCTCTGACACTTCTATTATAGAGAAAGGGCAAAGAGCAATATTAAAATATTTCCTCTAATTAATTTCCTTTTAATGTGCACGAATTTTGTGCACCAGGCCACTAGTGATTAAATAATGTTCTAAGTTAAACATTAATCAGTAGCAAAATTCATTGAAATCTAGGTATCTTACACGACAATGGAAATCTCTATAATTACAATGACTTGTGAAATAATAATTTAAGCAACATGCTGATCTGAATCAGAAACATATACATTTGGGACTAATAGACAAGAAGGAAGGAAGGGGGGGACAAAAGGGGAGGGGAGGAGAAAGAGCCTAGGCTCACTTTTCCCCACTCCCATACAACTGAAATATGGGCAAATCCTAAATACCCAGGGGAACCGCTGATTTAGTATTACCTAACTAAGGATACTCACAGGAGAGTACTATGATTCCCTATTGATGAAACTTGATACACAGTCCATAAGTCAAAGGAAGAGAGAGATCTAAGGAAAAGAATAAGCTCAAGCTGGAGGACCCTTGTTTCCTCTTCTCAAAATGTAGTCCAAGTACTATCTATATTAAAAAAGCTTGTCGCTTTTAAAAAATATGTATTTTTTTTATTGGTTTCAGAGAGGAAGGGAGAGGGGGAGAGAGAGAGAGAAACATCAATGATGAGAGAGAATCATTGATCGGCTGCCTCCTGCACCCACCTCATTGGGGATCAAGCCCGCAACCAGGGCATGTGCCCTTGACCAGAATCGAACCTGAGACCCTTCAGTCCACAGGCCGACATTCTATCCACTGAGCCAAACCAGCCAGGGCAAGCTTGTCGCTTTTAACAAGCATATCACTGAACTCCAACATAAACTATAATCAAAATGTCTGGGCATTTAGCCTATTAATATGCATTTTAATAAGCCCATGGGGGGACTCTTCCCCTTCCCTACATGGGAGTCAGTTCTGTGGGACTCTTCCCTTTCCCCACGTGGGAGTCTGTACTTGTTCTTCAATAAATCTCCACCTTTGCTATTAAAAAAATAAATAAATAAGCCCATGGGTTATTCTTAAACTCAGTCAAGTTTCAAAATCTTACCCCATTCACCAACCTTCTTCAATAGTTACACAGTCAAGCTGCTTGTTTAATTAAATTCTGTCTGCTCAAAGGCCCAGAAGTGGCAAATACTGCTTCAAGTATTAACTAATATTAAGAGAGAAATGTTGTGCCCTTACATAGATCAGTTTGTCCTCTATAAAACTTACTGGTATTTTTTTAAATATTGCAATTTAAAGCCCTGAAGTGTGGGACGAAGAAGTGGGATATGAGACAGGGAGGAAGTTATGCAAGGAAAATATATTTCATGATGTTTTCTCCCATTCAAAATGAAAAGAAAAAGAAATTACAAAAAAGCGAACATCTGTAAATTAATACAGTATTAAGTACTAGTATATATATTTTCATTCAATTATAACAGACTGATCATTAATTTGTATATACCATTTAAGAAACTGGTTGTGAAGAGCAAAAGTATTAATAAGTTTCTTTAATGAAGTAGAGAATTATTAGAAAAAAAATCACACATGTATTCAGTGTTTATAATACCAGGCTCACTTTTATATAAACCTTTTATAAAACCTCTCTCCTGAATTAAGAATAAAAGTTTTTACCTAAAAACTTACCATTTGGTGCAGTGGGAGGTGACCAGATGCCATAATATTTTGGCAAATATTTTCGTAGCTCTAAAAGAACACCATCGGTACAATCAGCAGCATAAACCTGAAAGAGAGAAACAGAACTTGCATATTAGTTTCTTATACTGTTTTACAAGTGCCCTACACTTTTCTCAAATAAAATAATACTGTTTATCATAATATATCTAAAATTTTGAATAAGCAAAAAAAAAAAGAGTACACTGTGTTTCCAATGAAAAATTATGTATTGTTTAGATTATCTAATTCTAGCCTTTCACTGTCCTTGAACTATTTTACAACAAAATAAGCTGTAGATAACTCTTAGCAGATGCAAAATAATTCTTACAAATAAATTCTGGCCAGGGAAGGTTCTCAGAACTTTCATGGAAGGTGGGAGTTTAGTGAACATTCCTAAATTCATTTCAACTTCCCTTTATTTCATATAAATGTGTGCTTCTTTGACTTTTTTTGAACCAGTTTTAACATCTGCCTAGTTCCCTCATTAAATAATAAGTTTAACAAAATCTTTAACACGTACATATTTGATATCTGTAAGGAAGTTGTGGTTTTACCTTTTAAAAAAAAATCCTTCACCTTAACGTAATTCTAATCATTGCTCACTTAATTTGTTGATATATAAGCAGTAATAATTCTAGAAAATATTAGACATGTCTAGATGTTGGGAAGCATGAGACTTGGTTGGAAAGTTTGTAAGGAGGACGTGCTGAAAAAAGGGAAGTGTGTGGAATTCTGACTTAGGGGAGACATGGGAGTGTCGAAGGCAGTGCCCCTAATTATTCCTTGACCTTTCCAAACAAGCCTGTGCTAATGCAGACCCCCAGCTGAAAAGCCAGGCCGCCTCTATTGCCCGCCTCGTTAGGCCTTTATTGGAATTTTTATCTTTAGATACAATCAGTAGGGCGAGTAATCTTGGGAGGACACATGTTTACATGGTACTCTAGGCCAGGGCATCCAGGGATTAAGCGTAATTCCAATAAACATCCGGGGTCTGCATGTGCACAACTGACCTTTAAACTGAGGGCTGATGTTTAACTGGAAGGCTGCTTTCTCCTTCCACAGCCTCCCACGCCCCTCACCCTTACCTTTTTCGCCAAGCTGTCTCTGCCTCTCCTTAGTAGCTGAGCATCTTTGGGAACATTTAAGGGAATGTGAGCACAATGCAGTGTTTTTACAAGCATGTTGTGGTGTACACACTTTGTAAGTACTTTTTTTGTTGTTGATGAGGCAACCATTTGTAAAACATTCAAAATCATTCCACAGTTCTCAAGCAGTAGTCTAATCCCTTTCTCACTTTTAGTAGGTAATTTTTCAGCTTAATCCACATTGTCCTCTCCATAGAGGAGGGAAAGAGGTATGGCCTGCCTTACTGGGATCCACATAGAGCCCAGAGAACGACTCCACTCCCAAACAGATCAGAGAAAGACTCCACTATGGTTACAAATATGCCCCTTGCCCTAACGGGTTTGGCTCAGTGGATAGAGCGTCGGCCTGCAAACTGAAGGGTCCCAGGTCCGATTAAGGTCAGGGGCATGTACCTTGGCTGCGGGCACATCCCCACTAGGGGGTGTGCAGGAGGCAGCTGTTTGATGTTTCTCTCTCATTGATGTTTCTATCAGAGAAAGACTCCACTATGGTTACAAATATGCCCCTTGCCCTAACGGGTTTGGCTCAGTGGATAGAGCGTCGGCCTGCAAACTGAAGGGTCCCAGGTCCGATTAAGGTCAGGGGCATGTACCTTGGCTGCGGGCACATCCCCACTAGGGGGTGTGCAGGAGGCAGCTGTTTGATGTTTCTCTCTCATTGATGTTTCTAACTCTCTATCCCTCTCCCTTCCTCTCTGTAAAAAATCAATAAAATACATTTAAAAAAATGCGCCTTTCCAGGAACAAAGAAAATAATAAAAGGGAAAAAGAAGGACGGAAAATGCCTGGCCAGTGTGGCTCAGTGGTTGACCGTCAAACCATGCACCAAGAGGACGCTGGTTCGATTCCTGGTCAAGGGCACATAATGGGGTTGCAGGTTCAATCCCCCATTCTCGTACAGGCACATGTGTCTCTCACACTCTCCACACCCCCCCACCTTCCTCTCTCTCTAAAGATCAAAGGGGAAAGATATCCTCGGATGAGGATTAAAAAAAGAAGAAGGATGGAAAGGAGGAAAGGAAGAAAGAGAAACAGACAGGCATTCCCAGCATGCGAGGCTCAGCGGGTGAGCATCAACCTATGAACCAGGAGGTCACAGTTCGATTCTCACGATTCCCAATCAGCGCACTTGCCGGGGCTTCAGGCTCAATCCCCGGGACGGGGTGTACAGGCAGTAGCCAATGGATGACTCTCTCTCATCATTAATGTTTCTCTTCCTCTCCCTTTTTCTCTGATACACACACACACACACACACACACACACACACACGAAACAGAGATAGGCAAAAGGCTCTGATAAATGTATAGGTAAGTTCTATCAAGCCTTTAAGAAACAAAATCTTTTATGTGAAAAATTCTTCCTCAAAATACAATAAGAAATGCTCCTCAACTCATTTTATCCAGCTAAAAGAATTTGGAATCAACCAAAGACAAAATTTAAAATAATAATTCAATCTCATTTATGAGCATGGCTGGGAAAAATCTGAAATAAAACACTAGCAAACAATATTCGGTAATTCATAATATTAAAAATAAAAAAGACACTCTAGTAGGTTTCATTTCAAAAAATGAAAGGTGATATAGTATTAGATAGCTATAATGACATTAGTAGATTAAAGGAGGAAATTCATGCTAATTTCAATAGATACAGAAAAGGTAGTTCAAAAATATTCAATACCTATTCATATCATACTTTAAATTGTTTCCTGAAATAAAAATGGAAAGGATACTATATATTTTCCCTTTCCACCTCCACAATTTTCTTCCCAAGGAGCTGACCTGAATCAACTGCATCAGTGGGATCCCTTGCCCTCTGGTCATTCTTTTACTAATGGGAGACAGTTGAGGTTGGATTATTTACTTCTCTAGTTCCCTCCTTATCAGTTCATACCTTCTCATAAAGTTACCTTCCCTGGGTTCCAGTAACCACTCCCTCTCCTTGCCCTTAGAGGCCCAGGGATGATATAGCATTATCCTAACTCTGACCACGCCTAGGTAAACAATCCCTTTATTAAACTGACAGAATACATAATTTATCTCTTGTCAGAACCTTGACTCACACAAAAGGCAATTTCCTTAACCTAGGAAGAAGTATCTACCAAAACTTTAGAAAGAAGACATATTTTAACAGGGAAATGTTAAAAGTACTTTTGTTATATGAGAGGAAGATACCCTCATCATTGCTTCTATTGAGCCCTGAAATTGAAGTCCTTGACAGAAGTATATGGATTCAAAAAGGACAAACAAAACTTCCAATCGCAAAATATATAATTATCTATAGAGAAAACAATTAAAATTGTTAGGGAATCTCAGATAAATATGAGTTAAAAAGAATTCACCAAGATTACTAGACAAAGAACATTAGATAAATATCTATTTTATTCTTATATATTAGCAATCATTGGACCACTTAATTCAAGAACTACCGTTTACAACTCAAACAAAAAATAAGGTACCTAGAATAAATCCAACAAATTACGTACAAGACTTTTACTGAGTAAATATAAAATACTTTCTTCAAAAAATAGACATTATGTAACAGCTAAAAACATATATCCTAGAGCTTAGACTGCCTACATTCAAATCCTGGGACCACCATTTACGTTAGCATGATCATGATCAAATTATTTAAACTAATCATGCCTTAATGTACACATGTATAAAATGAAGCTAAGAGTACCTATCTCATAGGTAGTTGTGAGGGTTAAATGAGTTAATAATGGTAAATCATGTATAACAGTATTTGTTTTTTATCTTTAGCTTGTATCTTTTTACTTGTACCTAAACTTAAGAGCTAACATCATAGCATTTAGAGGAAAATATAACTTTAGATATGACACCAAAAGCACAAGACAAAAAAAAGGAAAAAAAGATACACTGAATTTCAATATTTAAAAATTTTCAGCTTCGAAGAATACTACGAAAAAAGTGAAAAGACAACCCAAAGAATGGGAGAATATATTTGTAAATCATATATCTGACAAGGGACTTGTATCTAGAATATGTAAAGTACTTCTATTTATAATAATAAAGCATAATATGCTAATTAGACCGGACAGCCAAACGACCTTCTGGTCGAAGCAGGGGCTGCAAGGGCCAAGCCCCTTGCACGAATTGTGCACATCAGGCCTCTAGTGACTAAATAAAAGACATCCCAATGAAGAAATGAACAAAGGATCTAAACAGACATTACTCCAGAGAGGATTTAGACATGGTCAGTAAGCACATGAAAAGATGACCAACATCATTAGCCATTAAGGAAATGCAATTAAAATATACCACACTGAGGTAACAACGCTTCACACTCACTTGGATGGCCCTTAAGAAAGAAAACTAAGAAGTGCTGGTGAGGATGTAGAGAAATTAGAACCCTCATACATTGCTATGGAAATGTCAAATGGTGCAGCCACTTTGTTAAACATTGGACAGTTCCTCAAAAAGCTACATGTAGAATTATCATATGACCCAGCAATTCCAGTCTTAGATATATACCAAAAAAAACTGGAAACAGGTACTCAAACAAATATTTGTACATGAATGTTCATAGAAGCTCTACTTACAAAGGCCAAAACGTAGAAACAGCCCAAAGGTACATCAATGGATAAGTGACACCAAAAGCACAAAATGTGGTAAGTGTAACGGAATATTACTCAGCCATAAGAAGGAACACAGTACTAATGCACACTATAATATAGCTGCACCTTAAAAATATGAGACCAAAAAGAAACCAGACACAAAAGGTCACCTATTGTATAAACAGACTGGTGGTTGCCAGGGATTGGGAGGAGGGAGGAACAAAGCATCATGCCTTCAGAGTTATAGGGTTTTCTTTGTTTCAGTCACACACACATTATACTAAGACATGCTATCAAATATATTTCTTACTAAGTCACCACCAGAAAACTGAAAACCACTATGAATACAACAAACAAATCTTACCTCACTTACCATATTATAGAATTCTAACTCTCTTGGGCCCCTTGGAGGTGGCTGTAGCTGTTTCAAAACTGTGCCATCTGGATGTTGCAAGATACCTATAGAACAAAAATTGGATACTGTATTTCTTAATGCTTTTGTAATAGTGTATCTTGCATCCTAGAATAGATTTAGATTTGTTCCTGAAGTTAGAGATAAACGACTTTCATAAATTTAAGGGTTTCCTTTTACTTATTTCAGAAATTTTAACATTCAACCAACATGTTTCAGGGCTTGTTCTATGCAAAGCACCAGAACACAAATTTTAAACAGCTTGGTTTTATTGTCTCCACAACTATTCACTTATAGCTCCTTCAGACTTTCCAGGAGATGTTAATTTATAGTTAAGCAAGAAGCAAGTTAAAAGCAGTAGCAAAAATCAATCTCACTTTTATAGAGAAAAACGATGGACCAATATGAATCTTCTACTTTGTAATTTCTTATAAGTTTCTTTCATCTGTTATAAGAAAGCACTTTTTTTTCTTGATTCAGATGTACTGTGTACAGTTGCAAAGACAGAATGAGGGCATCTAGCCAACGGGAAAGTGGGGCACCAAGTCAGAAGCAGGAAGGGGCGCCTTTTTATAATCGGCCCACTCAAAGAAGGAGCCTTTTCCTAAAGTCATGTCCTAGCACTGGCCCTGTCCCTATGCCATGAAGACTCATTCCCAAAAGTATGTTAAAATCTTAAATGCTCACATATTGAGTTTTCATGAAATCATGTTAGTTAGAACACAATAACAAGTCCAAATAAATCTATTTAAAACTTTGATAAAATATGCCGCTTAATTTCTATTGCTTTTGCCAAGTGTCAGGAATTTTTAATCATAATAAAAATGCAAAAATTAATCAACAGAAGCAGAGAGTCTCAATTTAAGATTGCAGTAATTAAGTTGTTTTAATACCTAGATATAGAATAGGTAAATATAAACCCATGTGGATAAGATTGGTTGGTAAGCAGTCAAAGGACCTGGAGACTTTAAGAAATAGTCTAATATAACTAAAAATTAGTGAAGAGAAAGTCTAATTCTGAAGGTCAGGATATGTAGAACAAGAAAGACCTTCACTCCCATGGTTGAGAGACATTTTCTATGTGCCAATGAAGAGTGAAAGATAAAAAGAAACCTTGATGAACTCAATTCCAGAAGGTGGCGAACATGGAGCATTCAGAAATGAGAGAACCATGGCAGCTTCTCTTCCTTGGGACAGGCACCTAGTCTACATACAGGCGCACCTGCCGTGAAACACATTTCACAGGCAAGCAAAAACCAACTTGACTGTACACAACAACGTGTGGTAGCAGGATGGATTAGAGACAACAGTTTTAACGGACTGCTTGGTCCAGCAATTCTTCCACACTACTCGCTCTGCAACACACCCCATCTAATTTTTCAGAAAAAGTAGCCATGTAAGAGAATATGGTAATCCCAGGCATTCGCCCTGTGAATGAATTCCAGAATCCAAAAATAAACCAACAGTATTTTAAACTGCAGACAAATCCCTCCCACCTGAAAAAGTATCAAGATTTTAAAAGGGGGGGAGGGGGGAGGAGAGACTGAGCCAATAACAGAAATACTAAATCTAAGACTGGAGCCCAGCATCAGCTTAACTAAATTCTAGGAAGAATATGGCTTATCAGCCTCTTACCTTAACAGAGGAAAGGACTTATACTCTATGTGGAAAAAAAAAAAAATCCCTGCTGTTCTTTAAATAAAATGTGAAAAATCCAATAAAAAAATCAATAAAACGTGATGCATAATCAAGAGAAAACAAAGTCAACTGACAAACACAGAAGTTGACAGATGACCAAGTAATTTTAATCAGCAAACAAAGATGTTAAAATGATTATAAACATGTAAAAAAGTTATAGAAAAAAATGACTATAAATGCTGAATAGATGAGGTATTTCATCTATTGGGAAACATTAATTGTGTTCAGGAGAGAAACAGAAATTGTAAAAAAGATCTAAAGCAGAGAGTTAAACAGGAATACTGGGGGGAAAAAATCCTTTGGCAAATCAGCCTCTCTAAACATAAGATTATTAGAGGCCCGGTGCACAAAATTCATGCATTTGGGGGTGGGGGGCAGTCCCTCAGCCCAGCCTGCAACTTCTCACAGTCCACAGTCCGGGAGCCCTCAGGGGATGTCCGACTGACGGCTTAGGCCCGCTCTCTGCCTAAGCTGTCAGTCAGACATCCTTAGCACTGCCGTGGAGGTGGGAGAGGCTGTGAGTCTGCCTCAGGGCTTCTGGCTGAGCAGCGCTCCTCCTGTGGGAGTGCACTGACCACCAGGGGGCAGCTCCTACATTGAGCGTCTGCCCGCTGGTTGTCAGTGCGTGTCATAGCGACTGGTCGTTCCATTCAACCAATCAAAGCATAATATGCCGTTTGGTCAATTTGCATATTAGCCCTTTACTATCCTAAATAATAAAAGCCTAATATGCTAAGTGTCTGGTCGTCCGTTCAACCAATCAAAGCGTAATATGCTAATGATATGCTAAGGCCACTCAATCGCTTGCTATCATGTGCACTGACCACCAGGGGGCAGACCGGTCGCTATGATGTGCACTGACCACCAGGGGGCAGATGCTCCAACCGGTATAGGTTAGCTTGCTGTTGCGGCAAGGACTGAGCGAGGCGGGCCAGACATGCCCTAGACCCCTCCTGTGGTCCCTCCCCGACCCCGATCATGCACCTGGCTTGTGCCCCCTCACAATCTGGGACCTCTTGGGGGATGTCAGAGAGCCGGTTTCAGCCTGATCCTACAGGCCAGGCCAAGGGACCCCACTGGTGCACAAATTGGTGCACCGGGCCTCTAGAATAGGGTAACAGAGGAATTTCAAGCCCACAGAGCACTGAAAGTGTATTAGTCTGCTCAGGCTTCCATAACAAAATACCATGGACATATGGTTTAAACAGCAAATATTTATTTTCTCACAGTTCTAGAGGCTAAACGTCCCAGTTCAAGGTGCCAACCAATTTGGCTCCTGGTAAGAGTTGTATTCCTGGATTGTAGCCTTCTCACTTTGTAAGGGAGAAGGGAATGAGGGAGAAGAGGAGTGGGAGGGGGGCAGGGAGAGGGTGAGAGTGTGAGAGAGAAAACACTCTCTCATGTCTCTTTTTATAAGAACAAGAAGCCCAATGGATCATGCCCCCACCCTTGTGACCTCATTAATCTTAATTACCTCCGTTAAAGCCCTATCTCCAAATACAATCATATTGGGGGCTGTTGATTTTTTAACAATGAATTTTAGGGAACACAACATTCAGTCCATAACAGAAGATAACCATAACAGCTACAAAATTCAAACTTGCTTTTACTGACTAAACTGGTTCAATCACCAACATTAATAGCCTAGCAGAACAGATATTTTAATTTCAGGCAAAAATACTGTTTTCATAAGTTGTTTAAATCCTACACATAATGTCTAGAATTTAATAAAAAAAATTATAAGACAAATGAAAAAGCAAGGGTAAAAAGTCACTGTCAAAAGATAATGCAACGAAAAGAACAGTTTGAGGTGACACTGATGTTGTAATTATCAAAGAAGCTTAAAATAACCATAACTAATATGTTAAAGGTTATAACAGAAAAGGTAGTAGACAGATGCATGAAAAGATAAGGAATTTCAGTAGAGAGGAATTTTGAGTAAATAGAATATTAGTAATAAAAAACATATAACAGAGACAAAAATGCTTTCTATGGTATCATCAGTAGACACAAAGTAGCAGAGGAAGGAATCAGTGAATTTAATGACAGGTTAACAGAAATTACTCAAATTGAAACACAAGAAGGAAAAAAAAAAGAAAGTAGAAAACAATCAGAAGAAAGTACCCACAAAATCTATGGGATATCAGTCTGAGAAAACTATCATTAGAATTTCACCCCTCTTCCCTAAAACATGAACAACAGTATCAGACAACTTGGCCATACTGACAAAGAATGTTACATAGTACAGATTATATGTTTTTTCCTGGACAAATGGAACATCTACCAAGACTTACCACATGCTGGACGATAAAATCAAAAGGAATTAAAATCACATAAGATTATTCTCTGACCATAATGGAAATAACAATAACATATTTAGAAAAATACCAAATAGAATAAAGATAAATGCATTTCTATTTAATCCATGAATCAAAATTCAGAAGGGATAAATATTAGAAAATATTTTTTGCTAAGTGATAATGAAAACTAAACATATCAAAATTTGTGTAATGCAGCTAAAAACTACTGCTTAGTGCTTAGTGGAAAATGTGTCATTTTAAATGCTTGTATTAGAAAAGTAAAAAGAAGGTTCCAGCCTGGACGGCATGACTCAGTGGCTGAGCCTTGACCTATGAACCAGGCGGTTGTGGTTCGATTCCCGATTCCCAGTTAGGGCAAATGCCTGGGTTTCGGGCTCGGCATTAAGCAAACAGCCAATCAATGATTCTCTCTCATCATTGATGTTTTTTCCTCTCTCTCCCTCTCCCTTCCTCTCTCTGAAATCAATAAAAATATATTTTTTTTAAAAAAAATTTTTTTTAATGGTTCCAACCTAAAATGCTAGAAAAAGAACATATTGACTCCAAATAACTGGAAAGACAAGAGCCAAAATAAATAAATAAATAAATAAATGACAATAGAGAAATGCCAATGAAACTAAAAGGTTCTCTGATAAACCTCTAGCTAGACAGATCAAGAAAAGAAAAAGCAAACATAAATTACCATTACCAGGAATAAATAAAAGATAACAGTACAAATCCTACAAACATTAAAAGCATAAGAGAATTATGAACTTCACACCAATAAACCCAACAACTTAGGCGAAATGAATACTTTCCTTTAGACACTAATTATTAAAATTGACACAAGAAGAAATGGAAAATCTGAGTTGGCCTAAGTCTACAAAAAACACTGAATTCACAATTTTAAATATCCGGAGAAAAATCATAGGCTGAAATACTTCACTAGTAAATTCTATCAAACATTTAGAAAAAAAATAATACCAATCTTACCAAATTTGTTCAGAAAAACAGAAAAACAGTAAACAATTCCCCACATATTTTGTGAAGCCAACATATTCTTGATTTTTTAAAACCCCAACAAAGGCTTAAAAAAATTACAGACCATTCTTTCAAATGAACATAGTCACAGAAATCTTTAATAAAACATTAGTAAACCTAATCCAGCAATATATACAGGGTAATTTATCATGACCATGTGGACTTTATTCCAGGAATGCAAGGTTCATTTAAATATTTCAAAATTAGTAAGTATGTTGATGTTTTGAGGAGACAGGGGTCTCAATGAGAAAAAAAGGAGACATAAATATAGAAGAAGCAAAGTAGAACCCTGCAGTATTAGCTTTAAGTTATAGGTAAATATAAACTCAAATGTTTAAGAATACAAAATTATGTACTTCTTAGTTCACCCTGCTGAGAAGACAAACCAGCAGCTACACACAAGGAGCAATGGTATACCCAGTGCTCGATCTTAGTTTTAAACACCATTTACCCCCAAAGGAACCAGATTTCTTGAAGAAAAATTGGCTCATTCCAGGGCTGGGACAGGGAAAGTATAAGATGAACATCAAATATCTTATTATGGCAGAAAGTGAGAAAATGCTTTCAAAGAAAAAAAAGGGAAATGTTTAAAAGACACAGGAGCCAGCTTGAAAAAGCTCCCACTGCCCAAATCTGGGACAACATGAGCATCAAAATGAGCAGCAACAATAATGGCTAAGATCTATCCGTGGAAGTTTGAAAAGACTATTAGTCAAACCTAATAATGAATGAATGAATGAGAAAGGGGGGGAGGGGAGGAAGGAAGGAAGGAAGGCAGGAAGGAAGGAAGGCAGGCAGGCAGGCAGGCAGGCAGGAAGGAAGGAAGGAAGGAAGGAAGGAAGGGAGGAAGAAGGAAGGAAGAAAGGAAAGAAGGAAGGAGAAAAAAAGAGGAGACAAGGAAACTAAAGGAAAATACCAACTAACAAATATAACAGGAATGACTGAATATTACCATTTTGCAACTATCATAGCAATAAGTAAGTTGGTCAGATATTGTCAACAGATGCTTTTAACACTGGGTGAAAACTTTGATTAGGAACAGGATATTTAACAGTCTCAAAATATTCCTCTAAATAATTACTTCATTACAATAGGAAAAATGAAAACTTTACAGTGGAAAATATGGCAGACAACACTTACCCAGGAAATCAAAGTTACATCGGTAATGCAACTGACATTCTGTGTCTTATGATATGATGGTCCAAGAATACAACATAACTAATATATATTTTATCAAAAATGCATTTATCTGAATCCAATCATGAGAGAACAGCCTGACAAACTAAATTTAAAGGATATTCTAAAAACCCATACATGCCCTAACCGGTTTGGCTCAGTGGATAGAGCGTCAGCCTGCGGACTCTCAAGGGTCCCGGGTACAATTCTGGTCAAGGGCATGTACCTTGGTTGCGGGCACATCCCCAGTGGGGGGTGTAGAGGAGGCAGCTGATTGATGTTTCTTTCTCATCAATGTTTCTAACTCTCTATCCCTCTACCTTCCTCTCTGCAAAAAAATCAATAAAATTTATTTTTTTTTAAAAAATAAAATACAAGTTACATGGGTGGTCACTTAAAGTTATTTACAATACTGTCCACTTTTGTTGAATGGACTTTTCTTTATATAATGCAATTCACAATTTTTAAATGGTAAAGATAACGTCTGTCTTCTGCTCAAAACCCTGCATTCTACTAAGAAGGAAAATTAAATGTCTTCCATCCACTTTAC
>NW_006299714.1:922916-928264 GCF_000327345.1 Myotis davidii
CCAAAAGCAAATCCAGATAACTGACTGAAAAGAATGGAGTATATGTGCACAATGGAATACAACTGCGTTATGAGGAAGCTGTCCATGAACTGATATTACTGACTTCTAGGATATACTGTTAAGTTTACAAAGCAAAATACAAAACAATATATATAGCACACTGTTTTTTGTTTTGAAAAGAGAAATGAGAAGACCTATATATATCTGCTTCTTTCTGTAACAAAAAACAAAAATGAAAAATCAAAACACAATAAACTGGTTACCTACAAGGGATGCTAAGGAATGGGGTACAAAAAAAAAAGAAAGAAACTGATTTGCATGCGCTATCATTTAAAAAATAAAAAAAGGGGGAATTTGCTGGGAGCCGGTCCATCCTTGCTGCTTGACACAGTCGCTGCAGGAATAAAAAAATAAAAAAAAGGAATGGGTTACAGTGATAGGGAATGGCATTACACTTCTGATATACCTTTATGTAAAGTTTGACTTTTTTAATAGGCTTTCAAAAATATCTAGCTAAATAAACTAAGGACTAAGTTTAAACAGAAACATGAAGGACTAAGTTTAAACAGAAACAAATGAATCCAACTGTACTTCAAAAGAATATGACCATAGAGAAGGGGGAGCTAAAAATAAACCCCACAAAAGCCCTAACCCAAATAACTTTTTAAGAGTTTCCAACCACATACCCTCGGTCTAAGGGAAAGTATCAATATGAAATGCTGATTATTAACAAACAGGGAGTGGTAGAAACAGGAGAAAATACTAATTTTTCCACTAGAAAAATTATTAGGCAAGAATCAGCAATAGATGCCAAATCTAGGGGTAAAGTATGATGAGGATCCAGATATCTGTATTATTTTAAAATTAAAACATTTCCCCACAGATGCTTATTAGTTGAAAGGGGGAAAATATTAACAATATACTGGAGAAGCCAGACCAAACTTGAGCCAGATGATCAAAATTAATAATGGGCAGATGGACATTGTGAGCCTCCAGATGTGATACCTTAAAGAGGATACACTAGGCCCTGGCAGGTGTGGCTTAGTTGGTTGGACCTCGATCTGTGCACAGAAAGGTTGTTGGCTTGATTCTCCACAATGACACATGCCCTGATTACAGGCACAGTCCCACGTAGGGGACATGCAGGAGACAGCAGATGGATGCCTCTCTCTCACATCATCTTTCTCTTTCTCCCTCTCCCTTCCTCTCTCTAAACATCAATAAAAAATGTTTTAAAAATAAATAAGATACACTTGTATAATATTCCAACCAGAAATGCATTACCTGAATTTCATCATGAGAACCCATCAGAAATCCAAATTAAAGAATATCTCATAAATAACTAGCCTATATTCTTAAAAAATGACAATGTTATAAAAGACAAAGAAAGGCTGGGGAACTGATACAAATTAGAGGAATCTAAGAGACATGAGAACTAAATGCAATAAATGATCCTGAACTAGATCATGTGAAGACAAAAACAAGTATGATGAAAGACATTATTAGAACAGCTGAAAAATTGGAATATGGACTACAGATTAGATAAGAGCATTGTATCACTGTTAAATTTCCTATCCTATATAATAAAAGCCTAATATGCAAACTGTCCCCTGGACCCAGAAGTTCAACCAGGGGTGGGGCCAGCTGGCCCCTCCTCCCACCCCTCCCCTCTGGCCCCACTAGCAGCAGCAATTCCTAGGGACCCTACCTGTGCACAAATTTCATAGACTGGGCCTCTAGTATTTTATAAATGTGCTGTAGTTACAGATATATACATTTAAGTAAATAGTTCAGGAAAAAAATAAATGCATAGTCAAAAATTCAGAAAAATGTTAAGTTCTCTGTATTATTCTTACAACTTTTCTGTAAGTTTGAAATTATTTTAAGTCAATTAGTTTCAGAGGATATTTAATAAAATAAACCAGTAAACTACAAAAGTTGTGGGTTTTCCCCCCAAAACAGTATCAGTTTGAATCCCTTTTCCCTGTAGACTACCTTATTCTATATCCTAAAGTGGACCAGGGCACAAATATGAGATATCAACTATTTGTTTAAATCTTTAAGGACTTTTGAAAGAAATTAATGGTACATGTTATATATTAAAACAAAAAGGACTTTTGCTAACTTGGGTGAAGTTTGGGAATTTAAATTGCTAACAATTACACATTTGTGAAACTTTCCTACAGAAAGAGTTATACAATATGCAATGTATACAAGAATGTTTAATACATAATAACAAAATGATAAAAATATAAAAATCCAACACAAGAGGAATAAATTGTGATATATCTACACTATAGAATACAACACAATTTTTTAAAAGAATGAAGTATATCCTAGGTACAAAAATATGGATATACTTACATGATGAAATACAGACTAGAAACAAAAAGTTGCTTATATATGTTTATAAGAAAAGTCTGAAATGTGTTATGTGTTTATGTATGTCCCCAGAAACAAAGCCTTGAAAGGATACACCAGAAATAGTTACCAGCTATTGCAGTTGAGAGAATAGGGGGAAGGGTACTACTATACTGTTTTACTCCTTGAAATTTTTTCCCTAAAAGATCATGTACTACTTTTACAATTAAAAAACACACAACAACTATTGTTCTTAGAAAAACTCAATGTACTTTGATGAAATAGGATGTGAGTGAAGAACATAAAGTATAACTGATATCAGAACTATAAAATACTATCACTTAACTATACCAAGATCTATTTTTCTGTTCAAGTACTGTTACGCTATTGGTTCCATGTTCTTAATTTTTAATTTAACAAAGGCAATGTCGATGTAAAAAACATCCAAACCAGTAGAGAATTTTTATGTGTTCATTCAAGCCAAAACTGATGACAATTGCTGGGAAGCAAGATTTCAAATACTCTAAAGAATGGCAATTTTCAGTTTCTTTTATGTATTTGAAATTAAGGAAGATTACATAAAGGAGGAAGAAAGCAAGGAGAGAATTACAGGACAATTAACAAGATTACGTGCTCTCTAGACTAGAGGGTGGTTATTTAAAAAATGTGTTAATCTTAGCAAAAAAACAATGCACAGGGCTTGCTTAAGGCAAAGATAAATCTTTTACTAAAGTTATACACCTACCATAACCTGCCCAGTTAGGAATTTATGATCAGATCACACTGTTAGGTTACTTTCCTGAACAGTTTTTTCATTCACACCAACAACTCCTTTTTGAAAATCACTAAGCTACCAATCCTAAATCGGAAAACTCTGGTTACGTACCAATAGTAACAAACATTTTAGACAAATATTCACACAAGGTTTTTAAGGAAGTTTATTCTGAGAATTTCAGTTGACAGCCAAACCAAACTATGACCTACATGATATACTTGACAACTTACGTGCTTTGTTATAGTAGAGAGACATAAATTCTTGAGCTCTGAATTACTGACCATCTTGTTATGCGTTTTAGGAATAGGGAAGATTGTCATAGTGTCCTCTCACTAACAATATATCAAGACTGTGTAAATAAATGAGAATTAAACTCATCAAATATTTTTTAAATACCATAGTATGTTTGAGGTATTGTGTACTGGTGATACAAAGACAGTCCCTTAGTCTTACAAAAAAAGTCTTACAAAATTGAAAACAGTTTATTTTAAGTCGAATGGACTCCTTCCTCTAGATTAGAATCTAAATTACTCTCTTACTTAGGTAATTTGGGTGACAAATTCTTCAGCCACTGTTCCCAATGTAGTTGTAAGTCACATTCAAGGTACATTTGTAATGAGTCAGAGACAACTCTCTGAATAGGCTATTACATACTTTGATAAGCAGTGGTTACAGTCTTAAGTGACAATCATCCAAGATTGTGCTTATCTTGGGGTTTTTTTGCTTATCTCTTCTCCTTTACCCATAAATTGATCTCTAGGTACCCTTAGGAAACAATGATTTATTCGGGCCTCTAGAATAGTGTATTAGGAATATTATCATTACAATTATCAATATAAATCAATAGGTATACATCTATTAGCAATACTCCTTAAATTCTTCTCAAATTCTCATTACCTTAAGTGACACAGGAGACTATAGGCTAAGCATCTTGAGAACGCTGTTTCCTCACATCTATATACACACCTTGAGAATGATACTTATTTCCTTCTCTGGTGTACTAAAGGAACGGGCAATTTTCACATTACACTCCCCTCCGGAGTTTAACTGAGCCCCATGCACAAGGCTGTGGGGATACGCAGATCTGGTCTCCAACCTCACGGAACTCGCAATTGAGTGGGGAGAAAGGCACACAAACTACACGACACTATCATTAATGCCAACTTTCAACAAAGGAAAAGTAGGTAAAGATAGATAGACGTAGTGGGAAGTGTCGCTCAGCGGCAAATAACCTACATTCCAACGAGTGCCCATTTTCCACCATCTTTACCTCCAAGCACAATACACGGTGGGGAAAGCCCTCCTGAGGCAGGACCCTAGGTGTCTGCCTCCTAACACACAGCAGCTGTGTGACTTTAGGCTCGTCACTGAACCAGACCTAACCAGCCTCAGTTATTCTGACTAAAAATGACAGCATTACCTACCCGGCCTAAACCCAAATCATCTTAGCAGCATAAACCAAACTGTCTCCAGTAGCTTCCAGGTCTAAGACCTGCCTAACTTGCCCACGCAGCCATCAGACGCCCCAGTTCATTGTGGCCCAGGAAACCAGTGTGAGTAAGCTAGGTGCGTTCGAGTTCCTACACTGAACTTGAAATCATCAAGAGAAAAAAAAACAACGGAGACAGGCCCTGTATTGTGCTTTAACCGGGGGGGTTGGGTGGGGGGGGATAGTCCACATGCCATGATACAGCCTTATAAAAAGATGATCAAGAATATCTGAATGCTGATCCGTGGGCCATTCTAGCACAGCAGCGGGCTGTTGATTCCTAACAGGAATCCGAGTTTCTGCTCCAGGAACCAAGCCTCCCGGAGAAATCTACCAGATTATCAGAAAAACCTCCCCAGGGGCAGGGAGGGATCCCGGATAAGACAAGCGCTCGCTCTCGCTCTCTCTCTCTCTCTCTCTCTCTCTCTCTCTGCCCCATGTTTTCCCCTGCCCTCCAGCCATGCACTGCAAAAAGCACTAGATTAGCATCATCTGCATCTCATTCCTTCCCTATTGCAATCGCTACCCGCTCATAATAAACAGACCTCGTGCTGGGGGGAGCATTTACTTCCCCATCCAGGCCAATTAAAGTTCCTCATTTTCTCCAACAACGCCGCCTCCAATCAACACGCGCCATCCCTGGGGAGGAGGCCAGGCACTCCGCCCTCTCCCCCGCCACCTCCAGCTGCCAGCCCGGCGCCCCACGCCCTGGGATCGCCCCAC
>NW_006299714.1:928942-929177 GCF_000327345.1 Myotis davidii
GCGCGTTTCAGCGCTCCCCGGGGTTGGCCCCCCGGCGCCACGGGCTCCCGGGAGAGTTGGGCGACCGCTGCCGCGCCCAGGGTGGCTGGGGAGGCCACCCCTTCCCTGCATCCACTCCCTGCCGCTCCCACCCCACACAGAAACGATAGTCAGGACAGGCAGCGCCTTAGAAGACGCGCCTTCAAAACACCCTGCAAGTTCATCCTAGCCCAGTGGTTCTCAACCTTCTGGCCCT
>NW_006299714.1:929242-938526 GCF_000327345.1 Myotis davidii
CTGTGAAAGGTTCTTTCGACCGCCAAGGGGGTCGCGACCCACCGGTTGAGAACCAATGTTAGCCCCTCGCCGCAATTTGGTGCCCCTAAACGGCTCTTATAAAAAATTTTGGAACTGACACTGATTTCACACTGTCGATGGGAGAGAATAATCTTTTTTCCCCCAAGTTGTACTGAAAAAAAATTCAAGCACTTTTTATTTTTTTGAAATTAGCCTTTTCTCTCTCTCTCCCACTTGACCCCTTAGCACAGGTTCCAAGGTCCTCAACAGCTGACCAACTGCTTGGGTCAAAGGCAGAAGAAAGGGACGTGCCCCGGGAGGGAGGAGAGATTCCGGAATGGGGCCCAGCTCTTGATTTCTGTGTCTGCCACTGGCATTCTGTAAGAAAGGTGGACCCGGCCTCGCAGGTACCGGTCTGGACAAGAAATTTTTAGGTAAGATCTTAGATATCTGATTGTGGCAAATGTCTTCCTAACACCTGTCCAGTGCCTGGGGAAACCCGCACACTGGGAGAGACGTAAAATCCGGCCTGGACTCCCTATTCCCGAAGCCCTGCCACCGGGCTCCGGGCCCCGCCCCGCAAGATTGCGCAAACTCAGTGGCGACCTCTCTAGCTCCCTTCCTCCCCCACCTCCTCCAGCAGCTGTCAAAACCGGACCGCGGACTTCCTGGAGGCCCCGGACGCCGCTCTGCGCATGCTCAGCAGTAGCCGGGGTGGAGAATACGCACGTGCATACGGACTGTCGCGGCGCCTGCGCGGTAGCCGCGGTCGCTGCCCGGAGTCGGTGCCCTTAGGACGCCTTTCGCACCTTGACGCGGCCTGTCCGCGCTAGCCGGTTGGGGTTCAGTGTCCGGTGCACACGCCCTGCAAGCGACGGCGCCATGAGCCTGTCTTCCAACGTACGAGGTGAAGTGGGGCCTGGGAGCGGGTGAGGCTGGCGGCCTGCGCGCCAGTGCAGCCTCGTCAGCGCCTCTCCTGGCTGTTACCGCTGCTCCGGGCGTCCGCCGGTCTGGTCACCTTGAGATGCCCAAGGGCAAGCTCTTGGCCGACCTGCGGGCTGCCTGGGCCGAACGGGGAAAGTGGTGTGGATTGGCGGTATCCCCGGGCATATTTTGGCGTGGGGACCATGCAGACATCTCTCTACCCAGGTCCGGATCAGGTTTCCGCTAACTAGCCAAACCCTAAAACCTGATGATCCCGCCGCTAGCTTTTCTCTCCGGAGCCCCCTCTGTGTTCTGAAGGAATAGGGCTTGGGGGGGAAAAAAAAGAAAAAAGGAGAGGAAAAACAAAACAAAAACCTGTTTCCCCCTTCTCACGTGTAAATCACCGTGGAGTCTGAGCGTGTATTGCCGGCAACCCTGAAGGGATGCATGACTAATCACATTTTAGTTTTGCACATTTTTTTTTTAAAGGGAAGAAAGCCAATCCGAGATCTTAAGTTTTCCCAGTTTTTCATTATGCCTCTGGCATCTGGCGCTTCCTGGCTGTAGTCCAGGAGAGAAGATTGAAAGCCGAGCTCATGGAGCCTTTCTTTTCTTTTTTTTCCCCAGCCTTGCTCCCCATGTGCTAGTACCTAGCGTTTGGAAGTGTCACTTCACAGAAGGTCCAATTAAAATTAAGAGACTTTCTGGAAGTCAGTTAATGTGAACTTCATTTCATAACAATTCTTGGTGGTGTTATAACTATTATAATACTGTGCACCAGCTATACGATACATGTGATCTCTCTCTCTCTGCCCAGTATAAAATGCTACACCTCAAGGTTTGGTTACCTGTAACAGTAGTTAAGTAAATGTAAAGAGATTGCCCAGAAGTTAATTAAAACGAGCCCAATTGATTTATTCAGTAAATATTGACTACCTAGAATGCCAGTCTGTAAAAGATTCCTACTCGTTTGAGCCCTAATTTTGTAATAGATTCTATACATTGGAGAATTCCTCTTCTGTTGCCAAAGTTACTGTTAGAGTGAGGGTGACAACCCATGACATATTTAAGTTACTAATGAGGTATATATAGGAGGTGATTATTTGCAAAAATTAGGTCAAAGGAGACTCATCTTGAGTCTCAAATAAAGGCACCTCAGTGCATTTAAAGTAGGGATTGATTTTTGTATGTGTGTTTTAAACAAACGTGTATTTTCTCAGGAATAAGACTATTGTGTAAAATAGGATACTCGTGTGACTTGAGCCACTGATCTAACCGTAAGGGAATCTACAAGTGACTTTCCCATTAGTTTGCAATTTTCTAAGGGGTAGGAAATTGCTTGGTGAAGAGGGTTATTAACTTACAGTATAGTTGTTATGAGAAGTAGCTGTGGACTGACTGTCCCCAGTTCTGGTCAAGGACACATGCCAGGGTTGCAGGCTCAATCCCCAGTGTGGGGCGTGCAGGAGGCAGCCGATCAATGATTCTCTCTCATCATTGATGTTTCTATCTCTCTCTCCCTTCCTCTCTGAAATAAAAAATAAGTAAATAAATAAAACAAACAAATAAAAGCAGAACGGTTGTTATGAGGATTCTGGGAAACGGCCCAAGACCTTTGTAAATCTTTTCTACCAGCACCTTCTTTCTCAGATATAGTTGTGTGGCAAAGTAAGGACAGAAAATGTCTCGGGAATCCACCTTGTAATGATAAGAGCTCAAATTGTTCTCTCAAGTTTTAAACCAAACCTGTTAGTTTTTACTAGATTGAAAATCATTTTAGGTCATTTGATTTTGGGGAAGACGACCATGCCTCTTCTTAGTTAATTTAGTTAATAATTATAAAGAACATAGAATAGTATTTGACAATGGTAACCACAATATAAGTATATGTATGTGTGTGTGCATACAAAATTCTTGTTTATATTCAGAAGAAAATAGTGGGTTATGAGTAAAAGTGATGGGCCTCAGGCCAGAACATGAATCTGGGAGAAGTAATGAGGATGAGTGACTGAAATTGATATCCAAAGATCTCACTCATTGAAATGGCTCTTGACCATTTGGTCTATTGTACTAAACTTGTATTTCCTTATTGGGGTGTAAGTGATATGCTTATACCAAACTCACTTTTAATTTCCTATCAGATATTTTATTGTAATTTATTATAGTTTCTATCATTAAATGGCTTTTACTACTAAGGAGCCCTCGCTAAGGACTCCTCCACATACTTGATAGACGAAGTTTGCTAAATATTTTGCTCTTCGATACCTCCAAAACTCACTGAATCTGCTCTCATCTGTAATCCTTCCCCTTAACTGAGGTCATTCTCCACGTCTTCCAGTTCCCATTTTCTCCTGCTTCCTTAAACTCTTGCCTCACTAATGATATCTAGTGATCTAAGTCCTGTCACTCAGAGGTTTTCTTCTCGTCAGCCCAAAGCAACTCATAATTCACCCTCATCTTTAAAAAGAAAAAAGAGCCAACTTAACCAAATACAGGTGTTAAATGTATACACACTTTAACAGCTGATAGCTCAATTTTGAAAATGATATGGATTTTAATAAACACTGCCTTTATAATTATTCAAAGTGTGTGTGTATACATTTTTTGGGACACCCTATATTTTAAAAGGCCTTCCTTAATCTGTCCCCTCAGATCACTTTTTTTCATACTTTGCTTTATCCTCAGATTACAAAATAGGTGTTCATTTATCTACCTTGTGTTTTATTATTCATCCCAAACCTTGAATGCCACAGTGTGTGCAACCAAAACTAAATTTCATAAATTCTTACTCTCTAACTTTTATATCCTTGTTTATTTTACTAAAACTAAATCATTTGGATTTAATAAATTCCTTGAGTCATTTAAAGTAACTGTTTAATGGTTTGGCGTTTTGAGAAAGAATGTACAGATCTGACAATAAAAAAGAAGCTCCTATGCGTTATAAACAAGTAACTAGGACAGTGATGGCGAACCTATGACACGCGTGTCAGAAGTGACACGCGAACTCATTTTTTTGGTTTTCTTTGTTAAATGGCATCTAAATATATAAAATAAATATCAAAAATATAAGTCTTTGTTTTACTACGGTTGCAAATATCAAAAAATTTCTGTATGTGACATGGCACCAGAGTTAAGTTAGGGTTTTCAAAATGCTGACACGCCGAGCTCAAAAGGTTCGCCATCACTGGTCTAGGAGGTTTGTGAGATAGAGGAAACAAAATTGTGGTGAGCTGATATTTCTTGGAGCTGAGTAAATGAGAGTTCGTTAGAATATTCTCTGTGTATGTCTGAAACATTTCATAATAAATGTTTTTATTTTTAATCTCAGAAAATATTTAAATTTCAAACTTTGAAACAATAGATTAATGTGAGGCCAAAGATAAGTTATTTGGTGTAAGAGCAATGTGATGGTCTGATAGGCAGATGGAGCCATAAAATGAAGTTAGCAATCTATTATTTCTTCTTACACAATTTATATTGTATACCATCTGTATGCCAGGTCTTGAGAGAAAACATTACCAGGTACAGCCTACCAATCTGGGGGAGACCAAGGGAGGGAAAGATTTAAACACAGCTCCCCTCCCCCTCTCCTGAGATGAAAAGAACATTTTGATTCTGTGGCAGTTGACAGACTGGAGTGAACAGTTTGGGGCAGAAAGGAACTAAAGGAAAAGAAGCAGGGTGAGATTTCTGTGTAAATTAAAGCAAAATAATTCCCACACTAGAGAAAATCAGGATGGGTTATAAATAATGGTGTAGGATTTTGGAACAGTTCATATTTTCTCTATCTCTAAATAATTCTAACAGATAAAACCAGAGATTATACAGTAACAGGCCAAGGGAAGAGTAAGGCAGGTAGAAATTATTTAGGAATGTATCTGTATTTTGTTCTTTATATTGGCTTAAGGTATTTGTGTAGATAGAAAGCATTGTTAAGGAAGGTTGGATAAGCTGGGATTTGATCTAACTATAAGGAATACTGTACCTTGAGAGATGCCTATAGAAAAATGGAAGTGAACATAAACCGGAAAAGACAGCTGGGCCGGTGAGACTCAGTGGTTAAGCATTGACTTATGGACCAGGAGGTCATGTTTCGATTCCTGGTCAAGGTACATGCCCGGATTGTGGGCTTGGGATGTGTACAAGGCAGCTGGTTAATGATTCTCTCTCATCATTGATGTTTCTCACTTGCTCTCTGAAATCAATAAAAATATATTTTTTTAAAAAAATAAAAATAAACCAGAAGAAACAGAAATAATGTCAGGAAGTTGTCAACTGAAATGTCTTTAAGAATTAGATCTTAGAACTGGCTGGGTAGTTCAGTTGGTTAGAGCATCCTCCCGGTATGCCAAGGTTGTGGGCACATACAAGAATCAGCCAATGAATGCAAATCGATATTTCTCTCTTTCCATTCCTCTCTCTCTAAAATCAATCAATCAATCAATAAAAAATTTAATTGGGTCTTGGTAAAGTCCCTGTTGCCTCTAAGGTTGTATTTATTCTTAATATATACTAACAAAGACTAAATGTTACTTTGTTTTTCAATTCTTTCTCTATTCTAATTGATAGCTTTTGAATCCATCATCATTCTTATATATCTTCATGTAGTTTCCTTTTCCTTCTTTTCCCTCATTGCCAGTGATATCCACAGCTTTTTGCCAGAAAAGGCTGTTTGAGGCTGCAGTAATAAAATCATAAACAGCATTTTTCTTATTCTGAGAAATTTTACATTTGTCTCTAAAGAGCCTAGAGAATTAGAATTTGGGGAGGAAGACAAGAAGAAATGGAAATTCTTTTCTTAATACCTTCTCTAGTTCTGTAATTCTAAGAAAAACTCACTGGAGCAAATACAAAGCCGTTTTCCTAGCAGGTGTGTGTTTGTGTGTGTGTGGCATTTACATAGGGTCACAGAGTGCCTGTTTTGATTCCTCATGGAACAACCACTCTTGGGTGATACCTAGAGTCAGTTCCTATTTCTTTCATTTACTATTGCCTCTGTTCCTTGTCAGTTATTCTATTATTTCTTCTCCATCAAAAAAATCCAGGAGAACTAAATGTTTTCTAAAAAATGTTTAAAAAAAAAGGTTACCATATGGATTAAGTTGGTTATATATATAAAAGCCTAAGCGACCAAATGACCGAATGATCCGGTTGACCAGTTGCTATGACGTTCACTGACCACCGGGGGCAGATGCTCAACGCAGGAGATGTCCTCCGGTGGTCAGTGCGCTCCCACAGCCAACCTGTATAAGGTAAGAGAATAGAAGAATATTGTAATGAGTAAAAAATATTCTTTTGGCCTATTATAAGTTTCAGGTAGAAAATCCTATCGGATTCTCTTTTTATATTGTGAGACAAATTAATACTAGTCAATTGGGGTTCTTTGGGTCTCAGGCTTTTTGTAATATGTAGGCGCCATTAAAATAAATCAGAGATTGCTTCATGATTCACCTAAAAAGTAGAGTGCAATTAAGATCAACAGCATTTAAGGAATTGTGTTAGCCTTTCAGGATATTCCCCCTTTTAAATTTCTTTTAAAGATAATATTCAGCAAACATAACTGAACATATACTATATAAAACAATATTTTAGCCCATTTTGTGATAAGTACATTAATATTCAGAGTGGCTTTCTATTAGCAAAGAAGTGGATTACCATAGCTCCTGACTTAGAATATTTTCTTGAGGACGTTCCAAGGTAAATAATGCATCAAAAAGAAAGCTTATTACCTGGACAGTGTGGCTGAGTGGTTAAGTGTTGACTTGTGAACCAGGAGGTCACAGTATGATTCCCAGTCAAGGCACATGCCTGGTTGTGGGCTCAATCCCCAGTGTGGGGCGTGCAGGAGGCAGCCAATCAATGATTCTCTCTCATCATTGATGTTTCTATCTCTCCCTCATCCTTCCTCTCTGAAATCAATAAAAATATTTTTTTAAATTAAAAAAAAATCATGAATCAAGCTAGAAATTAGAGCAAAGTTTCAGCCCTGCTTGGAATTGCCATGGGGAAATACTGTGAAGCAGCACTAAAATTCAAGACAAACCTACACAAAATGTTCAGTTAAAACACATCCTTCAGTGAGGCCAAAGGTTTGAAGCTGTCAAATGACTTATTAACTTGTTTTCTCAGTCATGCAGCACCTGGGAAGAACATAGCATTAATGTTTATTTTATGGGATTATAGCGAGGAGGAATGGAAATGTTGGGGGAAGGAAAACAAACTAAATTACTTTGTAGAGAAAAATGCTGTAGTTGAAAATAGAATACAAGGAACATGTTAATTAGAAGCATTGGTAAACACTAGATTATTAAGTAAGCTAAGAGAAGACCAAGATAAAAGAAACTAAGTGTGAGAATAGTTATTCTCTTCCCGTAGAGTTCTGTAAGAATTAGTTCCAATTTTATGGAAGGCACTGGTGGGTACGATGGTTAATAAGACATTTGACTGAATAGTGCAAATTAAGCCATGCAGTTAGTTACTCATTATATGTTTTTACTTGGCCTGGGAATGTGTTTTTTATACTTATCTCTCTAGGGCTTTATTTGATAGTCTGGGAACTTATTTCAAACACTATGAAGATCTAACTCAGGAAGTGCTGGGAAGCAGTCCAGTGTGTTTATCCTGACCCCTGTTCAACTTTTTCCTGCAGTCCACTCCGTGCTGGGAATAGACAGCTGTCCTCTGAGGCTGAGGCTAACCAGACTATGCAGAACTTTCTCCTCTCCAGCAGTCTCTGGATATGGGGTAGCTGTTAAGTGCTTGGGTTTCTAAGGGCTCCTTGAAAAAGAAAGCTATGTAGAAAAAATAAATAGATGGCCTGTTGCTCAAGCCAATAATTGAGTAGAAAAATGTCATTAAACTTATTTTTTTTTATTTTTCAATTACAGTTGACATTCCATATTATTTTATATTAGTGTCCGGTGTATAGCTTAGTGGTTAGACATTATATAACTTACAAAGTGATCCCATGATAACTCTAGTTCTCCCCTGGCACCATACATAGTTATGACAGTATTATTGACTATATCCCCTATCCTGTGCTTTATATCCCTGTAACTACCAACTTGTACTTTTTAATCCCTTCGCCTTTTTCACCCAGCTCCTCAACCCCCAAAATGTCATTAAATTTAAAATGAACTTTGTAGGGAATTTAGATAATCATCCACTGATGGATAATGAAAAATCGGAATTTATTAAATGAGAATATAACTGTAATTATATTACTCATGTTTAATATGAAACTAGTCCATTCTGATTTTTATTTTAATGAGACGGCACTTTGAAATTTAAAGAAGCAACTTCTTAATGACTTTGGAGCCCAGAATCATGTCGGATTTATCCCTTTGAATGTTTACTATTAAGGGTGGTTTTGTATGTATTTTTTAGAGCAGTTGGTATCTATAGACTCACATGTTATTTTAAATCTTTTTATGAACTCTTTAAAAATATTATTAAACCTTGTTTTTCTCTACCTATAAAGTGATTTTTAAGTTTCCCTCTTCTGTTGTAATTTAGCTATCATTGCTATGGGCTGGGGAAAGTGTTAACAAAGTTTTACATCAGTGTGTTCTGACCATAAAGTTAATATTAAAAACCAACTTTGATTATTGAGATGCTAAATGCTCAAAAATTGGATTTCCTGAACATTATATTAGATTATTAGTGTATATTTTATACATATTTATCAATAATTTTGATAATTATTCCTGTTTTTCTTCTCTGCTCTAGTTGAATGGATCGCAGCAGTTACCATTGCTGCTGGAACAGCCGCAATTGGTTATCTAGCTTACAAAAAATTTTATGTTAAAGATCATCGCAACAAAAATATGGTTAACCTACATATTCAGAAAGATGACCCCAAGGTCGTACATGCTTTTGACATGGAGGATTTGGGAGATAAAGCTGTGTACTGCCGTTGTTGGAGGTCCAAAAAGGTGAGGAAATAAGTCCTTTATGTTAGTACCATTTTTAATGAAATACTTCTTTTTTTAAATTATTCTATCAAACAGGTTTCACCAGATAATGTTAAGATAGCCAGCCCTTTTTAAAAAATTTTTGATGGATCCTGTTCTTCTCTGTTTTCCTTATACTCTTCAGGAATATCGTTACTAAAATGTATAACCACTGCCCTGCTGGTTTGGCTCAATAGTTGAGCATCAACCCAAGAACTATGAGGTCACGGTTCAATTCCCAGACAGGGCATATGCCTGGGTTGCAGACTCGATCCCCATTGTGGGGCATGAAGAAGGCAGCTGAGCAGTGATTCTCTCTCATCATTGATGTTTCTATCACTAGCTCTCTCTCTCCCTTCCTCTATGAAATCAATAAAAATATATTAAGAAAAAGTGGAAATGGAAAAT
>NW_006299714.1:938601-952498 GCF_000327345.1 Myotis davidii
GTTTAAAATAACATGTATAACCACTATAAAATAAAATTGCATCATATTCTCCTTGAGTTCAGGTGAATATAACCATATTCTTAGCCAAAGAAGAGAAAGCTCTTTATTTAGTCGTAAAGATTTCCTCCTCAAGTGGATCTTAGCCTCTGCTATCCCATGAAAGGATTTATGCAGCCTAAACACAGAAACAGAAGGGGTAAAAAAAAGAAAGAAAGAAACAGAAGAAGTAAATGTTTTCTTGAGTTTTCAAACTCCTGGATTCTAGGAAAAGTTTTAGAAATTTCAAGAGAAAGTTTGGGGATATTTGCCTTGAAATTTTTTATCTGGTAAACATATTGACCTTGTATCCTAAACTTTCTTTAAGCTGCAGCTTCTATAGTTAAATGTCTAACATTGTATTTTTTAAAATCTTACTTTCTTTTGTGAGATTTGCATTTCATCAGGTTCTGTTTGGAAGTGTCATCTGTGATACCTGCAGCTTTTAGACAGTGATGACAGCTACTGATCTAAAGATGGCAAATTACTCTTCTAAGGTCACCTTGAAAAGCTTCATACACTGACTGACTTTCTGAAGGCACGTTACGTGAGGGACCTCTTCCTGTACTGGAGAGCCATTATCACAAATCAACATATCACATAGTAGGCACTGGAAAGCATATTCCACTAACTCCCTTCTCCCAAGAATATTGATGTTGCATAATCCAGTGATACAGTGCTTAGATTATGTCATAGTGTCTAAAAATGCCTAATGAACATATGGAATATGAACCAAAACTTAATAGTGCTATTGCAAGTTGTATCTTAAGAGTACTATTAATTTGGAATGTGGGATTGTTCAGAAGTACCAGTGGGGTTGCTAGGAAATAATCCTCAGTAATATTCTATAGACTAGATCTGGTTTGTTTTTAAAAATTATGCCTATAATAAGTTTCATTGCTTTTATTGCTCATCAAAATATAGAAAGTAATACCTATAGAAATGAGGGCGTTTCTAAATCAGAGTTGTAATAGTTCTTTAGTCAGTGATTTTAAATAGTTCATTTAATGTCTACTCTATATACACGCATGGCAAAAGTAGTAAAACAGCAGGTATCATAGATGTGTATAGTGGATACAGTACAAGGGCTTTAAATAAAAAGAAGAGTTATGGGCTAGAATTTTCTGGGAAGGTATAGTGATATATATATGGAAGTTAAATTGCCCAGAAATGTTGGTGGCATTTGAATAGACTAGCAAGTATTAGAAACTTTATCAAAATCTTCTGGAAAGAGCTCATATGAGCAAAGGTGAGATCAATGGAGAATCTAGTCTTGTCCTTGCACTGTCTGCCCCCAGAAATAAGTCCAAATTGAAGAGAGTCTTGAGTGTACCAATGTGAGGAGTTTGTGCCTCCAGACTTGTGGGAGCTCCTTGTCAGGGATTTCAGACATAAAGTTAAAAGACTTATACCAGGGTGCTGGCTATGGGACTGGAAAACAATGAACAGATAGATACATGAAACATTTGGAGGGAAGGATCAGCCAAATGCAACGATGATTTTTGTCAAAGATTGGGGGAGATCAGCTGACGCTCACTGAAGTATCTAAGCCTTTGAGTTTGTAGAGATGGTGCCATTAACAGAAATAAGGAATTCAGGGTGAACAGCTGGTTTCCTAGGACAGTAATAAGGAGTTTTATTTTAAAGAGTGAACTTATGGTGATGTTTGAGTGGAAATGTACAGCAGTCAATCTGAAAATGTGGGACTGAAGTTGAGACATCAGGGTTAGAGATAGAGATCAGCAAAATTGATGAGTCAGGCATAGGAATGCAACCAACCAATCCTAGATACAGATAAAAATCAAGGGCTTAGCCCTAACCCGTTTGGCTCAGTGGATAGAGCGTCGGCCTGTGGACTGCAGTGTCCCAGGTTCGATTCCAGTCAAGGGCATGTCTCTTGGTTGCGGGCACATCCCCAGTAGGGGGTGTGCAGGAGGCAACTGATTGATGTTTCTCATGGATATTTCTAACTCTCTATCCCTCTCCCTTCCTCTCTGTAAAAAATCAATAATATATATATTTTTTAAAAAATCAAGGGCTTAGTATGAACTCTTAGGGGATTTTCTGCATTTTGGGAAGAGGAATAAGAGCCAACAAAGGAGGTTAAATGGGCCAGAGTTGAGAAGAAAACTAAGAATATTACAGCTTGACAGTGGAAAGGGGGAAACTTTCAAAGATTTGGTTGTTGGCATGTGTGAAAAGTTAACCAGGTGAATAGACTTAGTCAATTGACCTTTTGGTGTCATTTCAACAGAATAATTAGAAGCTGTGTCCAAGTGATTTAAAGTATGAATTTTTAATTTAAAAAAATGCTATTAGTCAAATCTTCAGTAAATGTGAATGAATGAAAGAAAAAGAAATGAGATGACAGCTTTAGTGGACTCTAAAGCTTAGCTTTGAGGTCAAGTAAAGTGTGTTTACCTTGGTTGGGTTTTCCCAGAAGGTAAAGCGTCAATAAAGCAAATATATTCTTTCATGGACTAAGATCTCAAGTATTTCAGGAAGAATCACAAATAGACGGAGGTGGTGATTTGAATGTTTATTAGACTTTATAGTTCAACATAACGTTCCAGGATTATTCTTGCATCATACAATTGAGAATTTTCAGATGGATAAACAAGGGATTACCATTTCCCATAGCTGGACTTTAAGGAATGCCAGATCAATCATTTTATTTTCAGCTTTCTCAGTCTTTTTTGTGTGTTTACCTTTTATGCCATTAATGATCCTCTTTGCATCTAGGATTTATCACTTTGGAATTTTCTCTGAATCTTTGATACTTTTTATTCCCAAAGTGAATATTACTTTGAATATTACTCAAGTTAATGGATGGTCTTCTTCAGGCATCTTTGGAAGCTCCCCGCATTCTTGAGGTTCCTAAGGTTATCATAACACACAGGTGCCAAGTCACACATTTACATGTCAATGCACAGACTTGTAATTAATACCTTTGATTAGATAGATGTTACATTCAGTAATTTTTTACATTCATTAATTTTTTTACTTATACAACCCAATTATTTTATCATAAAACGTAAATGCCTTTTTTACCTATTTCCAAAAAAGTTATATGTAATATAAACTTGAATATAATCCTAATTTATTCTTAAAGTACAATCGCTGGTTTGTTGTATGTATGTAACGAGTGGTTTTCCCAGAGCTAATGAATCAGATCTGTTAATAACATGTAGAAATTCATTTTTTAAAAAATATATTTTATTGATTTTTTACAGAGAGGAAGGGAGAAGGATAGAGAGTTAGAAACATTGATGAGAGAGAAACATCAATCAGCTGCCTCTTGCACACCCCCAATCAAGGTACATGCCCTTGACTGGAATCAAATCTGGGACCCTTGACTCCTAAGACCAATGCTCTATCCACTGAGCCAAACCGATTAGGGCTAGAAATTCATTTTTTAACACACTTCATTCTCCCTCTTCCCCCCAGAATTGGTGTGCCCTCTGCTGTTTCAGAAACTGGCCTGAATAATATTTCATAATATTTCACCAAAGGGCTCTCCATATGTACATTGAGAAGGAAAGGAGCCAATAGAGAGGAAATGATTAAAGTGACTACAGGGGAAGATGCTATTTCAGACAGTGGTGTCTTGAAAGAGAGTGGAAGGAAATGAGACTAAGCCTAGATGTAAAACTCAGCCTTAAAAAGGAAGATAGTCTTACTTTCGAAACAAGATGAGGGAACCTTGATGCAAGAGAGAAGAGTATGCAACATAGTCTCACTAGATTCCCACTCCACCCCACCCCCACTCACCTCAGGTAGGTTAGTTACATCATTTGCTGAGTCGTATTGTTGTAGGCTGAGAGAAACATGTTTTAGTGCTCACTGATTCCAAGTCAAAGGATGGGAGAAAATGAAGCATTAATTTAGAGAGTTGTAGCTAAATATTTAAGAAAATAGGTAAATTTAGGATTTAGTTCAATTCATAAGTGAAAAATGAAACTTCAAAGACAATTAATTGAATTGGAGACCAATATTAACAACTGTGTATTACAGAGTCTGCTGAAACAAATTTTCCCCCTAAAATCACCCTCATTTTTATTAATGAGCCAAATTAAGACCAATTTATTTACTACATTAAGTTTAGTTTCCATTTGCCCTGGTTATTTGCATAAACACAATAAGAATAGCAATTGATTATATAGGCTTTTAAAAACTTGCTTTGCTGGAATCTCATGATTGAGCTTTAGCTCTTTTTAAAAAAAAAAAAATTATTATTATTATTGATTTCTGGGAGGAAGAGGGAAAGATAGAATCCTAAATGATGATAGAGAATCATTGATGGGCAGCCTTCTATATGCTATACACCCCTACTAGGGATTGAGCCCACAACCCAGGCATGTGCCCTGACTGGGAATCGAACCCTGGCCACCTGATTCATGGGTCAGAGCTCAACCACTGAGCCATACTTGCAGGGCTATATGCTCTTTAAAATCTGCTTCGCTGGAATTTCATGATTGAGCTTTAATTAGTCTCCCAGGGCAAAGAAGCTGAGCCACCTAGTTGCCATCAGGTTTTCCTGCAATACCTATAAACTTGGGTAAATTCCTCAAATTGAGGTCCCCAATGATCTCCTTGAGGTTCCAGTTGTTGGGCTAGTGACCTGTAGCCCTGCTTTTCATGTTCCCAAAGCCTTGATCCTTTAAGAGGCTGGGGAGAGAGAGCAGCCCAGCCACCCCTCTCAAAGGGAAGGGTGAGTCCCTGTTAAGTCATTCCTGAGGCTCTTACAGAAGTTGGTACCAAAGATTCCTGGTGACCTATGTCTTGGCCAGCCAGACGAGACAGCACCTCGGGCCCTGCCAGCCTTTTCTAGGAATATTAGAGAGTGCCGGGTGTCCCAAGCAGATGAGCTAGGCTCTCATTATCCAGAAAATGGTCCTGTTCAGAACCTCAGAAAGCAATTCCAATTGAACAGTCAAAGTTAAAAAGGAGCCATCCTTTTTTTTCCCTGTCCGTAGTTATCTTGACCCTTATCTATAGCCTAGAGCAGCGGTTCTCATCCTGTGGGTCGCGACCCCTTTGGGGGTCGAACGACCCTTTCACAGGGGTCGCCTAAGCCCATCAGAAAACACATATATAATTACTTATTGTTTTTGTGATTAACCACTATGCTTTAATTATGTTCAATTTGTAACAATGAAAATACATCCTGCATATCAGATATGTACATGACGATTCATAACAGTAGCAAAATTACAGTTATGAAGTAGCAATGAAAATAATTTTATGGTTGGAGGTCACCATAACATGAGGAACTGTATTAAAGGGTCGCAGCATTAGGAAGGTTGAGAACCATGGCCTAGGGTCTCTCAACCCTTAACCCTAGCTCCACCTCCAGGATTTCAAAAACCTCAAAGTCAGCCTGAACTTAACTCCAGATACAAAAGAAGAAAGAGAAAATGTCCTTCAAGCCAACTGAAATTGAAATGAAATGCAAGGACCATTTTGGACCTATGTAGGACCATTTTCTTTTATTTACAGCTTCAGGGTTTGAGTTGGGGTTTTTGGTGAGTTGGTGGGCTTATTTTTGTTTTTGGAGGTGTGTGTGTTATAGAAAGTCTCAGTCTATTAATGGTTTGGAAGTGGGTTGCACTGAGTCCATTTTTTCATAGAAAGAATATTTAACAAACAGAATAGGGTATTTTCTGAATGTTGGTTAATCCCCATAAGGACAGTGTTGTAAAATCTTAATCTGTGTTTATATGTTTTCCTATTACATCTACTATCTTATGTTTACCAAAAGATGTACATAAAAATGGTGTAAAATGTCATATTCTTTCAGGAAGTTTCAAAGATCTCACTGCTTTTGTTTACTTTCTCAACCAAAGGAAACCTGTTTCTGAGTGATTTATGGTAATGAGCCAGAATGGCCCCGGGCAACTTCCTTGGGAATATAATCCAAACTGTCCTTAAAAATACAAAGTTTGGAGAAGGAAGATAAAATTTTCTTCAGTTGCAGATAGAAGAGATAATTCAAAGAGGAGATGTATTTATTTCCATTTTGAATCACCCTAAAAACAGAAACATCATAACTTGAGATATGAGGCCCTTAAAAATAAACATATTTTAGGTTTTTTATGAAGACCGTGGTAATGTTAGCTTTCCAAGTGTTTTTTCTTTTTCTTATAGATATTTCTTTCAATCTCTTCTCCATACTTTCTCCAACCCTGTTTTAAAGATATCTGAGATGAATGGATTTTTAATTGGTTTAACAAGCATACTAGGATATTTTCTGGACATACAGGAAAATCATCCAATTTAATTCACAAGCTTTTCTCCAGGATATATTAATGAACAAAGACTAGTATCTTAGAACAAACTTTAGAATCAACTATGACCTAACCTTTTTTTCATCAAATATTGTATCTTTTTTAGTTTTAAGTATTGATACTATATGAACTGAATTAAATATACCATTTGTGTTTTTATAACTTCAGCTCTTTGCTTGACAAGTTTAACAAATTTCAACATTTTAAATGAAAGAGGCTTAATACAATTTTCATGTTTTCATTACATTAATATTTAATGCAAAAACTATACCTGCTCTGACTGGTTGGCTCAGTGGATAGAGAGCCTGCAGACTGAAGGGTCCCGGGTTCAATTCCAGTCAAGGGCACATGCCCAGGTTGTGGGCTTGATCCCCAGTAGGGGGCATGCAGGAGGCAGAGGTTCAATGATTTTTATCATTGATGTTTCTACCTTTCTCTCCCTCTCCTTTCCTCTCTGAAACCAATAAAAACATATATTTTTTTAAAACTATTCCTAGATTATGTTTGAAAGCACTTACCTATCATTTATTTTCTTTCTCTTGGATAAAAAAGTTAAAAATAAAATAAGACACTTTATGAAAAACATTGTTATGTAATTTACTTTTTGAATTTTAATGCCTAGTAATTACCATTCATTCATTTATACTATAATAAGGATCATGAAGTAATTTCAATAAATATATTCTATTGAAATGTACAGAGCAGCCCTAAGAAATTGCTAATCTTATTTTGAAATAGCTCATTTTGACTTTGGTTGAAAAGAAAATGTTTAGTTGTTCATAACTTAAAATAAGAAATCCCTAATGCATAAATATGATGGGAATACTTAAACTGCACATAAAGTTTGGGAGATGATTCTGACCTAAATCAATAATTCCTGGGATTAAGTGTTAATAGAAAGTAGTATTAAAATATATCAGTGCCTGTGAACAAAATGGTTTTTAATACCTAGTTTACATTTTAAAGTCATAAAAGCATTTTTTATACACTTTAAAAGCATGAAAGTTTATTAACAAATAGACAGGTCCTACTACTCACTAATTTTTAAACAAATATTTATTTTTTAGTTGTTTACTTTTAAGAACATGTGAAACATGTAAATTTCAGTTTTTAGGCAGAAACAGATTATTGTAAAAAATATATTCTCTCTCTTTTTTTAAAATCCTTACCTGAGAACATGCTTAGAGTGAGAAACGGAGAGAGAAAAACATGGGTTAGTTGCCTTCCATAGGAACCCCAACCAGGGATCAAACCGCAACCCAGGCACATACATGCCCTGACCAAAATCAAACCGACAGCCTTTCAGTGCACAGACCAACACTCAACCAACTGAACCATTCCAGCCAGACTATAGTCTCATCCTGATGTATGGCTTTCTTAACCTTTATAAGATTTTCTTTATTCTCTATAGATTTCTCTCCTGTTCTTGATTCTATATATGGAGAAAAATAATTTGAGAAAATGAATTAAGTTTCTAGTATTCTTAACAGTGACATTAAAAAAGAAATAAAAGTGAAGCATGCTACATCAGTAAGTTATTTGAGGCTTTTTTACTTAATGATATTTGTTTCCAGAAATATCTATATTTATAAAAGGCTAATATGCTAAGTGTCCCTCCCTCCATCCTACTGGTCCCTATTACATGCACTGACCACCAGGGGGCAGACACTCAATGCAGGAGCTGCTGAGCTGCAGTGACTTGACAGCAGCAGTTCTTGGGTGATGCACTCCAAAACCAGAGGAGGGGTCCCTGTGGGACCGCGCAATTCCACCTTTGGCTGTGGGTTATGTTGTTGCTGGGGCACTGTTGGCCCCGAATCTGGTTTACTGCACACCTGCATTTGCATTCCACACCCTGTATGACAGCAACTTTGCAGAGTGCCCTCTTGTACTCTGGGGCCCCTCGGGGGATGTGGAGAGACAGTTTCGGCCTGATCCCCGCAGGCCAGGCCGAGGGACCCCACCTGCCGAAGGGACCCCGCTCACTCCGCAGATGGCTTTCGAGCCGTGGGGCCACCCCATGTGCAGCTGGCTGGGGAGGAACTGTGGCAGGTTGGCTCCAGGGCGTGTCCAGCCCATCTGGCCCAGTCCTGCCCTGCTGGCCACCTTCTAATTAATTTCCTTTCAATGTGCACAAATCTGAATCTGTGGACCGGGTCAGTAGTGTTTTATAATCTGTGTGCATGAAACTTTACAGTGACATGTTTTATGTGAGCTATTTATAAAAATGGAGTCTTTTACAATGTAAACTTCCATTCTCACTGTAAAGTCATGTGTTTGTCAAACATATGCCACTTTGAAATGCTGTTCTTCGCTGTAGAATACATTTCAGTTTGATTTTTTTTATGGCCTCTTTCCTCATCTGTGCCAAAAACCTGAAAGCTCGGGTTCATGTTTTTGCTGCAAGGACTTGTTTTTAATATGAATAAGCTGTGTACCATATCTTATTGACCTAAAAAGAGAAATAATGCAAGCTTCATATGCATTACATTTATATTGCCCCAAGATGGAACTTATACCTGGATATAGAAGGTATTCTGAAAACCTTGAGTTTTTCTGTAATTTTTAACTAATTTACTGCCTCTCAGAATTATATACAGATAGTAAAATTAAAATTGAATTTCATTAACATCAAATATTTTAATTTTTTGAGTAGACACTGCTAACATCAGAGTTTAAGATTGTATATCATCATTGTCTAGTTGCAGGTATCTGAAATTATGTTCCCCATCCCAGTGAGTAATCAGGCGATTTTACTCGTAAGGCCAGACTCACTCTTGTTACTATACTCTTCTAAACAGGCTCCTTCCATGCAATAGTGTACCTTATACTAAACATGAAACTCTAGATTAAATGGAACAGGTGCTAGCTATCATTGTGTGACATGAAGTAGAAGTGAAGCTATAAATATAGAAAGAGAGAAACAGAATAATCTAGTGATAATTGAGCCTTCTGAGTGTAAAATCCTGAGGAGACAGCTAAAACACTGTTGAATCCTTATGTTTATTATTTAACAGTAGGACGGATATATTTGCAAAAACCAATGATACACATACACACAGAGAGAGAGGTCATGTATAAAAATATACCTAATTATAATAACCAATGACCATATAAGATAAATAATCTTGTCAGAAATACATGAGACTTGAGAATGAAAACTGCAAGAGAAATAAAATAGGATTTGGCAAAAACAAAATTCTCATGGTTATGAGGAAGAATAAATGGGTAGAATTTAAATAAAATTAGGTAAAGGATAAATAGGAAAGGTTTAATAAAGAATAATAATATGGCTCGATCAGCATGGCTCAGTGTTTGAGTATTGACCTATGAACCAGAAGGTCATGGTTCAATTCCTGGTCAGGGGGCATGCAGGAGGCAGCCAATCAATGATTCTTTCTCATCATACATGTTTCTAGCTCCCCTTTCCTCTCTGAAATCAGCATGGTATTTTTTTTAAAGTAATAATATAGAGGAAAACTAGCCCAATTTTAAGCTTATTTTAATCAGTTATTTTCCTAGTGAAATAGGTTGATGACTATAATAATGTCAAACCTATATCTAGGCACTGTATATTTTATTTTGATAAAATTATGAAGAAAGGTATAACATTTTAGGATGCAACCTCTAAAAATATTGAAGCAACAAGATCTAGAACAGCATTTTGCAAAGTGTACTGTACTCTATAGAACGTTGTGATCGTGGATAAGTTAAAAATGTCCATAATCTAGTCATTTTGGAAGAGTTTGGGGTAAAATAGAGCTTTTTTTATAGCAGGACCTTTGTAAAATAATAGTGTATATTGTGAATCAAAATAGCTTTGTATGTGGGTCGTTTGTATGTTTTTTAAACACAGAATAAAACCATATTAGAATGTATTGCACACTAACTTATTTGGAGCATACTCTGGGAAACACTTAAACAATTATTTGTCCTTTCCCTCCCACTAGACACCAAAAGATCAGCTATATCTAAAATGTGAAATCATGAGCCCGGCCAGCTTGGCTCAGTGGTTGAGCATTGACCAATGAACCAGGAGGTCATGGTTCAATTCCTGACCAAGGCATATGCCCAGGTTGAAAGCTCAATCCCCAGTAGAGCATGAAGGAGGCAGCCAATTGATGATTCTGTCTCATCATTGATGTTTCTATCGCTCTCTCCCTCTTCCTTCCTTTGTGAAATCAGTAAAAATCTACTTAAAAATGAAAAATGTGAAATCATGAAACGGAATGTGAATCTACCATGTTTCTAGAAAAAAGTCTCCATGAAAGATGTTCAAAAGAGAGAAATGTATGAAAGGAAATGTATGATGTTAAATAGGCCTATTTGTATGAAAATGGGAAAATTAAGGGCATGAAAAACTAAGCAAAATAAAATGGTTTAGGGGGAAAAATTGTATTAAGTTGATCAACAGAGGGATCATATACAAATTGATCTTAAATAAGTGAACTTAGGCTCTTAAATAAATAAGCAATGGATATAGCCAGTTCACTAAAAAGGAATTATAACTAGCATATAAACATGGAAGGGTTTTCAAAATCCATACTCAAATATCACAAATAGGAATGCTACTTTATATTCAGTTATCATGATATATATGTGACTTGAACGTCACCCCCACTCTGCCAAACATAATATTGACTTTGTGATTAGACATTTTACATTCTCTTTTTCTCTTCCCAGTTCCCGTTCTGCGATGGAGCTCACACAAAACACAACGAAGAGACTGGAGATAACGTGGGACCTCTGATCATTAAGAGAAAAGAAACCTAGATCGACAGTTTCCATGCTGCAAACCAAGTCATCCTGATTGTTTAATTAGAATGACTGCCACTTTAGTCTAATTCACCTTCTCTGGGTTCTAGATGTGGTATATTACAAACCGCAGCTTTCATATTCATATCATTTGCCTTACTTGTTGAACCATCGTGGTGCACGTTTGTTTAAACAAAGGAAAAAGTGAAACTGACCTCATGGCCTGTGGGTTATTTTGGTTTTGTAAGGATCCGTTTCTTTGCATTTAATATAATCACATTAGAATGTAGTTGTATGTTCAAGTTAACATTAAATTATTCTCAAAATCGTTTATGTGCAGATTTACTTAAAATTTTCAAGAAAAATTATCACCTTTTATTAGTTAACTTAGAAAGTAAATTGGGTGTGGTTAAGCTACATTAGTCTCTTAAGACTTAATGCAATCTAGGAATAACCTGTTAGGACCTTGGTTTTCTTCTTGACAGTGATAGTGACACTGAGAAAATATGGCTACTGTGTTTTCCCAGTTTTTAATCAAAATGAACTTTGAATGTTATTCTGCTTATTTAGAAATGGGCCAGGTCAATAATAAAAGGGTGGTAACTTCTTTGTACTCATCTTCATGGATATTTAATTGATCCATTAAGGTAACCAATAGGGGCTATTTTAAAATATATATATTTTATTGGTATTTTTACAGAGAGGAAGGGAGAAGGATAGAGAGTTAGAAACATCGATGAGGGAGAAACATCAATCAGCTGCCTCCTGCACACCCCCCACTTGGGATATGCCTGCAACCAAGGTACATGCCCTTGACCGGAATCGAACCCAAGACCCTTCAGTCCACAGACTGACTATCTACTGAGCCAAACTGGTTAGGACCAATAGTGGCTATTTAGATCACAGAGAGAATAGACATAAGTTGTCATGAAGAATGCCTTAAATGTTCCAGAATTCTAGCCCAAGCAGTGACGAGCACTTGATACAGGGACATTTAATTGGAGCATATAATATCAAATCTCTCGAACAGAAAGCCACACATCCATGACAAATAGTAATCATGGGGCCAGATCAAAGGTGTGCAAACATTTTTATTTCCCATGTTGATAATTAGGCATAAGACTGGTTCTAGTAAAACTATTTTGGGGAGAAAAATAAGAATTACATTCTCTTTTAAATTGTATGATCTTTTTCTTAAAAGCCAAAATTTGAAGACATATTTTTGTCGCACTTTTTTAAAAGTGCATGTTGCCAAAACCGGTTTGGCTCAGTGGACAGAGCGTCGGCCTGTGGACTGAAGGGTCCCGGGTTTGATTCCGGTCAGGGGCATGTACCCGGGTTGCAGGCACATCCCCAGTGGGAGATGTGCAGGAGGCGGCTGGTCGATGTTTCTCTCTCATCGATTTTTCTAACTCTCTATCCTTCTCCCTTCCTCTCTGTAAAAAATCAATAAAATATATATTTTTTTAAAAAGTGCATGTTTATTGCTGAAAGTACTACAGATGTCCCCTCTTTTTCCCCATTGACTCTAGCTTGCCCCCGTCCCCCATCCCAGGCCCTCACCACACTATTGTCTGTGTCCATGGGCCATGCATATATGCATTTAAGTTTTTTGGTTAATCTCTTCCCACACACCACCCACCTTACCTCTGAGATTCCATAGTCTGTTCCATGCTTCCATGTCTCTGGTATTTTGTTCATCAGTTTATTTTGTTCTTTAGATTCCACATATGAGTGAGATTATGTGATACTTACCTTTCTCTGTCTGGCTCATTTCACTTAGCATAATATTCTCCAGGTCCCTCCATGCTGTCTGAAAGGGTAAGAGATTCTTCTTTTTTACAGCTGCATAGCATTCCATGGTGTAAATGTACCCTTTCTCCACATTCTCGCCAGCACTTGTCATGTGTTAATTTGTTGATGGTAGCCACTCTGTATGTCATACTTTTCAAAGACAGTCCAGGGCATTACATTCATTACTTACTCAGAAAAAAAGAAAATGTGAAAAGTAATTAGGAGCAATAAAAGAAGAAAGGCATAGTTAACATATTTTAAAGAGAATTCTGGGTTTTATGGGTTAGAAGGGAAAAAATGACAAGATGTATATGTAATGTAGACGAATGTGAAATTGGCAAAAGTAACAGGTAAACATTCTTAGTGTCACTGGATTCTCAGTAGTGGTCAGTCCCAAGCTCCTACTTGCTAAAATGCAGAATCACCTTGGAAGTCACAAGAATCAATGAAACCAGACATCAGCGTTCTTATGTATGATCACTGATATTTTTTAAATGTACAGTTTTGTACATTATGGTAGACAAAGTTGATCCCCAAATTGTGAGTGCTGGTTTTAACCCCTTCCCCGGCAGAAACGTGTATACTCATTTTCACAAAATGTTCTTTTTCAGTCGTCGACAAGTATACTAAGAAAATATGGTAAAAAAATATGGTTTATAGGAAGATGAGTTACAAACTGTTTTCATAACCAGCATCAAAAATACTATATAGAACCAAAATAAAAAAATTAGTCTGAAAAAGAAACGTTTTTTACAAAAAAATTGTTGGGGAAGGGGTTAAGTAACCCATTTGACTTACTTGGACATGTTTTTAAAGCACATCCTCACAAAATCTAAAATATCGCCCACCCAGATTCTACCTATCAGTTTCTTAGGATAAATTTTTTCTTTGCCCCTCCCCCCTTTTAAAATAAGTATGAATGGGTCAGCAAAAAGCATCATTCTTTTATTTTTTTAATATAGTTTTATTAATTTCAGAGAGAGGAAGGGGGAGAGAGAGAGAGAGAAACATCACTCAGAGCTCAG
>NW_006299714.1:952564-960558 GCF_000327345.1 Myotis davidii
TCATTGATGTGCCTCCTACACACACCCCAGTGGGGAATCAAGCCCACAACCTGGGCATGTTCCCTGACCGGGAATCAAACTGAGCTGGTTCATCTGTGGACGCTCAACCACTGAGCTACAGCGGTTGGGCACATCTTGCTTTTAAAAGGTTATTTCAAAGAAAAAAAAATCCATGAATTCCTAAAGTTTCTGATAAAGGGACATTCTCTTAATAGACCAAACTTTTCTTAATCATGAATTTGAAATTATATTACACATTTTCATAGTTAGTGGAGGGGAAAAAGTAGCACCAGTTCTCAAAATTATCTTTCAAAGGCATAGGAAAAATGTGGGTGTGTGTGTTTATGGTGAAATTAGAAATAATCACCTCCCTGTGAAATGCAGATAGCATCAACTACCTCCTGCACACACCACCTCCTGCACAGGATCAAGTCCCCAACCTGGAATCGAACCTTTACCTCCTAGTTCATAGCTCAATGCTCAACCACTGAGCTGGCTGGGTTAATCCATACTCTTAAACTAGGATTTCTTTGGATATTAAAACCTTTTTGTGTTACTTAACCTAAAAGGTCAAGTAGGTGTGGCTAAGGTAATGTGAGATGTTTTCACACCAAAGTCGTGTGCACTTACTGTTCTCATTTAAGCACCCTAAAGCTTCTAAATTTTCATTGATTGGGAAATCAGAGAAGTAGAACTTCACCACACCACCACCATCTTTTCATCCTCTATATCCTTTATGTTCCAGTGATTTCCAAAATAAGATTTTGGACTAGGTTGAGAAGTTTCTAATGTTATGAGGAAACTTAATTCTGCAGTGATTTAGAATGACATTTGTCTGTTTATGCAACAGACATGTATTAAACACATAACTATAGACTGTAATTGAGAATTCAACATTTGGAGAATTAAAAGCTCACAGTTTAGATTACATCATTTATGACCTGGGTTATATAATTTCTAATTTGATGTTATTTTCCTTGACAACAGCTACAGTCATGTCTACAAAGTCTACTACAAAGTAGATGGATTTATTTGATTATGCATTTGATTTTTGTTTTAAAATAAACATCAATCAAGGTTCCTAATTAGCAACATGTTTAGTGCTTGGTTATCTGTGAGGGCATATTGCCCTACTAGTTGTCAGGAGCTATGCTTTCCCTGATTTTAACACTGATTGCAGGCAAAGCCACTCGCCTCTCAGCCTTGAAATTGAAGTAGTTGGACTAAATGGCATTTTAAGCAATTGTTTCCAAATTCTAGGCCAAAACTAAATTTCAAACACACACACACACACACACACACACACACACACCTCATAGAAGGTTATAAACTAAAATTTAATTTTTATAAGATTATTAAGTGTGGGAACAAGTAAGCCAAGATCCTATATAAAGTTTTCAGACTTATTTTTTAAGATATTAAAACAACATAGTTTGGTTTTGATACTTCATTTTTATATATAGAAGCTTTTATATAGATTATTAGCACAATGGATTGAGACTTCATGCAAAATTATTAATGTTAAAAAATGGTTTTTAATTCACTTTCCAATCATGGATCCACACTAATATAGTGCCAATCTGTCCTAATCCTTTCACAACCTATAACTTTAACATAGAAATTTGCAAAGGATGATTGTTAGCTGCACATCTGCCTTTCCTACGAAAAGTCTGATTTTCGCCCTAACCGGTTTGGCTCACTGGATGGAGCGTCGGCCTGCGGACTGAAGGGTTCCAGGTTTGATTCCTGTCAAGGGTATGTACCTTGATTGCGGGCACGTCCCCAGTAGGGAGTGTGCAGGAGGCAGCTGACCAGTGTTTCTCTCTCATCGATGTTTCTGGCTTTCTGTCCCTCTCCCTTCCTCTCTATAAAAAAAAAATTGTATTTTTTTCTGTATTTTAAAGAACTATTTCATTTTAAAATTGCATGTGTTAACTGAAGTTTCCAGAAATCCTGCCAAAGAGTAAAGACTGGCAATAAGATTGTAATCAGTAAATGAGAGAATATGATTAAGATTATAAATTAGGAGTATTAAGCCTTGGTCAGTGGCTCAGTGGTTAGAGCATAGGCCCACGCACCAAGGGGTCTCCGGTTTGATTCCCAGTTAAGGGTATGTACCTGGGTTGCAGGTTTGATTCCCCTGCCCCAGTAGGGGCTCAGGTGGGAGGCAACCAATTGATGTCTCTCTCACTTCAATGTTTCTCTCTCTTACCTCCTCCCCCTTCCTTTCCACTCTCTCTAAAAATAAGTGGAAAAAATATCCTCTGTTGAGGATTAACCAAAAAATTTTTAAAATAAATAAATTAGGAGTATTGATAGGGTGTCACTCCTTAGGTCTGTGAATGAAAAAAAAAGGGGGGGGGGCAGGGGACAGTTCAGCCACAAACGTCAACAGAAGTGCCAAGCTGACAATGTTGTCAAGTAGGCATTGTGCAAACTGGATGTTCTTCACTTTCAGTAACGACCTGTATATCTCAGGATAGTCTATTTCTTTCTAGTTCTTCCAACCTGTCACAGATAAGCAGAAGTCAGTTTCTGTCAAGATCTGGATCTTCAAGTGTTATTTCAAAAGTTGTTTTCATTTGTAAGTATCAGAGTTTTCTAGATTCCCAGCTTTATTTTATGTTTAAAATAATTTTGAACATTGCCCACATGCTCATATGGCAAGGTAAATTGTTTGTTTTTTCTAGTAATACTGCCAACCAACACTTTCATTGTTGGCTTAAGCAGTGGCTCATCTAACTCCATTTACAGGATAGATATGAGAGATGATGTCTCTTATGGCTCTGTCATCCATTAAACTTAGTTAAATCTGTTAAACTTATTTCAAATCTCCCAACTATGAAAGGTAGACTTCAATTTATGTCCTCCATCCACAGAACAATCCTCTTTACCACAGACTTTCTGCCCTTGGCCGGAATCGAACCTGGGACCCTTCAGTCCGCAGGCTGACGCTCTATCCACTGAGCAAAACCGGCTAGGGCCCATTAAGATTTTTCACTTACAATTTCTTAGCCTTCATCTTTCCTACTTGCAGTCTGCCCTGTAAGTTGGACCTTTTTCTTATCTCTTCACCTCCACATTCATGCCAACAAAGAGCATTTTGGTCATCACTTAAAGCAGCTGCATCCTTTCTCTTTTAGAATCCCCCAGGAAGCGGCTTCTAGCACAAAGCTAAAATAACATTGGCTGGTTACTACTCCCATCCTGACCCTGGACGCCACCTAGTGTACAGTCTCTGATAATGAAAGTATTAAGTTCTAAATTACAGTTATTAGTATGCACTCGAGTTACGGCTCTGATCCTGAAGTACCTTTGTACCCCCAGGAGTCTGGTCACTTACAGCAGCTCACAGCTTACAGTTTCTGCGACTCCCTCGTGCCTTGAGTGTCTGGTTTGCCAAGTCATTGCAATGCCACAGGACTCACTTCTTTTTAAACCCTAAGGAAGAAAATGTTGCCAGTTTTGATCATTACAATATACTCAGTACCCAGAACAGTTACAAGTACCCCGCAGGTGCTCAATAAGTACTCATTTTAAGTCATACGAGATTTGAATGTAAGTTTTAAAGAATACAAAAGTAATTCCCAAAAAGTATTTCTGTCTTGTTCTACACCAAACCCTGATTATCATTTTTTTTCAAGTTTGTTCCTCTGCATCCAGTGTTATAGACTTTTGAACATGCCTATTAGGAAAATTTACTCAATAGCTATCTTATCTTGATAAGAGTGGCTGTAATTTAGTCTGATGCTTCTGTGCCTAAACTTACAGTGTAAAAGCCAGCAAGCTAATAGTAATACTATCCAGATCAGCTTGTTTTAGGGCAGTATGCACGTGATGTGTTATACCTGGGGTGGGAGGGGAACTGTGGCATTTGGGATGTTTAAAATCTGTGGGCATGGCTTTGGGAGAACAGGAAGCTGCTATGAAAAAGACCAAAATACTTCTGGTATTTGTCAATCTGGAAGGCTTTCTCTTTTTTCTTTTTTTTTAAAGTATATTTTTATTGATTTCAGAGAGGATGGGAGAGGAAGAGAGAGATAGATACATCAATGATGAGAGGGAATCATTGATTGGCTACCTCCTGCACGTCGGACCGAGCCCACAACCCAGGCATGTACCCTCATCCGGAATCGAACCGGGGACCCTTCAGTCCACAGGCTGACACTCTATCCACTGAGCCAAACCAGCTAGGGCTGGAAGGCTTTCTAATGGTGTTTATCACCTCTTTGGGGCCATTGGGGTACTGGTGCAACAACCATGGGCTTCTAAATCACCCTTACATTCAAATCTCTGCTCTGCCCCTAATTAGTTGAAACCTGAAAGAAACAACTCTCTGTGGGCCCCTGATTGTTCATTTTATGTGAACTTGACTGGGCCACAAAGTGCCTAGATATTTGGGCGAGCATTATTTTAAATGTATCTGTGAGGGTGTTTTTAAATGAACTTAACACTTAAATCAATAAGATATGTCAAGCAGACTGTCTTTCCTGCTGTGGGCGGGCCTCATCCAATCAGCTGATGGCCTGGAGAGTACAACAAGGCTGGCTCTCCCCACATGAAGAGAGAATTCTTCCTGCCGGGCTGTCTCTGAACTGAAACATCCTCTCTCCCAGGGTCGCAAGCCTGCCAGTCTTCAGACGGAGCTACACCATCCGGTCTCCAGGGTCTCCAGCTTTCGGAGTCACCCTGCAGGTCTTATGACATGCTAGCCTCCATAATCTCATGAGCCAATTTCTTGTAACATATCTCCCCATCATCACCACTGTCTTCTCTCTCTCTCTCTCTCTCTCTCTCTCTCTCTCTCTCTCTCCCTCCCTCAACACACACACACACACAAACACACACACACACACACACACTGTGCTATTGCTGCTCTGGTGATTCCTGACTAAAGCAGACCCTTTTATTTTTATAAACATATAAAAGGAGGACTATGCCTACAATGAGAGGGCTAGAGATAGTACATTTAAACATCAGCGTGGAATCGTTTTTTGTTTTTTGCAGTTTAAATAATTATTTTATTTATTTATTTATTTATTTTTGGCCTCGTTTTGAATTCATAGACTTTATTTCTTTTTTCATCATGGAATCTTATATATAATACAAACTAGCTTGGGTTCCTGACCCTAATATTATGTCCCCTGCTAAAAGCAGTACAGAAAGAGATTCAGAGTTGTTTTGTACATAAATAATAATAGGCAAATTATCAGGCATTAGCAAATTAATTCTGTTAACATTCCCAAGACAAATTTCTTGAAATAGCTCTTATTTTTCTGCATGACTGGGGAGGGGGGAGGGGAAGAACCAGTTTTTTAAATCACAGGGTCTTTCTACAGCAATTTCTAAAAACAATTATTGAGCACTTACTGTTTGCCAGGCGAGACTGAAACAACCCCTGCCCTTAGGGAATTTAGTAGGGGGGTGGGGGAGGTTAGTGTTAGACACAAGTAAGGCTGTTATTAATATGCTTAGACATATCAGGTGAGGGAGATAAGTACATAAGCAGAAGAATACAAGGGACCCAAATCCAGAGCCAGAGGTCAGAGCAGTAAGAGCTGCAGTGTGAGTAAATGTTTGAGGGGGAAGGAGGACAAGCAAGTTCCAAGTTTCTGAACTGAGAGACCAATTCAGCCCACCTTGCCCCTCCTCTGAAATGGCCCTGATTGGTCTTTCCACTTAGGTCTGCAGTGTTCCTTCCTGTGGAATGATCTCATTAATAGTATTTTTCCCAACTTTTTTTTTCAATCCTCACTTAAGGGTATTTTTTCCATAATTTTAGAGAGTAGAAAGGAGGGGGGAAGGGAGTGAAAGAGAGAGAGAGGAGAAAGAGAAACATTATTGTGAGAGAGACACATTGATTGGTTTGCTCCCCTCATGTGCCTCAACAGGGGCCAAAAACGAACCTGCAACCCAGGTATGTGTCTTTGACCCAGAATCGAACCTGAGACCCTTTGGTACATGGGCCGATGCTCTAGCCACTGAACCACCCCAGCCAGGGCTTTCCCCTGATTTTTAAGGTGCAAGATGAAATTTAGTCATCATCTGTTACTTATCAGGTGAAAGCAAGACAAAGTCAGGATTAAACCCTGGAAGAAGAGGATGTACCTTACTGCTTCAGCCAAAACTTAAAAGATCTTGTATTCAACCTTCATCATGTCACCAGGGAGGCTAAGAAGTTAAATCGATGGTGTCATGTATTGTCATTGCCTAATGAAGAAATACCAGATCTGGATGGAAATGTCTTATGATCTCAGTTCAAGTAGTGATGTTTTTTGTTTTTTAATATGTTTTAATTGATTTTTAGAGAGAGAGGAAGGGAGGAAAGAAAAACATTGATCTGCTGCCTCCTGCACGCCCCCTACTGGGGATCCAGCAACCTGGGCATGTGCTCTGACCAGGAATCGAACCAGCAACCTCTCAGTGTATGGGACGATGGTCAACCAACTTAGCCACACTGGCCAGAGCACATAGTCATGTTTTCATTTAAGCTAACCTATAATGTAATTTTGAAAGGCGTTAAGTGAGTATACATACAAAAACCATTCTCAGTATTCGCTGATCATCAGTGGGCACCCTGGAGGATTCCCAACAAACAAGAGCTAAGGACTCTGCCTTTTCAACAGTGTGACCTTGGTCAGATCACTTAACCTATGTGATCCCCATAAAACAGGGATCATAGGACTGGCTGTCTCACAGGACTTCATGGAAGAAGAAATGCATATGAAGCACTTGACACTGTGCCGACACCTGGTGAGTATGCTCAGTTAGTCATTGTTGTCTGTCATTGTTCAGCCGTTAAACAGCAAACCAGATGCTGCAGGAACCCTCACTGCTGCATAGCCCTGACCACCGCAATTCAAAGAAACCCCTTTCTTGATCAGAAACTATAGTTGGATCAGAACTATAATCAATCAGTTGTAGTTGGTTTGAGTATAAGGTTGCTTTGATTGTTATATACTTTATTTATCCACATTGTCTAAAGACCCAGAAGAAGAAACTGGTAAAGAACAGAAGCAATAAATACCCCACACAAAGTGGTGAGAATGGACGTTTAAACTGAGGGAAGTAACCCAGCCTTTCCTACGTTTTTCTTCTCCCCTTTTCCCCTTTGGCTTCTTCTATTAATATCTGCTCCTTGGGATGAAAGCCTAGTGAGAAAAGCAAAGTTCTGGAGATTCCCGAGTACTTGTTACCACGCCCACTAGGGGGAGTCCTGGCCGCGCCTTTCTATGGCAAGGTAATAGGTAAAGTCCTTTTTTTTTTTTTTAGTTTTTCATTAACATTTCAGATTAGAAAAACTGCAGTACTGTTGACTGATGGGAGTGTACCACTTGACTTCAAAGAAGCAGTTTTAGCCAGCTGTTTTTGTTTGTGTTGGAGGGGGCGGGGGTGGGAGGTAGAGAGAAGAGAATGTAAACCCTAAGGGCAGCATCAAACTCCACGCAGGAAACAGTTCAAAGCAAGCGAACCTCGGACTGTTCTTTTATCAGTACACACAGAAAAATGCACAGTTGCAGGGTAAGAGCTCCAAAAAACTCAATTTAAATAAAATTTTTGATCTCTCATTGCCTTCAAATATTACATCTTAAATGATAGGAAATATTTAAAATAATACACCTCCTGAGTGAAGCACATTTCTCTAGTCTTAATCTACTTTTCTGAAGAGTAATGAGGTGTTTTTAGTTTTCTTGGTAATAAGAATCCCTTCTATTTCTATTTCTTTGGGAGGATAAAATGAAGATATATACATATCAACAGCAAGCCAAGTAGTCACTTTACAAACAAATCAAAGTATAAAGTATTCAATTACAAAAGGAGTAAACACATCCTTGGAGATTATAATTTGTATTGGAAGATGTATTAGCAAAACAAATCCAGAGGGATTCAGAAAAAAGAAAGGAGACCTTTGGGTTTTAATAGTTGGGAAAGACTTTATGGACTGGGTCTTAAAATACACACAGTAGGTAAAGACAGACTTGTCATAGTTGCCT
>NW_006299714.1:960570-962546 GCF_000327345.1 Myotis davidii
TGCACTAGCTATGGCAGGGAAACAAATAGCCCCACCCCCTCAAAAAAGTTTGAACACAGGTCACAGCAATTGAAGAAGAGCCCAGGGTAAAGTGGAATTTCTTGATGACCTTCCTCCCATGCCAATGCCATCAAATTTTCTTTATCCCCACTAACACCTGGGCAATCATTTTAACCCAATGATTTCATAAGAAATCGTATCTCTGCTCCTCCTATTTTGTTTGCATGATATACTCTCCCTCACGCTCATCGTCTCTACTTCGTAATTCTCAACATCCATCTCAAATGCTATTTCCCCTGAGAAGTCAGTGACATTTCTTGTTCCTTTTGCATTCCCAAAGCACTAATATGCAGATATTTTTCTTCATTCAAGGAACAAGTAAGAAATATCTTACAAATGCTCTTGATATAAAGATGAACTTTAAAACACTCCTTGACTTTAAAACAATCCAGCTTAGCTGGAAAACTAATAATCTATAATAATAAAAGCATAATATGCTAATTAGACCAGACAGCCGAACAACCTTCCGGACGTCCTTCCAAATGACCTTCTGGATGAAGCCGGGGCTGCGAGGGCCAAGACAGCCACCGCAGCTGCGAGGGCTGAGCCCCTGGCATGAATTTCATGCATCGGGCCTCTAGTGATAACTATAAAACAAACTATTAGAGCTAAAGTAAAAGTATGTACAAAGTACAGTGGTTCCATCAATTCAAAATCTGTTCTTGGAGGTTCTAGGAAAGATGAATGCCTCTTCATCTTTCCAGAGAAGGTGGCTTTGAACTGGTACATAAGGATGAATGACATTTTCTTAATCAAAAAATAAGAAGAAAAAAAAGTAGAGACTGGGGAGGTGGGTGGGAGGGGAGAACCCCACTGAGAAAAAAAAAAATGAAGAGGCATTAGGTTGCCTGCTAGTGTTGCATGAAGTTATTCAATGCAATTCTTCATGACCAAGCCTGACTTTCCACAGTCACCATTATTCATCATTCCCAACCTGTAGTCTAGAAATCAGCTACTCCAACCTAACTTAGATCCATACCAAGCCACTCTCTCGTGTTAAAATGCTTCCCCAAACTTTGTGTCTGTGTATGTGAATAAATTCAAATTCTTCAAGAATCACTGAATCAATTCAATAATTCCTCCTACAGGGAGCTTTCTTACTCCCTTAGTTAGAATTAGGTGACCCTTCTTTGCAGCCCACAGAACTCTGCTTACTTTTGTCTGAGTCTTTATTACCCTTATTTTAAGTCTTTTCACTTAAGCTATGAAGTCTTTTCTGTTTCCCTGCTATCTAACATTTGTTGAGTGAATTAATGAATATTAGGTACCAGAACCTTTGATAGGCTGTGGGGGAGGAGGGGCATAATAAAACATAATCTTTGCTCTTAAGGAGTTTACATTCCAGCTCAGACATACGTGGTATATCCTGATAATAGAGGGAGAAGAAGAGGACATTGAGTTGTAGGAGCCATTGGCTGGACTGGAGGGAGTTGACAAGGAACCAGATTCCTTTTATGTGTCCTCAGCACCTACTGACACAAAGACTGAAAATTAGTAGATCATGGCCAAAAAAGCCACAGGCAGATTTATTTGTCCTTTTCAGCTAACATTGAAAAATCAGAAGATTTTATATAATAAGATGGATTTCTGGCTTCATTTGAGTAATTTGTTAACATAGACTTGCATTCTGCCCGGCTGACATGGCTCAATAGTTGAGCATCGATCTATGAACCAGGAGGTCAGGGTTCAATTCCCAGTGAGGACACATGCCCAGCTGGATCCCCAGCGGGGAGGCATGCAGGAGGCAGTTGATCAGAGGTTCTCTCTCATCATTGATGTTTCTCTCTCTCCTCCTCCCTTCCTCTCTAAAATCAATACAAATATATTTTAAAAAAACAATTGCATTCTCAGAGCCGAGGAACAGCTGTCTTTTTCTGATAAGGCATTAACTTTTTTTTGCATTTACCAAGTTTTTT
>NW_006299714.1:962803-966180 GCF_000327345.1 Myotis davidii
TTTTCACAGAGAGGAAAGGAGAGGGATAGAGAGTTAGAAACATCGATGAGAGAGAAACATTGATCAGCTGCCTCCTACACACCTCCTACTGAGGATGTGTCTGCAACCAAGGTACATGCCCTTGACTGGAATCGAAACTGGAACCCTTCCATCCGCATGCCGACGCTCTATCCACTGAGCCAAACCGGTTAGGGCTCTTGTTTATTTCATTTTAAATTTTTATTTTTTAATTATAGCTCACATTAAATATTATTTTGTATTAGTTTCAGGTGTACAGCATAGTGGTTTGACTCCAATATCCTCCTAATATTTCCAGTACCCACCTGGCACTGTACATAGTTATTACAATACTAGAGGCCCGATGCATGAAATTCATGCAAGGGGCTCGGCCATCGCAGCCCCTTGCAGCCCCTCACAGCCCTGGCTTCATCCGGGAGATCGTCTGGATGGTCATCAGGATGGTCATTCTGCTGTTTGGTCTAATTAGCATATTAGCTCTTTATTAATAGAATTATTGACTATATTCCCTATGCTGAACTTTATATTCCTGTGACTATTCTGTAACTACCAATTTGTGCTTGTTAATCTCTTCTTCCATCCCCCAACCACCCTCCCCTCTGGCAACCATCTGTCTTTTCTCTGTGCAGAATCCTTTTTTTAATAGATAGGTTTTAGTATATTTACATTTGTGGATATCATAGTTAGATGTTTTGATTCTATTAATTTTAAATGATTTCTTATTTTTAGATTTTTTAAAATAAATGTTCACTATGCCTTTTATGCTTGTTTTGTGTTGGTATATGTGTTTCTGCTGACAATTTGGGAAGCTTGCTTTTATTTTTTTAACCCAGGCATGTGCCCTTTGACCAGAATTGAACCCAGGATCCTTCAGTCCTTAGTCTAATGCTCTATCTGCTGAGCCAAACCAGCTAGGGCTGCATTTTTGTTTTTGTTTTGTCTTTATTATGAAATATGCTTTATTTTCTATTTGTTTAGATAATGTCTAATTACTATCTATTCAGAAATTATAACAGTGTGTTTGCACTTCTTTCTTCCTTTCTGCCCTTTCTGCCACCAACCTAAATAGATATCAGAGGGAAGCAAGTGGTAGGTGGCAGAACAGCAACTGTAAGACTTGGGGTAAATTATGGTAAGTTGTTGTTGTTGTTTATGTGTTTGTTTCAAGAAAAGCAAAGAGGCCTGGCTGATGTGGCTCAGTGGTTGAGTATCAACCTGTGAACCAGGAGGTCACAGTTTGATTCCCAGTCAGGGCACATGCCTGGGCTGTGGGCTCAATCCCCAGGGGTGGCATGCAGGAGGCAGTTGATCAGTGATTCACTCTCATCATTGATGTTTCTAGCTCCCTCTTCCTTTCTCTCTGAAATCAATTAATATATTAGCGAGGAAGCCCCTGGGGCTGGAGGAGGGAGTGGAAGGTGAAGGTCAGAGAAGTCACTGGGGCTGTGTATTTGCTTTTTTTTTTTTTTAATCTTCACTTGAGGATATTTCTCCATTGATTTTTAGAGAGAGAGAGAAAGACAGAAAGAAACATCAATGTCAAAGAAACACATCAATTGGTTGCCCCCTGCACAAGCCCTGACCAGGGCCTGGGCTGGCGAGGAGCCTGCAACCCAGGTATATGCTCTTGACTGGAATCAAACCACAGGCTCATGCTCTATCCACTGAGCCAAACTGGCTAGAGCTTGCTTTTTACTTTAAGATCTATTGCTACTGGAGGGTCTTTGAGCAGGAGGCTGGCATCTAACTTACACATAACATAGGCTTCTGTACAAAGACTAAATGCAGGGACACCAAGCACAGAAGCAAGAAAACCATGGGAGGCTATTGCAATAATGCATAATGATGGCAGCTTTATCTAGGATGGAGTGAGAGAAATTGTTCAGATTCAGAATATGGGTATTTTTGTTCTGTTTAAAATTTTTTAAATCCTCACCTGAGGGTATGTTTATTAATTTTTAGAGAGGAGGAGGAGGAGGAAGGAGAAGAGGAGGATGAGGAGGAGGAGGAAGAGAGAGAGATCAGTGTGAGAGAGAAACATCAGTTGGTTGCCGCCTGTACATGCCCTGAATGGGGATGGAAATTGCAACCTGGATATGTGCCCTGATGGGAATCCAACCCACCACATTTTGGTGTGTGGGACCATGTTCCAACCAACTGAGCCACCTGGCCAGGGCCAGAATATGTTTTGAAAGTAGAAGGTGTAGGATTTGCTAATGGATTGGATGTAGTATGTGAGATAAAGAGAATTACCGCAAGGCTTTTGACCTGAGCATTTACTGAGATGTTCTCCAGATTGCTGTAGGAGGATAGCAAAACCTGTTATTAAACCCCAAATTAGCAACCTCAGAGAGTTAAACCTATTATTAAACTACAATAATTGAAATGATGTGATAATGGAGCATGAATTTGCACACACACAAAAAAAAAACCTTGAAAAAGAATTGAAGCTTAGAAAGGGCCTTAAAACAAATAAGAATGAAAAATAAAAGTGGCATTTATAATCATAAAAAAGGATAAATAGCCCTAACCGGTTTGGTTCAGTGGATAGAGCGTCGGCCTGCGGACTGCAGGGTCCCAGGTTCGATTCCGGTCAAGGGCATGTACCTTGGTTGCGGGCACATCCCCAGTAGGGAGTGTGCAGGAGGCAGCTGATCGATGTTTCTCTCTCATGGGTGTTTCTAACTCTCTATCCCTCTCCCTTCCTCTCTGTAAGAAATTAATAAAATATATATATTTTTAAAAAAGGATAAATAATTCAAAGTGTTGTGCTGAAATAACTAGCCAACTGGAAAGAAAGAACAATGTCAAATACCTATTACTACCGGATAATTGGTAATCCTCCCCAAAAGTACAAAGACAGTGAGAGACTAAATTTCTGGAAGAAAAGGCAGGACAATATCTTTTTTAAAAAATATCTTTTGCACTATCCAGTTTGGCTCAGTGAATAGAGAATCAGCCGGCGGACCAAAGAGTCCCAGTTTGATTCTGGTCAAGGACACAAACCTGGTTGCAGGCTCCTCCTCGGCCCGGGCCCTGGTCTGGCATGAGCTCACTGTCTTTCCTTCTCTCTTCCACTCTCTCTAAAAAGCAATGGAAAAAGATCCTCAGGTAAGGATTAAAAAAATGAATAAAGAAAGAATGCCATTTTCAATATTTTACTGTAGTATTTCTATTGTGCATACCAGGTAAAGCACTAGATTCAGTACCAATATTCAGGAAACCTGGATTCTAATCTCAGCGAAGTCATTAACTAGGGATCTAGCTTAAAGCTAAATCTCTATATGTTTTAGTTTTCTTTAGTACTGTTAATGGGAGGAGGGCGGGGAGCAGTGCCTGTCTCCCCCAGTTGCTTGCAG
>NW_006299714.1:968893-978824 GCF_000327345.1 Myotis davidii
CAAAGATAGAAACATTGATGAGAGAGAAATGTTGATTGGCTGCCTCCTGTACACCCCCTATTGGGGATGGAGCCTGTAACTCGGGCATGTGCTCTGACTGGGAATTAAACCCATGACCTCTTGGAGCATGGGATGACACTCAGTCCACTGAGTCACACCAGCTGTGACTTCTGTACACCAGCTGTTAAAAGACAATATCTTTTAACTCTTGAAGTAAGAAAGACTTTTATAACTCAAAAAACAGAAGCCACTTTTGACTTCTTTTTAAAAAATCAAAAAACTCTGCGTGACCCCTACCAATAAATAATATCAAAAGACTAACAAGAACCTGGGGATGGGAGTATATTTGCAAGTATTACAGTCATATATGATGTTATTTGTTAACTTTTCTATATTAATAAAAATTGTTTTAAAATCTCAATATAAATATTAAAACAAAAAATAAACTTCTACAGATAGTCAGGAATTGGGGTAACTGAACATGGGGAAAGGAGAATGGCACTTTCTGGAAGAAATAAATGTAGCTCAGGAAATCCTCCTAAGCCAATACTGTCCTATCACCCCAAATGGATTTTATACAGTTACCTCCAACTAGGCTATTCTCACTGGTATTGTCTGCATGGGTGTTTAATGGGTGGGGTAATGCCATCCAGTTAGACATGATGATGCCACAGCTATGGTAATATAAAGAAACCAATAATTGAGATACTCCTCTCTTTGCCATTCCTTTATGGATTGAATCAGACTGAGGCCATCATTTTATAACAAAGATAGATAACCTGCTTTCAAAAATTCTGGGGTACTCCTTAAAATTTCATACCCCATATCATCCTCAATCATTAGGAAAGGTGGAATGTAAAAATCTAGACATAAGAAGGACTTTAGAAAAGATGTCAAGAAACTGGACTTTAAATACCAGAAGCTTTGTCCTTGGCCCTTATAAAGATCCAGAATACTCCAGATAGGAGGCATTGGGTTAACTCCTTTTGAAATAGTTTTTGAACACCCAATGCCTTCTAGCTTCTCTAAACCTTCCATTACTGGATTAAGCAAACATTATGACAATTTAAATAAACAACTTGATACTATGACTGGCTATATACAGGAACTAACTAGTATGTTTGAAGCGTATCACCAACAGGTAAAAAGGCATGGCCTCCATCAACTGGCAAGTCTTGCCGTCCCTTTTGACCAGGAGACCAAGTGTCCATTAAGGTCTTCAGAAGAGAAGATGTGCTGTCCCCTTGATGGGAAGGACCTTATGAGGCACTGCTAACCACCTACCTTGCCATCAAAAATTTTTTAAAAAAATCCTCTTGGATCCATGCAAGCTATGTCAGAGTAGACCCATATCATAGCTCTCAAGACAACTGGAAGGTAGCCCCTATAGGTGACCTTAAACTAAGGATTTCCAGAGTTAATTCTCAGGCCCCAGAAGCAGACAGCACTGCAAAGTAAACAGCTTTTTTTCAAGATCATGATCACCTATCTCTCCCCAACCCAGCCCCTGCTTTTAAAACTCCCTAAATACAGACATTAAAAAAAAAACACCCACACACCTCCTCTTATTAATGAATATTTTTTTTAGAAAGTTAACTGGACAGTGGTCATCTCTATCTTCTCTCTCTCTCTCTCTCTCTCTCTCTCTCTCTCGCTCTCTCTCTCGCTGTTTCTCAGCTTCCACTATGGATTCCATTTCAACCTGTACCTTGCTCTTACTAATTCTCTTTTTCAATAGGTATGGCACAAACCAAACACCCCCTTATGCCAGTTTACCAAACCCTGGTTATGTTAACTAATCAATCTAACTATTTGGTTATGACAACATCTAGATAGTGCAAAAGAGCCTGAGGTAGTCTTTATTCGGGTCAATGTGAACACCTAGTGAACTGAGTATGGAAGATGAATGAACAAAAGAGTATGGTATCCATGTATCCATGAGAAGACAAACATCAGTCCACTTCTCCTGGTGAGTCATCTGGGCCCCAGAAAACCTCTATAGAAGCTCCAGCGGTGTGGCTCAGTGGCTGAGCATCAACCTATGAACCAAGAGGTCACAGCTCAATTCCTGGTCAGGCACATGCCAAGATTGTGGGCTCAATTCCTAGAAGGGGGCATACAGGAGGCAGCTGATTAATGATTCTCTCTCATCATCAATGATTTCTATCTCTCACTCCTCCCTTCCTCTCAGAAATCAATAAAAATGTATTTTTTAAAAAAAGCTCATAAAGACAAGGGGTAGTCCTTTAAATTGAAAACAGACAGGACATTGGACCTTCCTGGGTGACATATCAGGGCAATATTGCAATCAAACTCTGCAGTGAGACTCCACAGAAGGTGTTTTTAAACCTCTCAAGGAAATTATAAGTGACTCCAGCACTACTTTTTTTGGCACAAATACCTGCCAAAAAAATGTCCTGGATGGCTCACAAGCCACCCTTGTACAACGTAGGGTATTGCAGCTGTCCCTTGGTTAAGTTGTCCAATACCACAAACTATATATGGGTGGACCAAAAACCTGGACTTACTTGGCTAAGTGACAGAACTAAGCTTTACAACTGCCAAAAACGGACTACAGGCCTCCTGTACCAGCTATTTCACAATCTGTTTTGCACTCACAGATTGACAGGAGCACATGGAAAACAGAGGTGTGTGAATGCTAACAGTACCAGTGGCAAAGGCCAGGGAATACTTCAGAGCCTAGGAATTACAGATTCTACTTTCACCCCGTGTGTAAACCACACTGGCCTTTTCATCTTATGTGGTGACACGGTGTACAAAGGTTCTCACCTAAATAGTCAGGACGATGTGGATTTGGATACCTCACTCCTTCTGTCACCAAACACTCCATCCAAAATGGCAGCCAATAACAAACTTCTTTGCTCATCAAGTTGTGCCACATAAATGTTCTAGGCGAGAAACTGTAAAGAATCCGCTTGTGGCCCTAGCTGGTTTGGCTTAGGGTATAGAGCCTCATCTTGTGGACTGAAGGGTTCCAGGTTCGATTCCAATCCAGGGCACATGCCTGGGTTGCAGGCTCGATCCCCAGTAGAGGATGTGCAGGAGGCAGCCGATCAATGATTCTCTCTCATTGATGTTTCTATCTCTCTCTCCCTCTCCCTTCTTCTCTAAATTTCAATAAAAATATATATTTTTTAAAAAGAATCCGCTTGTGTATCACAAATCCAAGGGTTGTGTTTTGTGTGTGTTTTTTCAGCATTAGGGGTCTTAGTCCCAAGCTTTGAAGACTACAAATTGGAAAAAGCAATCTTAAATGTCTCTATGGTAAAGGAACAAGAGTTCAATACCACTATGTAAACTTTGAAGATACTCTATTCAGAAGTTAACAGCTTAGCCTCTGTGGTTCTCCAGAATCATTGTGTCCTAGAAACATAGGCTGCCCAACAAGGAGGAACTTACGCAACCATTGGTGAAGTGTTGTCTCTATATAAACCAAACAGGATAAGTAGTATCTAACTTAATTCTGTTAAAAAAAAAAAAGGACTACTATTTTCCATCTGATAAATGAAGGAAAGGCATTTTATCAGACTGACTTATTACCAAGGATGGGAAACTGGTTTAAATGGAATGTGGGGATATGCTCTGATTGGTTCTTTTTGGTTTGTCTATCCTCATGCTAACCTATGTTCTCCCTCTCTTTACAATCTCTTACCACTCAGCTACTAACTCATTTCTTCTCTCCACAGCCACCAGCTCAGATTTTATGTGGGAAACTTCCAGGGAACTTTCAGAGGAGGGAACTGTGGGGGTCAGGCGAGTCTCTCCAGAATGTGCCACCCTAACAGGCAGATTATTTCGAGTTGAAAACAAAGGAAGAGTAGTGTGGTTTTTTTCCTCCTCTTTTCCTGACTAAAGAGATTTAGATAGAAAAACCTGTTTCCTAGTATACATGAATTAGCTGGCAGACAGAAAGAATCCAAGTAAAAAATCTGTTTACTAGATTTCTCTTTGTATCCCATTGTTTCTGGGTGGGCCTGCAAGATTTTGTTTACCAAATGTTTGCTCTTTCTCATCTATCTGTGAATTGTCTATCTCCCTCTCCTTAGTCCAAACTGACATATATACCTTGGTTTGCCTCTCTGTTTTTGGAATTTCCATGCTTATGTGATTTTCCCATGTGTACATATTAGAATTTGGTTTGCTGTTAATCCACTGTATGTCATTTGACTTGTTTGACAAACCAGAAGAACTAAAAGGGCAAGGAGAAAGTTTCCCTAGCCCTGACACTTTGCTAAACCTCATCTGTAAAATGCCCACATGGGAGGCACACCTCGAGTGCCCAGCTTGAGTGATCAGGGAGGCTGTGCCACTGGACCCTACAGAACATCTACTACATTAGGCCACTCTACCAAACCTGGGAGAAGTAGCAGCTCTACTCTATACATCGAAACAAACACAGAAAGGCTGCCAAAATGAGGAGACAAACAAACATGTACCACATGAAAGAACAGAACAAAATTCCAGGAAAAGAACTAAATGGAAACAAGCAATCTACTAGAAGCAGAATTCAAAACACTAATTATAAGGATGCTCAATGAACTTAGTGAGAACTCCAACAGCATAAAAAAAAGGACATGGAAGCCATACAAAAAGGATCAGGCAGAAATGAAGGTTACACTAAATGAAATGAAGAACAGTTAACAGGGAATCAACAGTAGACTAGATGAAACCAAAATTCAAATCAGTAATCCTAATAAAAGGCTAATTTGCAAATCAACTGAACAGTGGAACAACCAGTCGCTATGATGTGCACTGACCACCAGAGAGCAGGTGCTCAATGCAGGAGGGAGCGCTACTCAGCCAGAAGCCGGGCTCACGGCTGGCGAGTGCAGCGGCAGTGGCGGGAGGCTCTCCCACCTTTGCAGCAGCACTAAGGGAGTCTTAGGCCAGGGAGCGGGCCTAAGCTGTCAGTCAGACATTCCCCAAGGGCTTCCAGACTACAAGAGGGTGCTGGCCGGGCTGAGGGACACGCCTCCCCCTCCACCGCAAGTGCACAAATGTGCACCAGGCCTCTAGTTTGGAATATAAGGAAGCAAAAAACACCCAATCAAAGCAGCAAAAAGAAAAAGAACCCCCCAAAATCAGGGTAGTGTAAGGAGCTTCTGGGACATTTTTAAGCATACAAACATTTGCATCATGGGGCTGCCAGAAGAAGAAGAGGAGAGCAAGGAATTGAAAACCTGTGTAAAAAACTGATGGCCCAGCTAGTGTGGTACAGTGGTTGAGTATGTACCTATGAGCCAGGAGGTCATGGTTTGATTCCCAGTTAGGGCTCAATCCCCATAGTGGGTGTGCAGGAGACAGCTGATCAATGATTCTGTCTTATTATTGATGTTTCTATCTCTCTTTCCTTCTCCCTTCCTCCCTGAAATCATTAAAAAAAATTTTTTTAAGTGATGGAAAATTTTCTTAACATGGATGGTGAAGGAAATAGGCATACAAATCCAGAACGTGCAGATAGTCCTAAACAAGATGAACCCAAAGAGGTCCACACCAAGTTAAAATTAAAATTCATAATTAAAATTCAAAAGGTTAAAGACAAAGAAAGAGTCTTAAAAGCAGCAAGAGAAAAGCAATTAATTACCTACAAGGGAGCTCCCATAGGAACATCAGCTAATTTGTCAACAGAAACTTTGCAGTACAGAAGGGATTGGCAAGAAATACTCAAAATGATGAAAAGGCAACCAAGATAACTCTACCCAGCAAAGCTATAATTTAGAATCGAAGGACATACAAAGAGCTTGCCAGACAAGAAGTAGTTCATCACCACCAAATCAGTATTGCGTGAAATAAGAAGAAAAAAAGATTTAAAATATAAAGAACAAAATGGCAATAAATACATATCTATCAACAATTGAATCTAAAAAACAAAATAAAGTAGAATAAAGACTCATCCATACAGAGAATGTTTTGACAGTTGCTTGATGGGTTGGGGGTTGGCGGGATGGGTTAAAAATGTGAAGGGATTAAGAAGCACAAATTGGTTGTTACAGAATAGTCATGGGGATGAAAAAGTAGGGCATAGGGAATATAGTTAATAATATTCTAAGAGCTATGTATGGTGTCAGGGATGTGTGCAAGATTTATCAGGATAATCACTTAGTAAGTTATGAAATCTCTAATCACTGGGGTCTACACCTGAAACTAATTTAATAATGTATGTCAACTGTAATTGAAAATAAAAAATGATTTAAAAATGGGAAAAAAAAGAAATCAAACATAAAAGTAATTTTCAAAGATGACCAATGCAGCGGTCAGATATCTTGCATATCTGACACATAGAGCAGATTATTTTGTTGTTTTTAAAAGCCACCCTAACCCCATTCTATAAGACAAAATTTGTTTCATTAATATCAGAAAAGTGAATAAATAATAATTATGGCCAGTATAAAAATGCAGATGGAGAAAATCTTTTATTTAACTTTATATATATATAAGCATGCTGATAAAAATAAAAATAAAAGTTAAATATTTTAATAAAATAAAGGATAAAGGAAAGCACCAATGCTTTTTTATGTATTTTTTGAAAGAAGGGGAAAATACCGACATATTAGTCTGTGACAGACATGAATAACATTGTTTTCCGTTTTTGAGTGTTACTTTGAAAAATTTGTCAATAACAATCAAATTTGACCTTGTTCATATCTTCATATTCAATAGATTGTGTAGCCAGATTTATCACTATATCTTTAGAGCAAGCAACATGTTTTGATAATTTTAACTTGGAAAGGTTCCTTTCACACAAAAGCAATAGACAATAAAGAGTTAGGGAAAGTCTTAAACATGAAAATAAATTTGGCAGTCATAAAAATTGGATTTAACAAGAATTCCAGAGATTGCAATACTTTTCATGTCTATCGTCATGATTGGCTTTAGACCTTCAAATGTCTCCACAATAAAAAAAGAATTCCATTAAGATATTAATTTTAACAGAAATTACTTTTTCTGTAATTTAATAAAAACTTCCTTAGCTTTTCATTTTATTAAAAAAATCTGAGAAAATGACTGAACAATAATAAATATTGGCATATTTTGATCCTTGCTTTAAAACAGGTGTTCATTCTGAAGGGACCCAGGTTTGATTCTGGTCAAGGGCATGCACCTCGGTTGCAGGCTCAATCCCTAGTAGGGGCCTTACAGAAGGTAGCCAATCAATGATGTTCCTCTCTCATCGATGTTTCTATCTCTCTATCCTTCTCCCTTCCTCTCTCCCTAAAAGTAAATATTAAAATTAAATAAATAAAATAGGTCTCCATTGTTTGAAGTTCAGACATTGACTTTTGATTTCTTCTAGCAAAGTAAGGTCTGCACCTTTCATTTTTTTCTCTTGGCATTGTTCTTTGAACTTTTATTGTTCCTTTGTAATGTAAAAGTCCCATTTCCTTGCATTTTGTTGTTGTATAACCTTCTCCTCAATTTCTATGTACAGATCTTCAGGGAACAATTTTAAAGTTTGGTGTTTCACCAGACATTATTCAAGTCTGATTCTAGCTCTTTGTAAATATTTTTGTATTTAATTAACCTCATATAAAAATTTCATACAAGGCAAAAAAGGTAACTGAAAAGAAAGGTGCTTACATCTATCATTGTTTATTTTTAATCTATTGGTTAAAGATAGAAATATGTAAATTATAGCACTTGGAGGCAAAAACTGCCCAATGACCTAAAATAATTCTAGATCATTATGAACTTATTTTCAAAACAAATGGCGTGTAGCTTAATTCTGTTGGGTCAGAGGCCAACAGTATAAGTGGAAATTCTCCAAATTAACTTCCATGTAGCATGCAAAGCTATTAAAGGATTAGTAATGAAAATGTGCTAATTAGAAGTTTATATGTGTATTACTAAAACCCGACAGGTGATGGAAATGTTCTAAATTTAGGTTGTGGAGATGGCTGTGCAATTCTGTGAATATACTAAAAGCCAAAGAATCGTGTACTTTAAATAGGTGAATTTTATGGTAGGTGAATTATATCACAATAAAGGTGTAAAAAAAAAACTTAAGAGGAACTGCAGGAATAGTTTAGAACTTAAATCAATGAAAGATTTGGGGGTAGGAGTGTTTTATCACAAACATTGTTTAGAATTACTGGCAGTTTTATATCATTCTTCAGTTCTCTCCAATGAGCCCCATATAGTTTGTACCCAGGGCAAACAGCACCCTTAGCTCACCACTGGATCCATCTGTGTGCCTATAATTCTATGCAATGTTATTGTTATTACATTTTATTCTTTCAGGCTCTAAACGCAGAAACAGCTATTTTATGGTGCCTAGATGCTAAACCACACAGTTATCCAGAGGACGGTGGAATCCAGCGTTAAATGATCTACTCAGAGATGACTTCACAGTTCCCCTGCCTCTGATACTGAATTGTCTTTGTTGCATTTCATCTGTCTGTTCTCTCTCGCTCTTTCTCCCTCTCTCCCTTTCCCCTTCCCAGCATTCTGTGTTAGAAATATCTGCAAATTATTCCAAGAAGCTTAATGTTCTTAAACTTGTCAGTTGCCTGAGACTTTTTAACACCAACAGAATAAGGTGATTTTTCTTTTTTAAGGTATGAAGTCTACAGCAGCTGTGTAGCTACAACATCTACATTCACACGAATTCTACCTCTTTTCCTGCAAAGGCAAGAGAAACTTCAGTCCAGACACCCAGGTTGGCTTTGTTTTAAGGTGGGTGGGATGTTAATGTTAAGGTGTGACTCAGTTGTTTCCCTTCCCCACCAGGGTGGTGGGCTGGAGAGACTTAAGAAATTAACAACATGGCAGTCACTTATGTAAGTGCACCGTTTATGGGACGTTTTTGTCAAAGCTTAGAAACTGTGACTTTCTTTACCTTTTCTATTCACTTGCCCTCTTTCCATTTCCCAACAGGCAAGCATCAAAACAGCACAGTTATCCCCTTGCAAAGAGCTTACGCCCAAAGTCTCCTGCTTTTTCTCCCGGTCAAATGTACTTTCTCTTCACGATTCCCAGGCAGCTGTACTCTTTTCACTTTCAAGTTTTACAAGTGGATTGACCCCCTTATTTTCCATCTCTTCTCATGTCTTCTATTTCCTGATCATCTAAAAGTGTGTCCCTTTCCCCCAGGACAGCAACGGATGGAGTTCTTTGACAAGTAAAAGCCAGAGAGACAGGTGTTCAAAGGGACTGGCTCAGAGTTGAGAGTCACCCATCTGCTCTCTCTGTAATAGAAGGGCTAAGCAAGCGTTTTTGGCCTGACTGTCCAGGGCCCATCAGGGTTGGCAGAGCGATTGTCAAATCCTACCCTCTTAGAGATCGACTATTCTTAAGAGAGGGGGTTATTTGTTGGGGGAATGTGTATATATATATATCCATATATCTATATATCTATATGTATATGTATATGTACCATAGCTAATAGCATGGCTATTAACTTGGTCATATAGAGGCCATGTGACCTCATGGAATTATTTTTTCTCTTTAAATCTCAGTTTCTATGTATGTAAAATGGGGATAATAAGTAGAGTTGACCCTTAAACAACATGAGGGTTAGGGGTACCACCTGCCAGGCACTTGAAAATCAATCCCATATAACTTTGATTCTCCAGAAACTTAATTACTAATAACCTATGGGCCTTGCCAATAAGTCGATGAATACATATTTTGCATATTATAAGTATTATGTACTATATTCTTACAATAAAGTAAGCTAGAGAAAAGAAAATGTTATTAAGAAAATCACAAGGAAGGGGAAGTACATTTACAATATTGTGTGTATTTATTGAAAAAATAAAATCTGCGTAGACGTGGACCTGCGCAGTTCAAACCCGTGTTGTTCAAGGGTCAACTGTGTTTCCTTAATTGAAAGGCTGATGTTTTTGTATTTCAGTGTTTATGAAGTTGGGATAGCTGACCATCTGTGCTGTTTTGTATTACATGTACACAT
>NW_006299714.1:979421-981503 GCF_000327345.1 Myotis davidii
GTTTTTCTCTTTAAATCTCAGTTTCTATGTATGTAAAATGGGGATAATAAGTAGAGTTGACCCTTAAACAACATGAGGGTTAGGGGTACCACCTGCCAGGCACTTGAAAATCAATCCCATATAACTTTGATTCTCCAGAAACTTAATTACTAATAACCTATGGGCCTTGCCAATAAGTCGATGAATACATATTTTGCATATTATAAGTATTATGTACTATATTCTTACAATAAAGTAAGCTAGAGAAAAGAAAATGTTATTAAGAAAATCACAAGGAAGGGGAAGTACATTTACAATATTGTGTGTATTTATTGAAAAAATAAAATCTGCGTAGACGTGGACCTGCGCAGTTCAAACCCGTGTTGTTCAAGGGTCAACTGTGTTTCCTTAATTGAAAGGCTGATGTTTTTGTATTTCAGTGTTTATGAAGTTGGGATAGCTGACCATCTGTGCTGTTTTGTATTACATGTACACCGGTACATACCTCCTAGGGTTGCTATGGGGATGAAAGGTGATTGTGTGTGTAAAGTGCACTTCACTGGCGGGAATTCTTTCATGATAGACACTGTCTCTTCAAGAAGATAGAGGAGGCAGGTTAGAATCTGTGGCAACATGAGATTTTATTGCTACTTTTGGGGGATGTGGGTTTGTGTATGTGCGTGGTTTTATTTTACTCAAAAATCTTCGTGTTGGGCAGAGCTCAGCTAAGATAGCAGCTTGAATAGGGCTGGGGGATCTGCTTCCTAGATGGCTCCCATATGTGGGGCATGGCATTGTTTTTAATATTTATTTATTTTTTTAAAAAATATATATTTTATGTGTTAAATTATTATTTTTTTGCAATCAACAAGAGACCTAATTTTTTTCATGTCTACCTTCAAACATAAAGAGGTCTTGTTTGGAAAAAACACCAGGCTTTTTTGGTTGCCTGTACCCTTCGTGTCATATCCAAGAAATCATTGCCAAATCCAGTGTTATGAAGCTTTTCCCCTATGTTTCTTCCAGCAGTTGTAGTTGTATAGTTTCTGGTTGTATAGTTTTTGGTTCCTATTTCATGCCCCTTTCTCTCCCACCAGCAAACTTTTCCAAAATGGTTAACTCCATTTGATTTATGCCTTTCCTCCCCCCAGCTTTATTGAGGTATAATTGACAAATATTTTACAGAGGTAAAACTTACATACTATAAAATTCACCAACTTAAAATGTACATATCAAAGGTTTTTAGTGAATTTACAGAGTACAATCATCACCACCATCCAGTTTTAGAACATTTTCATCACCCCCAAAAAGTTCATTTGTGCTTGCTTACAGTTAATCTTTAATTGCATTTCCAAGCCTAAGCAACTGCTGATCTCCTTTATTTTGGTCTTTATAAATTTAGCTTTGCTTGACATTTTATATAAATGGAATCATATGATATGCAGGTCTTTTGAATCTAGCTTTTTTCAATTAACCTAATGTTTTTGATGTTCACCCATGTTGTAGCATGTGCCAATACTTTGTTCCTTTTTATTGCTTTAATATTTTATTGTATGGACATACCACACTCAGTTTATCTATCACCAGTTGATGGACATTTAGGTTGTGTCCAATTTTTGGCCATTACGAATAATGCTGCGATGAACATTTGTGTACATACCTTTTTGCAAACATATGTTTTGTTTTTCCTGGGTAGATTTACACGTATGAAATTGCTGGGTCATATGGTAAAGTTTATGTTTTTGTTAAGAAACCACCAAAGTATTTTTCCAAAGTGGCTATACTATTTTGTATTCTCACCAGCAGTGTATAAGACTTCCGGTTTGTCCACATCCTCTCCTGCACTTGTTTGTCCTTAATAAGACATTTATTTTTAAAAATTGTGATGTAAAAAAAAAACCATGGAAAACTTACCATCTTATTCATTTCTAAGTGTACAGTTCACTAGCATTAAGTACATTCACATTGTGCAGCCAATCTCCAGAACATTTTTATCTCTTTTGTTGTTGTTAATCCTCACCCAAGGATATTTTTTTCCATTGCTTTTCAGAGGGAGAGTGAACGGGAGGGAGGGAAGGAGGAAGAGAGACACACCAGGAAAAG
>NW_006299714.1:982906-983783 GCF_000327345.1 Myotis davidii
GGAACAAAGTATAAAAGAGAAGGAAGACTGATAGGATTGCCATAAACTGTGAAAGATAAAATATTCTTTAAAGAGTATTTCTCTTTGCAATGAATTGTGAGCCAAAAGTAAGAAAAAATATAAACCTGAAATGATCTTATGAAAGCATAAGGCTTCCACTTTCCTCTGGTTTTGTAAAACAATTTGTAGGCACTGTTGTGAAAATTATGACAATTTAGTATTTTTTTAAAAAAATTTTAAGCTCTGTGCTTTTCCTTCTCTTAACAGTATATTTGCCTTTTCTCATTTATCATTGACTAGAGGCCTGGTGCACAAAATCCATGCACGGGTAGGGTCCCTAGGCATTCCCGGCAAGGCCTGGCTGGCGATCGGGGCCTTCTGGCTGCCAGCCAGGGCCTCCCTTTGTTTCATGCTGCCCCCTGGTGGTCAGCACATGTCATAATGAGTGATCGGACTCCCATTCTCCCAGTTGAACTCCTGTAGGCACACTTTGTGTATTAGCCTTTTATATATATAGATTTATGTGAGAATATTTAGTCTACTCTCTTAGCAAATTTCAGTTATACAACACAAAATTATCAACAATAGTCACTATGCTGTTCATTTAGATCCTTTGAAGTTATTCAAATTATACTTGAAAGTTTGAACCCTGTTATCAACCTCTCCCTGTTTCCCCTACCCATAGCCCCTGGCAACCACCTTTCTACTCTTTGTTTCTATTTTTTTAGATTCCACATATAAGTGAGATCATACAGTATTTGCCCTTTTTCTGTCTGGCTTATTTCACTTAGCAAAATGCCTCAAATTCCATCCATGTTGTCACAAATGGCGGGATTTTCTTCTTTCTCATGGCCAAATAATATTCCATTGCTTCTGT
>NW_006299714.1:984827-987099 GCF_000327345.1 Myotis davidii
TCAGGGAGAAAGAAATATGCACGTGAGAGACACATCAATTGGTTGCCTCCTACACTTGCTCCAACCAGGGCTGGGGAATGAACCTGCAACCCATGTACATGCCCTTGACTAGGAATCGAACCTGTGACCCTTTGGTGTGAGCTGATGCTCTAATCACTGAGCAACACTGGGCAGGGCTACACTGGCCAGGGCTATATAGACCCTTTTTATACAGACTTTTATACACACTTTCATCTCCTTCTTCTCAGTTCCCACTGTCTTCTTCTGAGGAACCAGAGCTTCATTTCCTGAGCCTTTCTGGAGCAGTCAGCTGACTTCTTGTTTGCTTCCCTTGGCTCCCACCACACAATACTTTCTTGGTTTTCTACCTACTTTCCACCACTAACCCTTCTTTTTCCTCTTACTCATTTACTATAGCTATTTCCCAGAATTCAATTTCTAGTGTGTTTCATTTCTCTGTTTTCCCCCTAGTCCTTTGGGGAGTTATTTGTATTTTATAGTTTCAAGTTCATCTTCTCAGATACTTGCTCTTAAATCTGTATTTCCATGCCCATGTCTCTACCAGTAGGTCTTTAATCCATTTTGAGTTAATTTTGAAACCTTATGTGTTTGATAACCTCAAACTGTATTTGTCCTAAACTCAATTTACCATCTCCTCTCCAAAAAATCATCAATATTAGCCTTTATCCCAGTCACTCTCTCTCATAAATTTCAGTTCAAACTTACTCTTCTTTTTTCAATTTCTTTATCTAATTGTAGTTGAGTTCCCTTGCTTCTTTTTTCAAAAGATTTTTCTTTGTGTTTCTAGTCCTGTCATCCTTGTACAGGCCCTTGTAATCTTGGCCCTAAAAACTTGTTTCCCTTTCTCTATTTTCTCTTCATCTACCATCCTATGTCCCTCTATTAGACTAATTTGTTAATCAATATATCATTGTCACGCTACTACTTTCATGATGAAAACCTCCTCTAATTGCAAGCAGGGAGCAATCCTACAATCCAAGTATGTGCCCTTGACCATAATCACATGGGCCAATTCCCATAATAAGTCTCCTTTTACATATCTGTGTATATCCTATTGGTCTATTTCTCTGGAGACACCTCACTAATACACACCAGGGCTACTCAGAACTTCATTCAAATAGATTATGAGTAGAACCACAGAAGGCTTTTTCTTCTCATAACTTGTCAAATAAACAAATAAAAAATGTTTAAGCATTCTTCTGCTAGCTGTTCAATGCTCAAAACTGGTTTTTATTAACAATGACAACAAATAGGCTATTATATGAACAGAAACAGCCTGGAAGGAAATGTATGTCATAGAAGGTTACACATAATAGAAACACCCTTGAAGGAAGCACCTGTCTGTTGCTTCTGAAAAGTTTATGGTTGCCTTCACAACCATTGAGGCTCTCTCCAGTGTGACCTTCTCAAACCATGGGGCTAGCCCAGTTTCAAGCAAAAGCTCACTCAACACTGGGTCCTAACCCTATGGATATTTACTTGGGGATAAGGAAGTTCCTGCATTAACCACAGGACCCTGCCGGGGAATGGCCCCCCTGAAGTCTTATGGCCTGTAGCTGGACAAGGTTAGTAGGGGTGGGGATAAGGACAATCTACAAGCCAACAGCCCAGACAGCTATTCTGGAAATACTACACAATGAAGAAATCTTGAACTACGTATGTGTGCCAAATACCTGTTCTGTGCCATCCCATCGCTGTTGACTGAGCTCCATCTCTTGGCCATTCTGGGTTTATAGTTATGGGGCAATATAGTCACAGGGGTTGGAAGCGGCTTGTTGTATCTGAAGATTGTATGGCCTCCATGCCCAGAATTTTCCCAGGACAAGTGAGAGTTCTCATCAGCACCCCCCCCCGCCCCCCAAAAGCACTCACAGTTAAAAAGACCTGGGCGTTCTTGGGTAGGGAGGCCCTATGCAGACAAGGACTATTGAGGGGCAGACAAGGACTGTGGAGAGCACAGACACATAAATGCACAAAGAAAAAAACAAAAGCAGCTCTTCTTACATTTGCAGAGACAAACGTATTCATGTGGAGAATAGGTGGAAGAGAAGCAAAATGGCAATCAGCAGCCTGTCCCCAGCAGTACCTAAGAAATCAGGCAATATCCATTCCAGAGAGAGCAGAGCTGGTGGTGTTCCGGCAGGGCAGCCACCTTCAGCTGGCTTCACTGGGCCAGGGCCAAGTTTATGGACTGCAAACGCAGGACTCCTGGCATATGCTGTGCTCCACCATATCACACTCAGCCAGGAAT
>NW_006299714.1:988015-989460 GCF_000327345.1 Myotis davidii
CTTTTATCACCCTCTCCCTGTTTCCCCTACCCATAGCCCCTGGCAACCACCTTTCTACTCTTTGTTTCTATTTTTTTAGATTCCACATATAAGTGAGATCATACAGTATTTGCCCTTTTTCTGTCTGGCTTATTTCACTTAGCAAAATGCCTCAAATTCCATCCATGTTGTCACAAATGGCGGGATTTTCTTCTTTCTCATGGCCAAATAATATTCCATTATAATATTCCTTATATGATATATAACCACATCTTCTTTATACATTTATTCATTGATGACTACCTAGATTGTTTCCATATATTGGCTATTGTAAATAATGCTGCAATGGACATGGGAGTGAAGATATGTACTCAATATCCTGTTTTCATATCCTTTGGATATGTAACCAGAAGTGAGTTTGCTTGATAATATGGTAGTTCTTTTTTTCCCTATTTTTTGAGGAATTTCCATTCTGTTTTCTATAGTGGTTGTGCCAATTTACATTCCCACCAACAGTGCAAAGGGTTCCCTTTTCTGCACATGCTTACCAACACTTGTTATTTTCTGTTTGTTTGTTTGTTTGTTTATAGAGACCATCCTCATAGATGAGGCAATATCTCATTTGGTTTTGATTTGCATTTCCCTGATGATTAGTGATGTTAATAATCTTTTCATGTTTGTTGACCATCAGTATATCTTCTTTAGAAAAATGTCTATTCAAGTCCTTTGCCCATTTAAAAAATTTGGTTATTTGCTTTCTGTTGTTGAGTTGAGGAATTCTTTATATGTTATGGATATTAACCTCTTATCATATACAAAGTTTGTGAATATTTTCTCTCATTTAATAGGTTGTGTTTTCACTCTGTTGATGGTTTTCTTTCCTGCACAAAAGTTTTTTAAGTTTGATATAATCCCATTTGTCTATTATTTTTCTTTTGTTGCCTGTACCCTTCGTGTCATAGCCAAGAAATCATTGCCAAATCCAGTGTTATGAAGCTTTTCCCCTATGTTTCTTCCAGCAGTTGTAGTTGTATAGTTTCTGGTTGTATAGTTTTTGGTTCCTATTTCATGCCCCTTTCTCTCCCACCAGCAAACTTTTCCAAAATGGTTAACTCCATTTGATTTATGCCTTTCCTCCCCCCAGCTTTATTGAGGTATAATTGACAAATAAAATTCTAAAATATTTAAAGTTTACATCGTGGTGATTTGATATATGTATACATTGTGATAGGATTCCCCATCTAGTTAATCCACTACCTCCCTTTTATTTATTTATTTTATTTACTAGAGGCCCAGTGTACAAAATTCATGCATGGGTAAGGTCCCTAGGCCTGGCTGGCGATCGGGGCCTTCTGGCTGCCAGCCAGGGCCTCCCTTTGTTTCATGCTGCCCCCTGGTGGTCAGCACATGTCATAATGAGTGATCAAACTCCTGGGCAGTCAAACTCCCAAAGGGGCACTTTGCAT
>NW_006299714.1:990079-991032 GCF_000327345.1 Myotis davidii
GTTTGTTTGTTTGTTTGTTTATAGAGACCATCCTCATAGATGAGGCAATATCTCATTTGGTTTTGATTTGCATTTCCCTGATGATTAGTGATGTTAATAATCTTTTCATGTTTGTTGACCATCAGTATATCTTCTTTAGAAAAATGTCTATTCAAGTCCTTTGCCCATTTAAAAAATTTGGTTATTTGCTTTCTGTTGTTGAGTTGAGGAATTCTTTATATGTTATGGATATTAACCTCTTATCATATACAAAGTTTGTGAATATTTTCTCTCATTTAATAGGTTGTGTTTTCACTCTGTTGATGGTTTTCTTTCCTGCACAAAAGTTTTTTAAGTTTGATATAATCCCATTTGTCTATTATTTTTCTTTTGTTGCCTGTACCCTTCGTGTCATAGCCAAGAAATCATTGCCAAATCCAGTGTTATGAAGTGTTTCATGCTGCCCCCTGGTGGTCAGCACATGTCATAATGAGTGATCGGACTCCCATTCTCCCAGTTGAACTCCTGTAGGCACACTTTGTGTATTAGCCTTTTATATATATAGATTTGGTGTAAAATAAGGGTCTATATAGACCCCTTTTTGTTGTTTTTAATCCTCACCTTAGGATATTTTTCTATTAATTTTTAGAGAAAGTGGAAAGGAGGGAGGTCAGGGAGAAAGAAATATGCACGTGAGAGACACATCAATTGGTTGCCTCCTACACTTGCTCCAACCAGGGCTGGGGAATGAACCTGCAACCCATGTACATGCCCTTGACCAGGAATCGAACCTGTGACCCTTTGGTGTGAGCTGATGCTCTAATCACTGAGCAACACTGGGCAGGGCTACACTGGCCAGGGCTATATAGACCCTTTTTATACAGACTTTTATACACACTTTCATCTCCTTCTTCTCAGTTCCCACTGTCTTCTTCTGAGGAACCAGAGCTTCATTTCCTGAGCCTTTCTGGAGA
>NW_006299714.1:991701-992664 GCF_000327345.1 Myotis davidii
CATTGTCACGCTACTACTTTCATGATGAAAACCTCCTCTAATTGCAATTAGGCTTAACTTCATATTTCTAGACCTAGCAGTCAATGTCTTTATTTGATCCCAATACTAGCTGTATTCCTTGTTAGTTCCCAATAGGAAACTTAGCCTCCTGTGGAAGATTTCATGCTAATTTCCATTTCCTTCAGTTAGAAAACTCTTCTTCTATTCCTGTTCTAATGGAAATGCTTCCCTCCATTCAATTTCTATTATCTGCAGGAAGACACTGGCGATGAGGGACCCAGGCTTGGAATTCTGGGGCACTCCAACTCGAGAAGAGAAGCTGGTGATGGGGAAGACCCAACTACCAGGGGGCCATGGAAGCCAGAGGGGGCGCGTGTGGGTGGCCCACAATCAAAGGGCTCTAAAACCTCCCGGAGGATAAGGAGCGGATTGGGTTCGGTAATTAGAAAAGCTCAAGCGTGACATTAGTGAAAACCGATTCTGCTCGTGCTGAAGGCAGAAGCCAAGTTTTAGTGAGCACACACGTTCCTGAGAATGAAGGACCGGGCAGCGTGAGCAGACTGCTTGGGACACGGATTGTCAACGCAAGGGAGGGAGCCGATGGTGAGGGCGAGGCTCGGAATTCGGAGCTCCAAGGAGGAGCGGACATGCGAGGGCAGCACTGGAGAGAGGAGGCGCCTTTTGCAATAGGAGCTGAGCAGGGGTGAATCCGTGCACGTGCGGAGGATGAGACATTCGTATATATGAGAAGAGAATGGAGTCTGAAGAATAACAAGATCAGCTGCAGCCCATTACAAATTCCTGCGAGCGCTTTATGAGCTCATTTACTACCCCCATTTTACAGATGGGGTACGCCGTGTTCAGCATCTGGACCCGGATCAGCCTGCAGAGACCCACTCCGGCCCCCGGCGGCGGGCAGCCGGGCTACCGGGTGACGGTCAGCGGTGAGTCACCGGACCCCGC
>NW_006299714.1:992958-1001288 GCF_000327345.1 Myotis davidii
GGGCAGGTCCCAGGTGCCGGAGGTTCTAGGGGGCAGGGGACCCGCTGTGCTCGCGCCGGACCTGCGCTCCCAGCCCCCGCGGGGAGGCAGATGCCCCTTCGCCTCCAGATCTGCCCGGAATCTGTGCTCCGCGGTCACCGCTGGGCTGCTGCCGGACACGGGGCTCGTTTCGGCCCCTGTCACACCGGGTCTTCTCGCTGTTTCTGATTAAGCCCGTTCCCCTTCTGCTCTTGCTTCCCCGGGCTCCCGGGGAAGGCAGGGGAGGTGTGCGGTGGGCCTGCAGCCTGTTCCCTCGGAGCTGTCGGGTTTGTTCTCTCTCTCCTTTGCGGTTGGCTCTTGCTCGGATACCAGAATGGGCTGGAAAAGCCCGTTTGGGGCCGAGAAGCCAGGAGAAGCCTGCTGCTCCTTCTATTTTGGTGCCTCTCCTGCTGCCACTTTAGGTCACATAGCTGTAGTGAAAACATAGTTGCTGGTACACAACAAGATGACCTCCTGGCTGTGATTCATGGCGAGGCAAGCCAAACAGGTTTCCTACCCCCCCTCATGATAAAACTTATATATAAAGTTCAAGACACAACAGAAACGGGCACAAATTAGATTGCTTGATGCTTTGACACATGGGCACAGAATGAGGAAGAAATGTATATATTCATTCAAGAAATATTTATCCATTCCAGCTCTGTGTGAGGGATTGTCCTCTCGCACCGTATTTATTGCTACTGTTTCCAATGTGAACATCTTACAAAATTGGGGTCGGGGCATTTTCTTTCTCTTCAGTTTTATTTCTTGTTGAGTTATCGGTCTGTTCCCTTAACACAAGTTTTGGGTTTTACAGTTCATAGTTCCTGTTCCTGTGGAGAACGTTGAGAATTTTTTTTTTTTTAAATTGCGTTCAGCGAGTTAAGCCAACAGTGGACAGCATGCGTTGTCAGTGGTTTCAGAAGAAATTGATGCCCACCAAAACATTTTATCAACTTTTTCTGGCATGGATCAATAGCGCAGTGAACAGAGATGTATACGTTCTATTTTCAGTCACCACTGGTGGCATCTTCTAGTACAGAGGACAGCAACTTTCAGACCTCGTCAGTTTTTGTTGTTGTTCAAACCTGTGGATCAGTGTTATTTTTTGTGCCATATAAAGGTCCTCTTACTATAAAACATAGCTAATAATCAGCATTTATTGATGAATATGTTGTCTGGTTTGGAGATGATGCAATTACACATTTTTCCCCCCATATAATTAACCGTAATTTCGAAGCCCCAGCCGGAATTTTTGCCATGCCTTCTATACTTATTAATGATGATGTCATATCGGCTGACACTTAAACAACACACATTTTCCCCAAAAAGTTGTAAAATTCCATTTCCTTTTTTTCCTAGATATGAGAATTTTTCATAAAGACTTTGCACATACAATAGCTTTTAAATAGTATAGATTTTGTCCACAGTAAGTAGACCTTCAAAGAAAAAGGACACTATTTGTAAATACCATACAGGCTCATTGTTAATCGTGCTGAGCCAGTGTATTTGACTTGTATTTATAATATATGCCCAAACCATATTTTTATAGCTATTGGTTATTATTAGTGACTGATTTAAAAAATCACTTAGAATTGATGTCAGTCCTGCAAAAATTGATATTTGGAAGAAGAAATTGGGGACCATATAACATCACATCTCTATGTGTTGTATTTTGGCATTCCTTTTCTGTTATCAGAAAACTTGACTTACACAAACCACCTTCCCTTTAACCACATGTTCCAACCATTTCCTCAAACTTGAGGGGGCATTATTCTGTTGGATACCCTACTTTTCCTCTCCCTTTACCCGCCTCCTTGATTCGAAACCAGTTCCAGGGCAGGTGTGTTGTTTGCCATTTGCACAGTGATGAAGCCCTCCTTGGTATCATCAGTGTACAGATTCTTGTTTGAACCTTGCGTGTTCCCACAAAAGAAGATGCATGTTAACATTTAGCGCTTCTTTATAAGCGTTTTAAAGTAACACTGTCAGATACAGTCTAGGTCATGGCATGATTTTTCTGTACATAAAGTGGCAGACATTGGAGCTATGCATAACCTCGGAGAACTCTGCAGGGGTGGGTGGAGTGGAAGGGAAGGGAGTGGAGTGGAGGGCGGGGCAAGGGGCACAGCTTCTAGGGTGGTGTACATGATCACTTATGGGACATTTTCAGGCTGTCCCCACTGCAGCAAATGGAGAGAAGTTGCATCCCTCAGATGGGTTGGGGTGAAAGAACGTTGAGAACTGGAGATGTGCTAGTCTACGCACATTATTCAAAGGCCTGGAGTGGAGGAGTACTTTGTCTAAGTTAATCTCTTAAGGAGTGATTTGACTATTTGAGAATGTTAAAGTGTGTATGACTTCATAGCTCTTCACAAGCAAATATTAAATATGCTTGAATTAAAATTGTATATCCAGTATCTACAAAGCATGTGCGTATCAATGCTTAAAGTACATTTTTTATACTAGAGTATATGCTAAATGATTTAACGCTCTAATTTGGACATCTAGTGCCAGTTTTGCATGTCAGCTTATACATTTACACACCCATGCCCTATTTTTAGATCCAGTGGAACATGTTATCACAGTCACCTAAATCCCTAAAGGGAAAAAGTTTAAACAAAGTCTGAGGAAAGATACCTAAAACAAGTCTGAAAAGAAGAGGCAGTTTCAGCTGGCCGTCTATTAATTTCTAGAATTAACTTCTAAGTGTTTGTTCTATAAATGCTATTTTTAAATCTTGATAAACTCTTTTGGAAATCATTTTAAAAATCATTTTTCATCACAATACTTAATGTTTTGAAAACCAGAAAGAAAGAAAAAAGGAAATCATAGTACAGACGTTATCATCGTCCTAGCATATAATTGACCCTTGAACAACATGTGTTTGAACTGTGCAGGTCCACTTATATGCGGGATTTTCTTTATCTTTTTCAATAAATACTGTAATGTTTTTGATCCACAGTTAGGGGCCCGTGGATGTGCAGGGCCAACTGTATGCCATTTTATATAGGGGACTTGAGCATCAATTTTGGTATTGTGGGGGGTTCCGGAACCAATCCCCTGCGGATATTGAGGGACAGCATAAGTTTTGCGAAAGTCAGAACTCATGTGTGCATTTGATTTTCAAATGCCAGGGTTTGGTGCTCCTAACCCTTGCATTGTTCAAGGGTTAATTGTATTTCCTTCTATTATTTTTTATTTGCTAAAGAAGTTGTATTAATGTCCATGATATGATATGATATGATAGACTGTTGCCTTTTTGGTCTATCTTTTGAAAGGTGAAGCAAAAGTTTTGTTCTGCAAATAAAGCAACACATAACTATTCCTTAATGTACAGTTTTGTCCCCAAAATGAAATATTTGTTTTTTTAAATAATAAATTTAACTTAAAATATACATAAACATAGATTATAACACAACTTTATAAATATTTTGAGCTGCTGAATTGTTTTGATTAGTATAATTCCACATTAAACTGTTAATATCAGTGTAGAAAAACCTTAGGATACCTAAAAACAACAACAAACCCAGTGCTCTCTGGATGGAGCTTCAAATAGGAGAAGATCTGGTTTCTATTCCTGGCTCTGTGTGTGACTTTACTGGCTTGTTGCCTTGTTCATACAGTGATGCTGCTGATAAATACAATTACATTGTTATGATACATAATGGTTACTCTGTGCTAGACACTGTTTTAAGTGCTTGACATATATTAATTGGTTTAATCCTTAGTGGGTCCAAGAGGTAGAAATGATTATTACCCCCATTTTATAGATGATGAAACTGAGATGTTCAGTCATTTACACAGAATCACAGCAACGCTAGGTTTCCAAACCAGGCAATTGGCTCTATAGTCCATGTTCTTAAACATTTCAGTACATAACTTCTCTTACTCAGACGGACTTATATCTATTGTACTTAAATTGAAGGACATGCAGTCAAATGAGTTTATGGATGTAAGTGCTTTGCAGACTGTTCTATTCAGATGTAAAGTGGTATTATAATTAAGACCTTGGCATATTTAATCATTCTCACTGGCTCATCACTAAGCATGTTGATTATACATTGTAAATCTCTGTTCTGAAGTAATGTACGCTGGATCTTTTCACATGGTGAATAAATAATATAACTTTGTTCGCTTTGTTCCATCACTTAAAATTTTTCTCCTCCAAAAGGATTTAGAAAAGATGTTCTGTCAAAAGCATCATTTTCTGTGGGGTTTTCATTTGAGGAAACTGCTTATGAATTTATATAGCTGTTTAGTTCCTATGGTGGCTTTGAGTAGTAGTCAACTGTTTAGATTGCACATGTATGTTAGAAAGACTTTCAGATTACAAGGTTAAATCTAAGACTCTAGGGTCTTTCATTAAAGAAGGATATAACTTCAAAAAATGTTTTTTAAAGGAGTAACATAGTATTTATGCTTCTTGGTAGATAAAAGAAAGGAGGGGGAGGAAGTGTTCTTTTTTTAAAAAGCCACCATGTGACTTTTTCTGCATTTAAATCTTTGCAATTAAACTCCGCTTTCGTCCCCTTTCCCCTGTACCGTGTGTTTTTCTTTAACATAAAAAAGGTGTAAAAGGACGAGATAACCTATTAATAGTTAAGAAGTTCTGAGGTTCCTTCTCTGTGGAAATAAATAGCATTGATCTAAAAAAGGTTGTTTTATGCTTGTTTTAGGAAGCCAAGCACATATTAGAAAAACCAAGCCTAGCAGGATGTGGAATTGCCTTCAGAAGAGCAGAGTAGCATCCTTACTCACTTTAGTTCCCTGAAAAAACACAGAGAAAACATATTTAATGAATGCCACTGATCAAAATGGTAAGACTAATACTCCCCATCAAGCTGAGTTAATGGTTGTCTACACCCTCTTATCCCCCAACCCCTTTCTAAACAGTGGATGAACTGATATTTTATTTAATTAAAACAAGTATTGAGATACGACCCTTTCTCTTACCCCTGTGATGCTGGAATAAAAAGTACTAGGATATATAATAGAACCCAGATTTGCAAGATTGGGGGTTGGGGAGGGGGGTCCTCCGGCCACCTCAGAGCATCTGCCTGAGGGCAGAAGGGGTTCTCTTTCTGGCCTGTCTTAGTCCAGCTGGCCACTGAGAAGCTGAGGTTTTCCTGCATTTAATTTGGTTCTGGGTGACTCTATGAAGCTTCAATTACAAGCTTCAAGTGGACAGTAGTAAGAGGCACTGTGTTCCCAGGAGTTGTCCTCAGTATGCGGAGGAGGCCACCATCCTGAAGCCTGCAGAGTAGTGCTGCCCATCAGCTCACCACCACGCGCTGTAGCTTCTGTTCTTGCCTCTTTCCGGGTGTGTCCCCCACTGCTCTCTAGTCAGATTATCCTGTTTGTGTGGCTGTCTCCTCCTTCAGTGACACCAGGCTGCTTATTAGAGTCCTAGTCTCCTTTCAGATTTAGGAAACGCTTTCCAACAGGGGTGAGGTGGGGAGACTGTTTTTTTCTTTTTCGGTTAGTCCTCACCCGAGGATATTTTTCCATTGATTTTTAGGGAGAGTGTAAGAGAGAGGGGAAGACCGTGAGAAACATCGATGTGAGAGAAACACATGGACTGGTTGCCTCCTGCACGAGCCTTGACCAGAGCCCTAGCCAGGGAGGAGCCTGCAACCAGGGTACGTGCCCTTGACCAGAATTGAACCTGGGACCCTTTGGTCTGCAGGCCGGTGCTCTATCCACTGAGCCAAACTGGCTAAGGCTGGTTCTTTCATCTTAACCTTCAGTAATAATCATCGATGGTTTTCACTCCAAGTGGCCACCCTCCTTATGTGAACAGTTTGGATTGTTTTAGAAGGAACCAAGCAGACCTGGTGGCTGGGCCCATTCTCCTCGAAACCAGTAACACCCTGCCTGTGATGTTGCTTCCCTCGATATGTGTTGTATTTTCATTTTTATTTAGTTAAAAATACTTTCTATTTCCCTTTTGACTTCTTGTTCAGCCCTTCGGTTATTTAGAAGTATATTATTTATTTTCCAGATATGTGGGATTTTACAGATAGCTTTCTGTTACTGATTTCTAATTTAATTCTCCTGTTATCAGAGAAGATCTGTTATCATTTTACTCCTTTTAAATGTTTGAGACTTGTTTTATGGCCCAGAATATGCTCTGTATTTTTTTTACTTAATAATAGTGCCCTTCAGGTGCTCAATATAGCTTTTGAATGAATAATATTAAATAATTTCTAGACTTCATCTTGCCAGTTTCTGGTTGTTGTCTATGGGGCCTAGGTTATTTCTAAGGAATGAAGGCCACACTAAGGTGTACACCTTCCCAGTGTCTTTTTTGCACTTTTATGAGCTTCCAGAACAGGGTGACAAGTCAGTTTAGTGGATCACAAACAGCATTTTTAAAAATGGAATGGAAAATAGTAGTGCTTTGGGTGTAGTAAGGGTGGTGGTATCTCATGAAACTTTTTTTTTACAAAAAAATATTTTATTGATATTTTACAGAGAGGAAGGGAGAGGAATAAAGAGTTAGAAACATCGATGAGAGAGAAACATTGATCAGTTGCCTCCTGCACACCCCCTTCTGGGGATGTGCCCACAACCAAGGTACATGCCCTTGACTGGAATCGAATCTGGGACCCTTCAGTCCGCAGGCTGTTGCTCTATCCACTGAGCAAAACCGGTTAGGGCGTGAAACTTTTGTTTTAGTTATTTATGAATTGCTATATGGAAAGTTTGAAAATCACTGTTCCATACATAAGTTCCTTAGTTAAAATCAATATTGTCAAAACACATTCCATATATTTATACATATATGTATATAGAGAGAGCAAATGAACATATTTTACACACAAACACACTTACACTTATATACTTACATAGATACATACGCTTAATGTAAAATGTTCTGGCCTTAGGAACATTTTTGTTCGATACAAACTGTCAATGCCAATTCCTTTCTACTACATGTAGCAGTAGTTTACAGTTACTGATACAAACTATAGTATTCAAGAATAGTACTGGGTGATACTAAGAGAGATTAATTAATTTATTATGCTTATAAATGACCATTATATGCCAGCTATAAGAAGTGATACTTACTATCAAATATTTGCTAAATATTGGCAGGTTTGTTTGTGTTTTAAGTAGGTTTAAAGAAATAGCCTGTTAGCTTTTTTTCTTTCGTTTTCTTTTCTCTTTTTCCTCTGAAGCACCACCTTTCTTGGTTACTATGAAGTAAATAGTAACTTTTGATAATGTTTCATTCAAAACGCTGTATGTTGCATGTTCTGTTATGTGTCAGAATTCTATTATGTATTTTGAAAAGTTTTATATAATTTCCTATCATGTTTTTCTTGCCTCTCAGAGGTCTTTGAACACAGACGCACTCCTCAGGAACTTAGGAAGTAGTGTTCATTTCTAACCCTTTAGAAGGTTATAAGGCTCCTGGGAAAGATAAAAAAGAATTTCTTTTTCATTCCTTCACTCATCACACTTTTGTCTCGCTTGAGCGTGGCTGGAAATGTGCAAATGACCGTAATTCAGTACTGGAGTCCTGTTGGCTCTCATGTTGATTGAGAATAATGTGCTCCAGTTATGATAGCCTTCAGGTGACTATTGTTTTGGGTGGGAGCAGTGCTGCAGTGCAAGTCAGATGGTCCTGGGCCTTTGTCCTAGATCTAGCTTTGTGACCTTGGTCATGAAACTCACTGTCTCTATTTTCTTGATCTAGAGATTTAATGAACTAGCTAATTCGTGTGAGTTACAATTTTAGGCACACCTAGATAATGTTATTTGCTATTTGTTTTTGTTCAGCCAACAGCAAAAATGATCACAGAATAAACATTGAGCAGTGGCACTGTGTCTGCTGCTGTAGGAAACTTGAGTTAAAATTCTATTTACTTTGAGATGTCAGAATTGAAATAAATGTTGACGTCTTAATGTATAAGATTAATGAGTCCGTAACGATGTATTACTCCCTGATTAAAGAGCAATGATTTGTCATGCAAATAAGGTATATTTCTGTTTTTGCGCTGGTTACATCCTTTTCTAATTCCATTTAAATTCCATCTGTTTCACAGGTGTCTTTTGAACTTGAAAGATTGTTTTATACATATACTAGAGGCCCGGTGTACAAAAATGTGTGCACTCGGGGAGAGGGGGGTCCCTCAGCCCGGCCTGTGCCCTCTCGCAGTCTGGGACCCCTCGGGAGATAACGACCTGCTGGCTTAGGCCTGCTCCCGGGTGGCAGAGGGCAGGCCCAATCCCTAGGTGCCACCCCCTGTCATGCACAGAGCAGGGCGGATCGGGAGGTTGCGATGCCACCCTTGGTCATGCTC